>NC_133617.1:270480987-271080987 GCF_048593235.1 Sminthopsis crassicaudata | reverse complement strand
CTAAAGATGTATTTAGTGGAAATCAACCAAGAAAAATAGAAAGCAAGGAAGAGTGAGCTGCTGATTTAAAGAAAAAAATCACAATGCAAAGGGCTCACATTGAAAGCTTGAGAGATTTACATAGTCTTTCCCTGGCACTCCACAGAGCAGGTGTTAGTTATAGAGAGCTCCTCCTCCCCCTCACCGTTTTGCCCCTCTGTTAAGTCATTAATGGATTTGTACTGCTAAAAGAGTTGTTCAAACAGAGAGTGGGTGGAATTCCACCTGGTCAATGCCTCCTGTTTGAGTTGGAACTGGCTGTTTTGCACCCACAATGCTCATAGGGGTGGGCTCAAATGGCCAAGACAAAAACACAGCCAATGTTACACATAACTATCACTCCATTGTATTATCTTGACTTTAAATTCACATAAGGAATTAGAGTCCAAAACAAAGACAGTTTGTCCAATGAAGATATCTAAAAGAACATTTACTTTTTTTACCATCTACCAATGTACTGAAGAATGGTGTAGACATAATTCTTAGCAATAAATAGTTGACTAGGATTTTTTCTTTCACTTGAGAAATTATTTTTAATAACATAGGGATTAAGTTCAATAAAAAATATATACACACACACATATATAATGTGTGTGTGTATATATATGTATATATATATCCTTAGATTGCTTTGACTTTAAAGCAATTGCCTAAAAACAATAATGTTTAATTATATGGTAATAGTCTGGATACTGCTTTAAGGTTACATTGCACTTTTGCATACAGATCTCATTAGATCCTTACTAACTCATAGGCTAGGGGATACAAGTACTATCATAATTTTTGCAGATAAAAATCATACTTAGGGAGATTGAATGAATTCATGAGAAGTCACATCTCAATTAAAGAAATAGAGCTGGAATATATATATATATATATATATATATATATATATATATATATATATATATATATATATATACCCAGCTTTTAAAAATCTAACTAAAATTATTAGGGGTAGTATTTATTTTTTACATATTATGGCTAAAAAATGGGATGCATAGAATTTAAGTGACTTCACGAAGGTCACAGAGCAAAGATTGGAGAGTCAATACTTTTAGTAAAATTCCAAAAGAAGAAAGGCAGCTAGGTAGTGTAGTAGATAAAGTTCTGGGCCTGGAGTCAGGAAGAATCATATTCCTAAGTGTAAATCTGGCTTCAGACACATGTTGTTTGATATCAACAATTCACTTAATTCTATTTGCCTCAATTTCTTCATTTATAAAATGAACTGAGGAAGGAAATGCAAATCATTCTCATATTTTTGCCAAGAAATCCCTAAATGGGGTTATAGGGAGTTGGAGAAAACTGCAAAATAACAACCAAAAAAAAAAAAAAGAAGAAGAAGAAGAAGATAAGAATTTTGGGCAATGAAATCTCAGCTACCTATGTTCTTATGGCATATTATCACATGTTGAATAATGTAACATTTGTTTTCTGAGACATAGGAGAAGTTTTATTTGAGGTAAACTAAGTTTTCATTTGCAAAAGTACTTTAATTCCCAAAGAACTGTTTATGATATTTGGAATACTTTTTGAAGCATTTCATTTAGGAACAGTTTCAGAAAAATAACAAAAGAAATTATGTTGCTGGCCTTTCAAATCTTAGTAAACTTTAATTTCAAATTAAGTTGGCATTGAGTTATCATAACTTTAGTTACTTCATTTCAGTTCCTTTTATCTTTTAACTCTGAGCTATGCAGGCATAGATAAGGATATTCATCATATTTTGTGCAGGGAAATATAAAGTAAATGTTCACCTAATTTTGCTGAAATGAAAATTATGTGACGATCATAGATTTCACCCAATTCTAGAGTAACTGGAAAAGGGCTAAAATGTTTTCCTTTCCAATATAGTTAGAAGTGATAGAACAGATGCTCACTTTATCATCAGGTCTTCTTAAATTTCATATTTAAAGTCAGCAATTACCAAAAGTATTCCATCTTCCTAGAAAATGTCATTTACTTTGCTGATTTTTATTTGAAACTATTCTTCATGGCTAATCCTACAAGCTACTTCTATCCTATAATTCATTTTTTCTTAGAACAACAATGTTGCTAGAAGGGAGTTGAGAAATCAAAAAATAACCAAACTTTGGAGTTGAAAGAGAATGGAGTCACTGTATAGACTGACCCACACATGAAAAAGATCCTCTGTATAAAATGCTTGACAAATTGCTATCATTTCTGATTTCCCCAATGATGGAGAAACAATCACTTATAATGCAGCTAACTCCTTTTTGGGTCATCTTCCTATTTCCTTCTAGCATTTAATACCTTTAATCTTCCTTCAATGATCAATCTGGAGTTACTCCAGTTTAATTCTATTCAAATCCAATTCACCAAGAATTTATTTAGCATGTACTGAATGCTAGTTACAATACCAGGCATTGTGATCATGATTTATTGGTGGTGTTCAGTCATGTTCACCTATGTTTGGATTATATTCGCCATAGCATTTTCTTCAGTGGATTAAGACAATCAGAAATTAAGTGACTTGCTCAGAGTCACTGTCACACAGCCAGTGTCTAAGGCTGAATTTTAATTCATATATTCCTGATTCCAGGTAGAGCTCTAGATGCAAAACACAGTGAATGATGACAAAATTCAAACATCTAATCCTTAGCTGAATAGATTAACCAAGCTCAGCCAGATTTTCAATAGGAAGTAAATTAAATTGCAATTGAATCAACATTCTAACTTCTATTTTTGTGTCTGTTTATTTGTTTGTAACCAGAGAATGTGCCAAGTCGACAAGTCTACAACTTTAGGAAAGCTTGTCATTTCCTATGAAACTCTCATAGAATAACATCTCCTGCTGAAGATTCCTTTTCTTTTGTACTTTGTATAATTGTTTCAGCACTTCAAAGAGTTAAAAATGCATCTATATATATATATCTATCTATCTACATATATATATATATATGTATATATATATATATATCTATCTATCTACATATATATATATATATATATATATATATATATATATATATATATATATATACATATATGGAGTGTCTATTTCCATATGAATCTTTCCTATCGTAGTGGATATCACCTCTGAGATATCACAATTATTTTTTTTAAGTGAACTCCATTCAATTTGATGCTGTTTTAATCATTAGGTCCCTGAGACCAGAAGTACAGACCATTCAGACATTGTTTTTAAAGAAATACAAATTGAAAAACAGTAAAGTAACACCACGAGGGATAGTTTAAAGCACTTAAATGTCCAGGAAAAATATTTAAATTAAACAGAACTCATTATTCCCCCCTAAAAATGACTGAGGCTCATCATTTTCATCTTTTCTACTCTGTTTATTTGGATTAGGGACAAGGATTTTAGTGCTAGTTGTAGGAAAATTTAAGATTGACCAAGTTTGAGTTGCCTGTTGACAGCTTCTCTTGATTCCCAGTTTTTCCCTTCCTTACCTACCCTTCTCATGATAAAATATCATAGATATCGTCTTTTCCTGGATCTACTAGGTGGTACAGTGGCTAAACTTCAAGTCCTGGAATAAGGAAGATTCATCTTCCAGAAATAAAATCTGGCCACACACTGTTACCAGATATTTGACCCTCCCCAAGTCAGCTAAGACTGTTCACCTCAGCTTACTCATCTGTAAAATGAACTAGAGGAAATAAATGGCACACACTCCAGTTTTGCTGCCTAGAAAACCTCAAATGGGATCATGAAGAGTCCAACAAAAGAGATAAAAAAAAACTGAACAATATATTTTCCAAATTATTCACTTTTCTACAAAACTTTCCTAAATATATATTCTTTCCCAAAATTATTCACTTTTCTACAAAACTTTCCTAAATATATATTCTTTCCCCTTGGGGTTAATTTTTATGTCAAGTAAAAGTGGATGACAGTGATTAATAAGAAACAATCATTCTTGCTAATGAATTACTAAGCAAATAGGTTTGTTTCTTCCTAGAAAAAACTCTTAACTTATTTACAATACTAAGGAATAAATGCAACAGTAACAATTTGGGGTCTCAGAAGAGGTCAATTGGACTTTTATCTTTGTGCACCTCCAAAATCTAAGTCTTCATATGACTTTTTATAGGACTTCATATCACATCAGGATGCATTTTGAAGTTGTTGAACTGTTGTGTATTCTAAAGCAGCCACCTGTTTGATAAAGTACATAAATCAGATGTTTAAAAATAACCTTGTCTGTGCCTCACATCCATTAAAGTGTTACGGTGACAGGGTGATTAAAATTTCTAACTCCTTTGCTCAGGATTTTTAGTTCAATCTCAGTCAAGGACATCTGGGCAAACTCCAATTTTTGTGATGTGTCATGGGATCTTAAGCATCTTGACTCAGAATAATAAGCCTATTTTAAAAATCTTATCTAGTGCTTGAGATAGAACTCTTTCTCTCTCTCTCTCTTTCTCTCTCTCTCTCTCTCTCTCTCTCTCTCTCTCTCTCTCTGTATATATATATATATATATATGAAACTCCATGTTATATATTGTGAAGGTATTTTTTTATCTTATCCATTATGACTGGTATATAAGGAGGTTCAACAGAAAGAACATTGAATTTGTAATCACAAGACTATTTCTGTAACTACCTTCCTGGAACTTAGTATTAATACATGTTTGTTGACTGACTAATTAAATTCAGGTAAGCCTCATAAACTTTTTTGGGTCCCTGAAAGTATTATCTCCAAGGTCCTCTCTCAATCTTTATCTATGGAATTAAGTAGGCTAATAAAATAGTTTCTGAATATATTTTCCAATATGTGATTTCTATATTTTATGTTCTGAGATAAAGTGGGGAGATATAAATTAGCAAACAATAGAAGAAAACATTTGGATGTCTGCTTGGGGACATGCTTCCAAATTAATTGCATTTTTCTAATTTCTTTAATTTTTTAAAGGAGGCAATCAGGATTAAGTGACTTCTTTAGAGTTACATAGCTAATGAGTGTCAGGTTATCCTGACTTCAAGACCCACTGTCTCACCAATTGTTCCTCATTGTTCTACTTCGCAAAGGCTGTGCTAGTTGAAACACAAGAGTGCAAACAAATATTTTTATTATAGCTTTTTTGTTGACAAAACATATGCATGGGTAATTTTTCAACAATGACCCTTGCAAAAAATTCTGTTCCAACTTTTCCACTCCTGCCCTCTCCCCTCTCCCCTATATGGCAGGTAGTCCCATACATGTTAAATATGTTAAAGTATATGTTAAATACAATATTTGTATACATGTTTATACAGTTATCTTGTTGCACAAGAAAAATTGCATTTAGAAAAAAAGTAAAAATAACTTGGGCAGAAAAACAAAAATGCAAGCAAACAATGACAGAAAGAGTTTAAATGCTATGTCATGACTCATACTCATTTCCAGTGTACTTTCATTGGGTGTAGCTGGTTCTTTTCATCTCTGATCAGTTGGAATTGATTTGGATCCTCTCATTGTCAAAGATAGCCACTTCCATCAGAACTGATCCTCATATAGTATTGTAAACATATATATATATATATATTCTTAATAGTATTTGATAGTCTTTTAGTAGCATAGTGAAAAGAAGACATAGCATCTGCTTAGAAGGATTAATTATCTCAAGTAAGAAGTTACAAATAGTCAGGAAAGAATGAGCTCATTTATTTTGTCCGTATCCAGGCATCTCTTTCACTCCCTGATAGGTTGGAAATCTGTTTTCCATCCCTTCCACTGGTTCATTTATAAGTTATCTTTCTTAGGGAATGATATTTCATACAGTCACAACACAACTCATGCCTTAAAAAGGATCTGAAGGAGACCTAGGAAAATGGTGAAGCCATTTATATGTGGTTGGATCACAAATTGTGAATATGTAGGCAGAAAATAGTGTCCCCTTTATCATTTCTATTCTTAAGAAATTTTTAAACAAAGAGTTCAGGATATTAGAAGACCTCAAACAATTATTATGTTGTAACTTTCAAGAATCATCAAATTTTTTGCTAAAAAAAAATCAATTTGTGTTATCCTTATACTACTATGTCCCCTTCATCATGAAACCTTTTCTGGTTTCCCTCTCCATTGATAATTGTGCCCACTCCCTAAAGTAGCTTGTATTCATTATTCATATATATGGATTTATACTTATGTATGTTGCTGTGTTTTTATTTAGTTTTTATTATATTTTATAATTATAACTTTTTTTTTGACAGTACATATGCATGGGTAATTTTTTACAACATTATCCCTTGCACTTACTTCTGTTCAGATTTTTTCCCTTCCTCCCCCAACCCCCTCCCCAGATGGCAGGCAGTCTTGTACATGTTAAATATATTACAATATATTCTAGATACAATATATGTATGTAGAACCGAATTTCTTGTTGCACAGGAAGAATTGGATTCAGAAGGTAAAAAATAACAGTTTACACTCATTTCCCAGGGTTACTTTTCTGGATGTAGCTGATTCTGTCCATCATTAATCAATTGAAATTGGATTAGCTCTTCTCTATGTTGAAGATATCCACTTCCATCAGAATACATCCTCCTACAATATCATTGTTGAAGTGTATAATGATCTTCTGGTTCTGCTCGTTTCACTTAGCATCAGTTAATGTAAGTCTCTCCAAGCCTCTCTGTATTTCTCCCGTTGGTCATTTCTTACAGAGCAATAATATTCCATAACATTCATATACCATAATTTACCCAACCATTCTCCAATTGATGGACATCCATTCATCTTCCAGCTTCTAGCCACTATGAAAAGGGCTGCCACAAACATTTTGGCACATACAGGTCCCTTTCCCTTCTTTAGTATTTCCTTGGGATATAAGCCCAGTAGTAGTATGGCAGCGTCAAAGGGTATGCACATTTTGATAACTTTTTGGGCATAATTCCAGATTGCTCTCCAGAATGGTTGGATTTTTCACAACTCCACCAACAATGCATCAGTGTCCCAGTTTTCCCACAGCCCCTCCAACATTCATCGTTATTTGTTCCTGTCATTTTAGCGAATCTGACAGGTGTGTAATGATATCTCAGAGTTGTCTTAATTTGCATTTCTCTGATCAACAGTGATTTGGAACACTTTCTTTTGAGCGGAAACAGTTTTAATTTCATCATCTGAAAATTGTCTGTTCATATCCTTTGACCATTTATCAATTGGAGAATGGCTTGATTTCTTATAAATTAAAGTCAATTCTCTGTATATTTTGGAGATGAGGTCTTTATCAGAACATTTAACTGTAAAATGTATTCACAATTTGTTACTTCACTTCTAATCTTGTTTGCATTAGTTTTGTTTGTGCAGAAACTTTTTAATTTGGTGTAATCAAAATTTTCTATTTTGTGATCAATAATGGTCTGTAGTTCTCCCTTGGACACAAACTCCTTCCTCCTCCACAAGTCTGAGAGGTAAACCATCCCATGTTCCTCCAATTTATTTATGATTTCATTCTTTATGCCTAAATCTTGGACCCATTTTGATCTAATCTTAGTATGTGGTGTTAAATGTGGGTCCATGCCTAGTTTCTGCCACACTAATTTCCAGTTTTCCCAGCAGTTTTTGTCAAATAATGAATTCTTATCCCAAAATTTCGGATCTTTGGGTTTGTCAAACACTAGATTGCTATTTTTATTCACTATCTTGCCCTGTGAACCTAACCTATGCCACTGATCAACTAGTCTATTTCTTAGCCAATAGCAAATGGTTTTGGTGACTGTTGCTTTATAAAATAGTTCTAGATCAGGTACAGCTAGACTATCTTCATTTATTTTTTTTTCATTTTTTCCCTTGAAATTCTCGACCTTTTGTTGTTCCATATGAATTCTGTTGTTATTTTTTCTAGGTCATTAAAATAGTTTCTTGGAAGTCTGATTGGTATAGCACTAAATAAATAGATTAGTTTAGGGAGTATTGTCATCTTGATTATATTCGCTCGGCCTATCCAAGAGGACTGAATGTCTTTCCAATTATTTAAATCTGACTTTATTTTTGTGGCAAGTGTTTAGTAATTTTGCTCATATAATTCCTGACTCTCCTTTGGTAGATATATTCCCAAATATTTTATACTATCGACCGTTATTTTGAATGAAATTTCTCTTTGTAACTCTTGCTGTTGGATTGTGTTGGTAATGTACAAAAATGCTGAGGATTTATGTGGATTTATTTTGTATCCTGCAACTTTGATAAAATTCTGAATTATTTCTAATAGTTTTCTAGCAGAGTCTTTGGGGTTCTCTAAGTATACCATCATGTCATCTGCGAAAGTGGTAATTTGATTTCCTCATTTCCTACTCTAATTCCTTGAATCTCTTTCTCGGCTCTTATTGCTGAGGCTAGAGTTTCTAGTACTATATTGAAAAGTAATGGTGATAGTGGGCAACCTTGTTTCACTCCTGATCTTACAGGGAAAGGTTCTAGTTTATCGCCATTACATATGATGTTTACTGAAGGTTTTAAATATATGCTCCTTATTATTTTAAGGAATAGCCCATTTATTCCTATACTCTCAAGCGTTTTTAGTAGCAATGGATGTTGGATTTTGTCAAATGCTTTTTCTGCATCTATTGAGATGATCATATGGTTTTTTATTAATTTGATTATTAATATGGTCAATTATACTAATAGTTTTCCTAATATTAAACCAGCCCTGCATTCATGGTATAAATCCCACTTGGTCATAGTGTATTATCCTGGGGATGATTTTCTGAAGTCTATTTGCTAATATCTTATTTAAGATTTTAGCATCAATATTCATTAAGGAAATTGGTCTATACTTTTCTTTCTCAGTTTTTGATCTACTTGGTTTAGGTATCAGTACCATGTCTGTGTCATAGAAGGAATTTGGTAGGACTCCTTCAATCCCCATTTTTTCAAATAGTTTACATAGCATTGCAGTTAGTTGTACTTTAAATGTTTGGTAGAATTCCCATGTAAACTCATCTGATCCTGGGAACTTTTTCTTAGGAAGTTGATTAATAGCTTGGTCTATTTCTTTTTTTCTGAGATGGGACTATTTAGACTACTTACTTCTTCCTCTGTTAATCTTGGCAAGCTATATTATTGAAGGTATTCTTCCATTTCATTTAAGTTGTCGAATCAATCGGCATAAAGTTGAGCAAAGTAGCTCCTAACTAATTTCCTCTTCATTAGTGGTGAGTTGACCCTTTTAATTTTCAAGACTAAGAATTTGCTTTTTATCTTTCCTTTTTTTAATCAGGTTTACTAAGGGTTTGTCTATTTTGTTGGTTTTTTTCATAGAACCAAATCTTAGTTTTATTAATTAATTCAATAGCTTTTTTTTTTTTTTTTTTTACTTTCAATTTTATTAATCTCACCTTTTATTTTTTGAATTTCAAGATTTGTGTTTGTCTGGGGGTTTTTAATTTGTTCCTTTTCTAGCAATTTTAGTTTAAAGCCCAATTCGTTGGCCCTCTCTTTCTCTATTTATGCAAGTAGGCCTGTAGAGATATAAAACTTCAACTCATTATTGCTTTGGCTGTATCCCACAAATTTTGGTATGATGTCTCATTATTGTCATTTTCTTGGGTGAAGTTATTAATTATGTCTATGATTTGCTGTTTTACCCAATCATTATTTAGTATAAGATTATTTAGTTTCCAATTATTTTTTGGTCTATTTTCCACTGGCTTTTTATTAAATGTAATTTTGATTGCATTGTGGTCTGAAAAGGATGCATTTACTATTTCTGCCTTACTGCATTTGATTTTGAGGTTTTTATGCCCTAGTATATGATCAATTTTTGTATAGGTTCCATGAACTACTGCGAAGAAAGTATACTCCTTTCTGTCTCCATTTAGCTTTCGCCAAAGATCTAACATATCAAACTTTTCTAGTATTCTATGTAACTCTTTGACTTTTTTCTTATTTATTTTGTGGTTTGATTTATCTAATTCTGAGAGTACAAGGTTGAGATCTTCCACTATTATAGTTTTGCTATCTATTTCCTCTTGCAGCTCTCTTAATTTTTCTTTTAAGAATTTAGGTGCTGCATCACTTGGTGCATATATGTTTAATATTGATACTGTTTCATTATTGATGCTGCCCTTTAACAGGATATAATACCTTCCTTATCTGTTTTAAATAGATCAATTTTTGTTTTTGCTTGATCTGAGATGAGGATGGCTACTCCTCCTTTTTTGGTTTTGCCTGAAGCATAATAGATTGTGCTCCACCCTTTTACTTTTAGTTTGAATGTCTCACCCTGTTTCAGGTGTGTTTCCTGTAAACAACATATAGTAGGATTCTGACTTTTAATCCAGTCTGCTAACTGCTTCCTCTTTATGAGGCAGTTTTCCCCATTCACATTTATGTTTAGGAGGACTAATTCTATATTGCTTGTCATCCTATTAACCCCTGCTTATGCTTTTCCCCTTTCTTTCCCTCTTACCCCCCTACCCAGTATTAAACTGGTGAACACCACTTGCTTTTCACAGCCCTCCCTTTTTAGGATCCCTCCCCCACCTTAAAGTTCCTCCCCTTATTTTACCCCTTTTCCTCAAAATTTCTGTATTCCCTTCCCCTTAGCTTACTCCTTCCCTTTCACTTTTCAATGAAGTAGAAGAAGTTTCACCATAAATTGAATATGACTATTGATACACACTATGTTCATCTCCCTCCTTTCTTTCTCTCAGATATAATAGGTTACCTTTGCCTCTTCATGAGATGTAGTACCACCACTTTACACTTTTTTATGATATAATTTCCTTTCCACCTCTAGTTTCCAGGACAAATTATACATATGTTCTTTACATATTTTTATAACAGAAGTATAGTTCTCAAGATTTCTTTTTACCTTTTTAGAAATCTCTTGAGTTCTGTATTTGAAGATCAAACCTTTTATGTAGGTCTGGTTTTTTCATCAAAAATAGATGGAATTCATTTATTTTGTTAAATGTCCATCTTCTTCCCTGGAAAAGGATGCTCATTTTTGCTGGGTAAGTAATTCTTGGCTGAATACCAGGTTCCTTAGCCTTTCGGAATATCATGTTCCAGGCCCTATGTTCTTTTAATGTGGACGCTGCTAGATCCTGGGTTATCCTTTTTGTGGATCCTCCATATCTGAATTGCTTTTTTCTAGCAGCTTCCAATATCTTTTCCTTTGTCTGATGGTTCTTGAACTTGGCCACTATATTTCTTGGTGTTTTAATTTTAGGGTCTCTTTCAGTAGGTGATCAATGAATTTTTTCAATGTCTATTTTACCCTCTGTTTCCAGAACGTCTGGGCAGTTCTCTTTGATAATTTCCTCGAAAATGGTGTCCAAGCTCTTTTTTTCCTCACATTTTTCAGGGAGTCCTATTAGTCTCAAATTGTCTCTCCTGGATCTGTTTTCCAGGTCTGTTGTCTTTCTAATAAGGTACTTGACATTCTTTTCAATTGTTTCATTTCTCTGGTTTTGCTTGACTACCTCTTGGTTTCTCCTTGAGTCATTCATTTCTACTTGTTCCAGTCTAATTTTCAATGATGTATTTTCTTCACTCACTTTTTTTATATCTCTGTAATTGTCCAATTGAGTTTTTATCTTCTATGGAATTTTTTTTTCATTTTATCCATTTTATTTTTTAGACAGCTGTTTTCTTTTTCCAGCTCACTAATCCTGTTTTCCTTGGAGTTGTTTACTTTTTCCAGCTCACTAATCTTGGTTCTCAATGATTTGATTTCTTTATCCACTCTGTCTTTGAATGCATGGGATGTCTTCTCCAGGCTCTCTTGCTAAGCTTCCCTTTCCTTTTCCCATTTCTCTTCCAGCTCTCTTGTGAGAGCCTTTTTGATTTCCTCTATGAGATTCTTTTCTATTGAGGAGCAGATCATATGCCTTTTAGGGGATTCATCTGGGGACTGTCTGTTTTTAGTGTCCTCAGTGTTTCAAGTCTGCTCTCTCTATATACAAAAGCTGTCAATGGTTAGAGCCCTTTTGAATTTTTTGTTCATTTTGTCAGAGTAGGAATCGAAGAAAACAAATTGACAAGAGAAATAATTGGTCTGTTTTTTGGGGGCTGGGGCTGGATGGTATTAATGGGCTTCCTCTACAGATTGGGGCTAGGGCAGCAGAGAGCCACTAATAGAACAGCAGTGACTGTACTCAGTCTGTGCTCTGAGGCTCTGAGAACTCTCTGAGTCAGTCCAGGTGGGGGTTGGGGGTGGCCGGGTTCTGAGAGACACTGGCTTTCTGGGGTTTTAATCTTCACCTCAGGTGTTTACACCCTCTCCCTGCTCCTGGCTTGCTGCCAAGATGGAGTATCCACACTGGGGAAAAAGTCTTTTTGCAGAAATGGCAGAGATCGTACCCCTCCCCCTCTGGTCTGAGCTGTGTGAGCTGCCTTTCTTGTTCTGGCTTGCCTGCCCTCAGTCTGCGCCCAGTCTGATTGACCCTCCCCTGAGCAAACACAGACCTTTTCTGGTGACTTTCAAGGATGTCTTCTCTTGGTGATTATTTGTGGATTTCTTTCTGGGTCAAGCATTAAATCTGAGGCTTGTCATAAAGTAAGTTCTGAGAGAAAAAGAGGAGCTCAAGCAGCTGTCTGCCTCCACGCCGCCATCTTGGCCCGAAGCCTCGTATGTTGCTGTGTTAATTAGAAAGTAAGCTATTGGGGGTCAAGCACTGGTTTCTCTTTTGTTGTATCCCCAGTGATTAAGCACAATGTTAGTGTGTAATAAATGTTTATTTATTTATTGGTTATACAATATAAGGCTATAGTTAAATTGGAAAAGTGTGAAAAATGCTATAATATCAATTCTGAATTCAGAGACAGAGAACTCAGTATATGTATTACCCTGTTACTTGATATTTGGGTAACTTTGACAAGTCACTTAATTTCTCTGTTTTTTTTTTTTTTCATGTACAATATGAAGTTTGGATCCTAGTCATTCAGATATATCTTTAATTCTGTAAATCTCCCATCAACTATTTTCAAGCCTCCAACAATGTCTCCTTTAGTTTATTGGAAACATAAATAGTCACTGTAGGGAGAAGCATAAGACTTCAATAGGAATTTCATATGTCTACCATTGACCGTTGTGACCAGTAGGTGAACTCCTAAAACTCTTTATGCTGCAACTCTTTTGTGTTTCTACATTTTCAAAATGCAATGGATTTTTGCTTCTTAGGGGTCTTATGGCTAAAGATGAGATAACATTAGAAAAAGGCTTTAAACTTAAAGCTGAACAATCTCCTTTAAGAACAAATAACTATTTTCAGACCAAGATACCCATTTTTTGAAAGTACCCTACATATCTCACATGATTCAGATCTTTCTAAATTGAAAAGGTCATTTGAGGATAAAGAATTCCAGTTCTCCGATTTCTTTAATTACAAGGAAAGGAATCAAAAGTTTCAGCCCTTTTCTTTATAGTACACTGGGAGTTATCTCCATATAAATTAGATGGTTCCCATTGGAAGCAAATGAAAAAGGAAGATTTTTATCAAGTCTGTTTTAAGATGGGATGCTACTTTTGGCAGGGAATGCAGCAGGCAAAGAGATCCTAAACTACTTGACCTTCAGGAAGAAATCTGAAGTAGCTATTTTATTCCTAGTGTTATTTTAGTGAGCAGCCTTGTGCTCAGACCCAAGATGGAGACCACAATTTGTTTTGAATTTGAGATGGAAAAACAGATATCAGATATTGCCTGAGGCTTTGTGTGAGATTCCTTTTTCATATCCGAATGAGTTTAGACAGTCTAAAACTATTGTACTTTTTTTTTTTTATAATTTTGTTGTTAACTTTAAAAAATCAAAAGCAATGCTTATAGGCAGAGAGCTTAAAGAGAGAAGTTGAAAGTATGCCATGAGAACTCTTCAACATATCATCTGTATGTTTTTTTTTTTTCCTCCATTACTCATTACAATCAGGGAATAAACAGAAAGCTTCTTTAACTATCCTACCCCCACCTTCTTTTAATCATCCTGTTCTCTGCCATAGTTTCTCATCTTTTGGGGTGGTGGTGGTGGTGATAAAATAGCTGTTAATGTTATTAGACAAAAAAAGTTTTTTTTTTTCCCTTTTCATTGGAAAAATTCATGTTAATTATTCCTCTGCACCTGCCTAATGGGGCTGAAGTAATTCAATTGTCATATTGTTGTAGAGTGTCGCTTTGTGTAATGTATCACCCCTGCTGTTCCATTAAAAAAAAAATTCTATACTCCTCCATTATTCAGCCAGGCCTAATGATTATTCCAGCATTTGTACATGCTGCACTGTTATTTTGATTTTAATTGACTTCACTTTTTTAATTAAGCACATTGGTTTTAACACTGTTGTTGACATGCAAGGCTTTGTCATTATCAGTATTTGCCTCCATTTACATTCCATACCTATTGACATTTTGTTTAGATTCACTGTAAATAAAAAGGGCCACAGAGACATTGAAATTTATCAACACCAACATCAGTTCATATCCCATTCATTTATATCTAATAATATGCCAAATATAAAAAGGGAAAGTAGCTATGTGGTTTAAAATATCTTAAATAATGGACTTATCAAATCTTCACAGGCAGATCCACTTATTCTCTTAGAATAGATTAAAAAATAGAAATTTCATTTGAATTTGTGGCAACTTGTGATGAAAAGGACATATTTAACTCTGGTTAGATAGGGTCATAACATAACAACACACAAAATTATGGGTAGATGTATTTGGGGATGAATTTGAGTTATCATTTTAGAAAACATTTTTGCCTGCTATTTCTTTAAGATAGTTTACCAAAATAATTCTTCTGAACTTAAAAAAAGAGATGCTTATCTTGTACATCATATAACTTCTTTAAGTATAGTTGATATTAAATTAAAATTGGAAAAAAATCACATTTTGGGGAAATCTAAATATCTTCTTTTGAAAATATATTGATTCCATTCTTCACATTATAGGATAATAAAAAAAATGTTCAAGAGAAAAAGAAATGTCTCTTTTGCTTAAATGTTTTCTATAACAACTGAAAGGGACAAGCACTGTCCAAGCAGAGTGATTGTAAGTTTTAAAGCAAATATGAACAAAATGAGGATTCTTCTCAGTTGCCACACTTTTCAAATACATTGGTAATACAGCATATGAACCTCTACAAACATTATAGACATACCTTATTCTAGGGAGGGTTAATGTGAGGACTCTTTCTCTCCCTGCCTGCCCCCATTTCCATTTCAGTTGTGTTAACGGACATGAATGAATGAGAGGGTGAATGAATAGGTCACATGGGACTTAGCTGCCATTTGGTCATCCAAAGGACAGAGGACAAAGATTTAAAAGTGGGCCCTTCTGCCCTTGTTTGCTGCAGCTTCATTGCCCCAGTCCTGATTGTTGATGAGCCTCACACCCTCCCTGCTCCCTGGGATTTATGTTCAACCTCTCCTTCTGCCTTGGTGTGCCTGACCTGGGTCTATTAGCATAACTTCCATTCTAGTGACAGCATGAATAAAAGATTACTGGTGTGACCTCAGAAAGTGCTAAGATAGTATTGATGTAATGAGCCCAGTTTTCACTGTCTTATGAGGGGCTGTACAATGGCAATCTTAATAAAAGGTTAAACAGCATTATAATATGTTCCCGTCTTTTATTTTTCTCAAACCTCTCTCTGACGTGGTTTCTGCAGGCTTACCAACCGCCTCACACCCCCCCCCCCAAAGCCATTTGTTGTTGTCATAGTGGTGAATTCTTTATTTTATTCTAATTTTATTATTATTCCCTTTGGCTTTTGAATGTACATTTGTTAACCCAATTAGGGATACTGAATTCTAACTTAAATATCCTCTCTCTCTCTAAAGCATAGAAACTACATATTACTAACTCCTCTCATCCTCTGGAAAAAATGTGTCAGTTTTTCTGTGCTCTTGGGTCTTCTTTTGTTGACTTTAAAAATGTAAAGAAAGACTAACTCATGGGTTATTAACCTTCTTTATGTCATCAATGCTTTGGGCAGTCTGATGAAGCTTATGGACCCTTTGACAGAATAATATTTTTGAATATACAAAAAACATAGGATTTCAAAGGAAATCAAGTATACTGACATGTAGTTATGAAAATATATTTTAAAACTCCAGTGACTTTATTTAGCTTAAGAACCTTTTGTCTAAATAAAAGAAATTTCAACCTTTTCTTTATGCATTAAGCCCATTTTCTATGACCACCATTTTTTTCAGATCTTTTAGACATGGAAATCTGTAGACAGGAAAGAATTTCTTTCCACATGTTATAATCCCAGAAGACCAATGAAGATTAAGGAATAATATCACTCTGCTGTTTTTGGACAGGAAACAAACAGCACACAAAATCATCTCTATTCTCATTGAATGCACAGTTTTCTCTGACAGCATTTGTGGGAAAAAAAAAAAAAAAAAACTCAAATATCCAGGAAGGCAGAGAGGGACAAGAATGTAGCAGTCACACTTCTGAAGTAATATAGCACCTTGCCAACAGCATCTTTTATTATAGTTTTAAAAAAATATCTACTACACTACTGAAGCAATATACTCTTTTTTCTACCACATGTAGGAAATGACATTTTTAATACTTCTGTTAGCTGCCACATCACAGGGGCTGCATTGGTATTATTTTTGTTGTTATTTTCTTTTATTTATTGAAAAGGCCAATGAATTATCTAGCCCCCTGAAGTGTGGCAGAATGTTAGCACCTCACTCCCTGTACTTCTGCATACAAGTAGAATAAAAAAGTCCAACAATCAGCAATTTTTTTCAACTCATTTACCTCAAACCTTAGATGTCTTGCTTGAAACATTGGCCATGTCATATTGCATTCTGTTATAGGAGAGAAAACAGGATGAAGATTTCTAAATATCCAGCATGCTGCATTGATCAAATCATGTCTTGTTGAAGCAATGCATATCTAATATAACAGAAAGTGACATGATATGATTTGACATGATTTTATGCAAGTGGGCATACAATGTCAAGGATATGAAACAATGGTGAGCAGATATTTACAACTTAAAGTCAATTAAACTCTTTTATTGTAGTGTTGTTTCTCTGAGAAAGAAAACAAAATTTTGCATCTCTGCAATCTTGAAAAAAGACTTGGCTTTGGGGAAAAAAAAGAAGAAGAAGAATACAGCATATTCAACCAGGTTATTCAATTGTTCGTGGTGATTCATAGGAGAGAACAGAAATAAACACCACCTCAATAATTGTCTTTCATAATATAATTTGGACTTGAGTGTTGGAGTAGGTGGTTTCTGTACCTATGATTTCATTGTTGTGGGCAGCTCTTGATGTGGATCTTATTCCAACAAAGCAGATAAAGAGATTTGCTTGGGCACTGAAAAAAAAAAGTGTTATATTCAGGGTCATCAAGTTAGTCATGTGTTAGAAGTAATCTTTGAATCCAGTCTTCCAGACTAAAGCTAGTTCTTTTTCCCCATTCCATGATACATCTCAAACAATATAATGATGCTTAACTATTAACCTCCATGGACCTCAGGTTCCACATTAATTAAATAAAAGTTTGTGAAGATCATAGAATAGAATTAAAAATAAACAATTTCACATACTTTTCTGAGTTTCAGAGGAAACAAATAAAATAATAAGCACAAAGCATTTTACAAAAATTCAAGAATTATATGAGTTATTATTGCCATTAATATTCCTGTTCTTAAGGCAAAGTAGATAAGTTTAGGAGTCTGGAATCAGGAGGACTTTAACTTGCTAAGTTCAAATCTGGCTTCTGATGTTAACTGGATGTGTGAACCTAGGAAAATCACTTAATCTTGTTTGCCTCAATTTCCTCATCTGGAAAATGAAAGAAATGTCAAACTCCTCCAGTATCTATGACAAGAAAATTCCAAATGGGGTCACAAAGTGTCAGACACCACTTGAAAACTGCAGAAGAAAAATAGCATTCTGGTTCTTTCCCTAAATTTGCATGTAGAGGTGGTCATGCATAAGTTTTATCATACTATTATTCTATTGTGTTCAATATTTGGTGATCTATTAGTAATGATAACAGTCACTCATATGAAGTGTACAGGGGGAGAAGGAAACTCCCAGAAACAAAATGGTGAAAAAGTAGTTTCTAAATCATTACTATTATTTCATTTAATGTTAAAAAGGATCAAGGAAGAAGGCCAATAAATGTAAAAGTGAATCATGGATTTGTATCTTTTTTTCCAAGATAGATATCAGAAGGGATCTGAATGGTAATGAATATTTAATGAAAAAATATGACCTTGGCCCAATCAGAACAAAATTGTTACTGGCTGCTGAAAAAAATTCAAGTATCTTTCAGACCAAAGCAGCAATGATCTTGGGAAATTTAGAGAAATTTCAAAATTCATATTACTTCTTCAAACAAATCTATTCAATTCCTATTAATGCAAATCTAGTTTAGACTACAATATACCATCTGCATAAAATGAAATTATCTTCTGACCTTGTCTAGTATAGGTAAACATCAGAGTCACTGAATTGGAAAAAATAACACCATTAAGATCTTTTCATAATGTCATGTCAGAGGACTGAGTTATTTCAGTAATTAACTCCATAAGCACAACTTTTAAGCCCAAAATATAAGGGCTTGAAATACATAGATACATTTTAAAATTACTTGAAAAGTATTTACTTCATGCTTAGGGAATTTATACATAAAATGTTTACTCCACTTCTTGATGCATAATAGGTTATTCAGGGTAAAGAATAGAATACTTAAACAATATCCTGATAATGAAAAGTGAACTATGAAAGTGAACTATATTCAAATGATTGAGTATGACTGTGTGAATGGTAGAAATGTGAAAGCAAAAAAAAAGTTTTAGCAAATCATGTAATATTAACATTTCAGCTTCAAAAGCAAAGAAAATATTATCTTGAAGGGTCAGAAAATATAAGTTGCATGCTATGAAGAAATGTATAGATTCTGAAATTTAGGATATGAGAAAATTTCTTGAAAAGTTCCCAACATATCAAGTCAGATTATAGGAAAAGTATTATTTAATTCATTATTCAACATTTACTAAAAGATTGAGTAATCAAAAGTGAACCCAAAAGTGTTAATAGAATATCCATATAGTATTTTAAGTCCACATTTTGTGATAGTCATTGCTGTCCACAAATCTAAAACAAAGACATAGATGAGGAAATAGTTACAGCTGAACAAAAGAGAAATATCAGGACAATCTTCACAAAGCAAGATGCCAAAGTAATTGACATGATTGTCAAAACAGTTTTTTAAGGTGCAAATACTGAAAATGATTCTATAAACTATAGCAACTTTACAAAATATAACTCAATTTGAATTGTGCCAGGGCAAGTGAGACCAATTCTAAGGACAACTTGATGCAAACAATTATTATCTGGACTATCTGATTTGTCTCTGCCAGACAAATTATTTCTTTTGAGAAGTGACTGAGCATATATTTAACTTTACATAATATCCTTCCCCTCTTCCTTATCCCATACCCATCTACCACCATGATGATACTAGTGGGAGGTCACTCTAGGACACTGCAACCTTCATAAAAATGTTCTTCATATTGATTATAGAAATAAGCACACCTATTTGATTGCAAATGGGCCTTCTAGCTATAACCTTTAAATTATAAGGCACAACCATGCCAAAGAACTCTTTTAATTTGAGACCAAAAGTGATATTTGAGTAAATATTATGTTTTCTCTTATAGAAACATAGTGCCATGTCATTGACTCTCCTAACATATTAAATTTCAAACTTTTAAAAATAAAGTAAAGTGATTAGTGTGATGATAAATATAGATATCAGCCAGTAGAAGATAATGAATAAAGTAAATACATATTCAACTATAGAAAATATGAAATATATAATCAATAACATATTACTTAAAATATTCAGGACAAATATATATGTACCTGGTCTCTCTCTCTCTCTCTCTCACACACACACATAACACACACACACATTATATATATATTCCATTTCATATGACTTGAGTTAAGGACTTATCTCTTTTCTAATTACCAATAGCCTTGACTTGCCCAACTGCTTATTTTTTTAATCATTATTTTTTAAAATTAATTTTATAATTATAAATTTTTGACAGTATATATGCATGTGTAATTTTTTATAACATTATTCCTTGTATTCATTTTTCCAAATTTTCTCATCCCTCCCTCTACTCCCTCCCCTAGATGGCAGGCAATCCCATACATTTTACATGTGTTACAGTATAACCTAGATACAATATTTGTGTGTAAATCTAATTTTCTTGTTTCACGTTGAGAATTGGATTCTGAAGGTATAAGTAACCTGGGTAGATAGACAGTAGTGCTAACAGTTTACATTCAATTCCCGGTGTTCCTTCTCTGGGTGTAGTTGTTTCTGTCCATCATTGATCAAATGGAAGTGAGTTGTATCTTCTTTATGTTGAAGATATCCACTTGCATCAGAATACATCTTCATACAGGATTGTTGTTGAAGTGTATAGTGACATTCTGGTTCTGCTCATTTCACTCAGCATCACTTCATGTAAGTCTCTCCAAACCTTTCTGAATTCATCCTGCTAGTCATTTTTTACAGAGAAATAATATTCCATAACCTTCATATATCATAATTTACCCAACCATTCTCCAATTGATGGAAATCCATTCATCTTCCGGTTTTTAGCCACTACAAAAAGGACTGCCACAAACATTTTGGCACATACAAGTCCCTTTCCCCTCTTTAGTATTTCTTTGGGATATAAGCCCAGTAATAGCCTGCTGGATGAAAGGCTATACACAGTTTGATAACTTTTTGGGCATAGTTCCAAATTGCTCTTCTGAATGGTCAGATTCTTTCAAAACTCCACCAACAATGTATTAGTATCCCAGTTTTCCCACATCCCCTCCAACATTCATCATTATTTGTTCCTGTCATCTTAGCCAATCTGACAGGTGTATAGTGGTATCTCAGAGTTGTCTTAATTTGCATTTCTCTGATCACTAGTGATTTAGAGCACTCTTTCATATGAGTGGATATAGATTCAACTTTATCATCTGAGAATTGTCTATTCATATCCTTTGACCATTTATCATTTGGAGAATGGTTTGATTTCTTATAGAGTAGGGTCAGTTCTCTATATATTTTGGAAATGAGACCTTTATCAGAACCTTTAACTTTAAAAATATTTTCCCAATTTGTTACTTCCCTTCTAATATTGTTTGCATTAGTATTGTTTGTACAGAATTTTTTTAGTTTGATGTAATCAAAATCTTCTATTTTGTGATCAATAATGATCTCTAGTTCTCCTCTGGTCATAAATTCCTTTTTCTTCCACAGGTCTGAGAGGTAAACTATCCTCTGTTCCTCTAATCTATTTATGATGTCATTCTTTATACTTAAATCATGGACCCATGTTGATCTTATCTTGGTAAGTGGTATTAAGTGTGGGTCCATATCTAATTTTCTGCCACACTAATTTCTAGTTTTCCCAACATTTTTTTCGAATAATGAATTTTTATCCCAAATGTTGGTATCTTTGGGTTTGTCAAACACTAGATTGCTATTGTTGTACCCTTTTTTGTCCTTCGTACCTATTCTGTTCCACTGATCGACTGATCTATTTCTTAGCCAATACCAAATGGTTTTGGTGACTGCTGCTTTATAATATAGCTTTAGATCAGGTACACCTAGACCACTTTCATCTGACTTTTTTTTGACCTTCCATATGAATTTTGTTGATATTTTTTCTAAGTTATTAAAATAGTTTCTTGGGAGTCTGATTGGTATAGCACTAAATAAATAGATTAGTTTGGGGAGTATTGTCATCTTAATTATATTCACTTGGCCTATCCAAGAGCACTGAATGTCTTTCCAATTATTTAAATCTGACTTTATTTGTGTGGCAAGTGTTTTGTAATTTTGCTCAGATAATTCCTGACTTTTCTTTGGTAGATGGATTCCCAAATATTTTATACTCTCAACATTTGTTTGGAATGGAATTTATCTGTATCTCTTGCTGTTGCATTTCGTTGGTGATGTATAAAAATTATGAGCATTTATGTGGATTTATTTTGTATCCAGCAACTTTGCTGAAGTTGAGAATTATTTCTAATAACTTTTTATTAGAATCTCTGGGATTGTCTAAGTATAACATCATATCATGTGCAAAGAGTGACAGTTTGATTTCCTCATTATCTACTCTTATTCCTTTATTCTCTTTCATGGCTCTTAATGCCAAGGCTAGCATTTCTAATACAATATTGAATAGTAATGGTTATAGTGGGCCTTGTTTGACTCCTGATCTTAAGCCCAACTGCTTATTAATAATTTGAATTTGACCTTTCTATGCCTCAGTTTCCTGTTCTTTAGTTGGAATAACATAATAGGTTCTCCACAGAGATAAGAAAACAAATTCAATTATATATATCAGTTCTTTGGAATCTTTACAAGATTATGGCTAATATTTTCTTGTCTGGTATTCAATCTACATTCTGCTTTTTAGAGCTAAGTCCAAGAAGCCAATAACAAAGTTCATATTGTCATATTCAGTAATGAGGATGCATATTGCCAAACCAAACAAAAAACAACTAAAAAAGAGTCAAAAATGAAAAATTTCCTATTTTTGACATAAACATCATTGCTATTTGACCAGAAGTTTAAAAGATAAGGGACAGAGAAGGAAATTTTATAGTTCCTGAGAGTGTAGTGATAGAAACTGTTAAAAATTGATTTAAAAGGAATACTTGGAGAAGAAAAGTAAGAAAACATATAGTGATTTATTTGGTTTCTTTTGAAGGGCAGTTGAAGGGAATTTAAGGCTGATTCATTAGTTGTCATGGCTAATTGCTATAATTGCTATTGTATGATTAGTGACCCATAATATAAGTCCTACTATAATTCCTATTTGCTGGATTCTTATTTGTAGTCTTAATGCATTCCATAAAAATATAGCTATTTCTGAAACGTTTATCATGTGGCAGTGAAATAAGCATGACCTAAAAAAAACACTTATCTTACTTGTTTCATGCAGAGGACAAGTAACCTGTGGATCTTTGTTGCTATACTCTATGGAATTTATGAAGTAAGTTGAAAGTCAGGTTAGTGTATTCGAACCACAGAGCCTTCAGCAGCAGCATTAGCACTTACTATTAATTTTTGGAATCAATCCAACTGAAAGGTAAAGTGGTGCCATGATACTCTAAATGGATGTAACTTTATTCGTTAAAAAAAGAAAAAAAAAAAAAAAAAAAAAAAAAAAACCTAAAGTCTCATTTTACCATTCTAGCTGTTTTCCATGTGAGAACTATGGATCTATCCCTAAGTGAAGTTTGAGGGAATAAAAGAATGGAGGAAGAGCCATTACACTCTTGCTTAAAGTTATTAAAAAAATCTAAATTGTATAATAATGTTTTGTCCATGTTTACATTTACTTATCCAAATCCTTTGAAAATTGTTGTGATGTTGAATTGCATTTTATCTTTGTTTCATATATTTTTGACTGGGAGCCCCTGTTTTATCATATTTTGTATATGATATTTCCATAACTTGCTTTCTTCTGACACTTCAGTACTTATCACTTTGACTCCTACATACTTTCCTATTCCCAAAATTTCTTGCTCCATTAAGGAACACATTCCTCAAAAAGTTAATGTTTCTAGTGAATTTTGTGATTGCTCCTGACAGCCCCTACCAGTGACTTGGAAAGAGTATATCAGGGATGAATTTGATATGGAAGGACCTACCCAAGAAATCAAAACTACTAGAATTTCCATAATCCTCCACATCTATCCCTGGATCCATCTGTGAGTCAACACTAGGGGGGAGTAATGTAGAGATTGGATCAAACATATGTACATATTATGAAAACTGTCCTTAGTTAAATTACTTTCATCTAGATATAAAGCAAGCTAATTATTTTATTATAAATATAATATGCCACCAACAGAAATGCTAGTCAAATGCTATTTTACATTGTGTATATCAGCAAAATTATTATTTCAAATGTAAATTTCAAAATTCAGTGTATCAGATTGCCTTTTATCTATAGCAAATAGAAGCAATTTAGATGGAGAAAGAATGACATCACTAGCATTATTGAAGGAAGAAGGAATGATCTTCTGAAATCCCCAAAGGTGTCATCTTATTAGTGAGATAATAATCCTTCCAGAGTGTTTGCAGTGAAACATACTACAAAGAATAAATCTTTTCAAATTAAAGAACTATACATTTGGGGAAACACCTCATTGGAAAATGAAAGTGGAGCTGATATATTTGGGTAACTAAAATCAAACTTCCAGATGAAGGAGCTTATTGGAAAGATGCCCTTAGGAATGAGCTTGCTTCTTAGAAGATGCCATACTATGATTGTATTGTTGTTGTTTGTCCTTCATTCTCTGAAAGGACCATAACATCAGGGAGTTGGTGTCCATGACATGAATGTGAATTGGATTTAAATGGGAGAGAGCTGTGTAAGGCATTTGTCTCCCTTTCTCCTCCTGAATCATTTGGAATAAGTGGCAAAATATGGATCAAGATGACTGGAGATGGCCCTGGTTGCAATGGAAGACCTTGGCTAAGGTCTTTAACAGGTCTCAGTTTGACTGAGGCTGAACCTATTTAGTAATTAAGGCTAGGTAGCAATTGAGGCAAAAAAATATCCTCCTTTTCCACCTATTCAAAAAAAAGCTAAATAAATAAATTGTGAAAATATCACAAAGCTACTATCTCTGAATAATTTCATTGTTGGTATTCTACCACTCACTATACACACCTTTTAAAACTTGTGTTCTTCTTCGAATAATCCTTTTTCTCTAGCATAAACTCCATTGATTAAAAGTTATACAGGCATTTACATTTTAAATTCAAGAGAACCAATTACAGACTAAAATGAATTTTTTTAAAAAAGCCAATCTGTGAAGGAGCATTTCTATGTAGAAAAGTTTTCTAGGCACTGTGGAAAATTTTTAAAAAGTGTATTATAGCTTGATGATCAGCAAAAAAAAGAAGAAAAGAAAGGAGAAACAAGAGAAGGGAAGGGAAGGGAAAAGAAGGGGAAGAAAAAGGGAGGAGAAAGCAAGGGATGGAAGGGAAAGGAAGGGGGACAGAGTAAAGGAGAGCAGAGTAAAGCAATGTAAAAGAGAGAAGAGAAAGAAAAAGACACAAGAGCAGAAAATAAGAAAGGAGAGGAGAGGAGATGTGATGGAGGGACAAACTTTTTGAAATATTTATAAAGTAATACATAACATATTACACAAATGGAATTTATAATGATATTTCATAATATAAATATATCCTATAATAAATTATCTCATACTCCAAACCAATTATAATTTCATTTTAATGAGGCAGAAGGTAATCTGCCTTCCAATATCCCAATACACAAATAACTTGTTTTAGACAAGGGAAGAAATTTGAAAGAGAGAGTCTATGTATGTGTCTTCTCAGGTATGCATATGTCTGTGGTTGCCTTAGTTGGCTGTTTAGTTTTGTCATTGAAAAATATTAGCAAGTAGTCAATGAATTCATTCTTTATATTCCTCACTACTTCCCATACCTGTTGAAGGGTTAATTTTTGAACACCTCTTATTTGCTCCAAACTTAAGAGATTCAACTCAATGAAACTTTTATTGCATGATAAACTATTCAAGAAGAATCTTTTTTGAGTTAATTTTGTTCTGTCTATTCCTCCCAAATGAACATTTGAAAATGAAAGACTTTAGGGGCATAAATACCTCTGATGTATATCTAAATGAGATAACCTTAGATTTTCCAGAGTGAAACATTAAATAAATCCATATTCCTGATCAAGAAAATTCCAGTTCTGATCATCCTGAGCTATCATTTTTCTCTGCTTCACTTCAGAAATAGAGAGCTCAGAGCTTTCTGATTAATGTCACCAGATTTTTATTATTGTAAACTGATGTTTTTGAATGATTATTTCTCTAAATAGATACTCATGAATGATAGATATACAGTATATATATATGCATATATATATATGCATATATATATATATAATTTTTTTTTAATTTGAAAAGCCTAAACTGAGAAACCACATCTTTCACCTTTTTCCACCCAATTTCCATAATATATTTATTTATGTGAAGTAGACATTTCCCCTCTAACTGCTGTTGCTAGTCTGGTTTCAAAGAGCATTATTCAGCATAGAAGAGTTATTAAGCACCCTGTGTTAATGTAGCCACCAGGTTTAATTGTTACCACAGCTCCACTGTGTGCTGCTTGTTAATCTATCCAGCTGAAAAACTAAACTAGAGAAAAGACTGTTCTTTTATTTTTTTTTTTATTCCTTCAACTGAGCACTTGAGATGGTGCATGATGCTGCCCTATCTCTCACTTTCTTTGACAATAGTATTACTTTACCAGCTTAAAATGTCATTTAATAAAAGTCATCATTTGCTTTGCTTATGAGATACATATGCATTTATAAAGGGGACACATTAAATATTATGCCAATTACTATGAAATTAATATGGGATGACAATGAAATATATTAGATCTTTGATACTAACTGAATATACTTATTTGTTCGTGGATGATATATTTTCTAACAAATGAGAAAACCACTTTTTTTTCCACTATGCTTTTTATTATAGCTTTTTATTTACAAAATATGTATAATTTTTCAGCATTGACAATTGCAAAATCTTTTGATTCAACTTTTCCCTTTTTTCCTCCCACCCCTTCCCCCAAATGGCAGATTGACCAATGCATGTTAAATATGTTAAAGTATAAGTTAAATACAATATATGTATACATGTCCGAACAGTTATTTTGCTGTACAAAAAGAATCAGACTTTGAAATAAGTTAAATTAGCCTGTGAAGGAAAAAAAAATGCAGGTGCACAAAAATAGAGGTATTGAGAATTCTATGTAGTGGTTCATAGTCATCTCCCAGAGTTTTTTTTTGCTGGGTGTAGCTGGTTTGGTTCATTACTGCTCTGTTGGAACTGATTTGGTTCATCTCATTGTTGAAGAGAGCCACGTCCATCAGAATTGATCATCATATAGTATTGTTGTTGAAGTATACCATGCTTTCCTGGTTCTGCTCATTTCACTCAGCATCAGTTCACATAAGCCTCTCTGTCTACATCCTGCTGATCATTTCTAACAGAACAATAATATTCCATAATATTCATATATCACAATTTATTCAGCCATTCTCCAATTGATGGGCATCCATTAAGTTTCCAGAGTCTGGCCACTACAAAGAGGGCTTCGACAAACATTCTTGCACATACAGGACTTTTCCCTTCTTTAAAATCTCTTTGGGTTATAAGCCCAGTAGTAACACTGCTGTATCAAAGGGTATGCACAGCGTGATAACATTTTGAGTGAGAAAACCACTTTCTAAAAATAGCTATTCAAATTTTCACATTTTCATATGCTAGTATTTGTTTTTTTTTTTCTTTTTAATAAATATTTTTTAATTTTCAAAACATATGCATGGATAATTTGATAACATTGACCCATGCATAGTCTGTTTCAAATTTTCTGATCTTTCCCTCACCCCCTTCCTTAGATGGTAAGCAATTCAATATAAGTTAAACAGGTTAAAATATGTTAAATTCAATATGTATGAACATATTAATAAAACTCTCTTGTGAAACAAGAGAAATCAGATAAAAAAGAAAGTAAATGAGTAAGAAAACAAAATACAAGAGAAAAACAACCAAATGAGTGAGAATGTTGTGTCATGATCCACATTCAGTGCACTTCGTCCTCTCTCTGGGTGCAAATGACTCTCTTCATCACAAGATCAATGGAACTGGTCACAATCACCTCATTGTTGGAAAGATTCAGTTCATCAGAATTGATCATCATATAGTCTTGCTGTTGCCATGTACAATGGTCTCCTGGTTCTTCTCATTTCATTCAGTATCAGTTCATGTAAAATCTCTCCAGGCCTCTCTGTATTCGTCCTGCTGGTCATTTATTACAGAACAGTAATATTTATATATTTATATAACATTTATATATCACATAACATTTATATATCACAAATACATTTATATATCACCTAACATTTATATATCACAATTTATTCAGCCATTCTCCAATTGATGGACATCCATTCAGTTTTCAGTTTCTTGCAATTACAAAGAGGGCTGCCACAAACATTTTTGCACATACTAGTACTTTTCATTTCTTTAATATCTATTTGGGATATAAGCCCAGTAAAAACACTGCTGGGTAAAAGGATATGCACAATTTGATAACTTTTGAACATAGTTCCACATTGCTCTCCAGATGTGGATCTTTTCACAGTTCCACAGACAATGTATTATTGTCCCAGTTTTTCCACATCCCCTCCAACACTGGTCATTATTTTTTCTTGTCATCTTAGCCAATCTGAGTGGTGAGTAGTGGTATCTCAAAGTTGTCTTAATTTGCATTTCTCTGATCAATAGTGATTTAGAGCACCTACTTTTATTTCTTTAATTTCTTCATCTGAAAATTGCTTATTCCTATCCTTTAACCATTTATCATTTGGAGAGTGGATTGGACTCTTATAAATTTGAATCAATTTTCTATATATTTTAAAAATCAGTCCTTTATCAGAACCCTTGAATGTAAAAGTGATTTCTCAATTTATTGCTTCCCTTCTGATCTTGTCTGCATTAATTTTGTTTGTTTAAAAAAAAAATCGACTTCCGGCCAAGATGGCAGCGTGGAGGCAGACAGCTGCTTGAGCTCCGTGTTTTCTCTCAGGACTAACTTCATGACAAGCCTCAGAGTTAATGCTTGACCAGAAAAAAACCCACAAATAATCACCAACAGAAGACATCCTTGAAATTTGCCAGAGAAGGTCTGTGTTTGCTCAGAGGATCGACCAGACTGGGCTCAGATTGAGGGCAGGCAAGCCAGAGTGAGACAGACAGCTCACACAGCTCAGACAAGCAAGGGTAGGGGTACTATCTCTTCTATTTCTGCAAAAATACTTTTACCCCAGTGTAGATATTCTGTCTTGGCAGCAAGACAGGAGCAGCAGAGAGGGTGTAAACACTGGAGGTGAAGATTAAAACCCAGGAAAGCTAGCATCTCTCAGAACCCGGACACCCCAACCCCACCTGGAGTGACTCCGCGCCTTCTCAGAGCCTCAGAGCACAAATGCAGCACAGCCATCTCTGTGCTATCAGTGGCTATCTGCTACCCTCCCCCCCCAGTCTATAGAGGAAGCCCATTAACACCATCCAGCCCCATCCCCCCAAAAATAGACCAATTGTTTCTCTTGTCAATTTGTTTTCTTTGATTCTGCTCTTGACAAAATAAACAAAAAATTCAAAAGGGCTCTAACCATTGACAGCTCCTGTATAGAGAGAGAGCAGACTTCAAATACTGAAGAGACTAAAAACAGACTGTCCCCAGAGGAATAACATAAAGAGGATATGATCTGCTCCTCAATACATAAGACTCTCATAGAGGAAATCAAAAAGGCTCTAACAAGAGAGGTAGAAGAGAAATTGGAAAAGGAAAGGGAAACTTGGAAAGAGAGCGTGGAGAAGTTATCCAGAGTGGATAAAGAGATCAAATCATTGAGAAATAAAATTAGAGAATTGGAAAAGGTAAAGAACTCCAAAGAAAACAGGATTAGTGAATAGGAAAAGGTAAACAACTCCAAGGAAAAGAGGATTAGTGAATAGGATAAAGAAATCAGCTCTCTAAAAAATAAAATGGATAAAATGGAAAAAAATTCCATAGAAGAAAAAAGTCACTAAAAACACAATTGGACAATTACAAAAAGATATAAAAAAGTGAGTGAAGAAAATACATCATTGAAAATTAGACTTGAACAAGTAGAAATGAATGATTCAAGGAGAAACCAAGATGTAGTCAAGCAAAACCAGAGAAATGAAACAATTGAAAAGAATGTCAAGTACCTTATTAGAAAGACAACGGACCTGGAAAATAGATCCAGGAGAGACAATTTGAGAATAATCAGACTCCCTGAAAAATGTGAGGAAAAAAAGAGCTTGGACACAATTTTCGAGGAAATTATCAAAGAGAACTGCCCAGACGTTTTGGAAACAGAGGGTAAAATAGACATGGAAAAAATTCATCAATCACCTACTGAAAGGAATCCTAAAATCAAAACGCCAAGAAATATAGTGGCCAAGTTCAAGAACCATCAGACAAAGGAAAAAATACTGGAAGCTGCTAGAAAAAAGCAATTCAGATATGGAAGAGCCACAATAAGGATAACCCAGGATTTGGCAGTGTCCACATTAAAAGAATGAAGGGCCTGGAACATGATATTCTGAAAGGCTAAATAACTTGATATGCAGCCAAGTATAACTTACCCAGCAAAAATGAGCATCCTTTTCCAGGGAAGAAGATGGACATTTGACGAAATAAATGAACTCCATCTATTCTTGATGAAAAAACCAGACCTACACAAAATGTTTGATCTTCAAATACAGAACTCAAGAGATTTCTAAAAAGGTAAAAAGAAATCTTGAGAACTATACTTCTGCCATAAAAATATGTAAAGAACATATGTATAATTTGTCCTAGAAACTGGAGGTGGAAAGGAAATTATATCATAAAAAAGTGTAAATTGATGGTAGTACATCTCATGAAGAGGCAAAGGTAACCTATTATATATCTGAGAGAAAGAAAGGAGGGAGATGAACATAGTGTGTATCAATAGACATATTCAATTTATGGTGAAACTTCTTCGACTTCATTGAAAAGTGAGAGGGAAGGAGTAAGGTAAGGGGAAGGGAATATAGAGATTGTGAAGAAAAGGGGTAAAATAAAGGGAGGAACTTTAAGGTGGGGGAGGGATATTAAAAAGGGAGGGCTGTGAAAAGCAAGTGATGTTCACAAGTTTAATACTGGGTAGGGGGGTAAGAGGGAAGGAAGGGGAAAAGCATAAGCAGGGGTTAACAGGATGGCAAGTAATATAGAATTAGTCATTCTAACCATAAATGTGAATGGGGAAAACTGCCTCATAAAGAGGAATCAGTTAGAAGACTAGATTAAAAGTCAGAATATGTTGTTTACAGGAAACACACCTGAAACAGGGTGATACATTCAAACTAAAAGTAAAAGGTTGGAGCAGAATGTACTATGGTTTAGGCAAAGCCAAAAAAGCAGGGGTAGCCATCCTCATCTCAGATCAAGCAAAAAAAAATTGATCTAATTAAAAAAGATAAGGAAGGGCATTATATCCTGCTAAAGGGTAGCATCAATAATGAAGCAGCATCAATATTAAACATATATGCAACAAGTGGTGCAGCATTGAAATTCTTAATAGAGAAATTAAGAGAGCTGCAAGAAGAAATAGACAGCAAAACTATAATAGTGGGAGATCTCAACATTGCACTCTCAGAATTAAAAAAATCAAACCACAAAATAAATAAGAAAGAAGTCAAAGAGGTAAATAGAATACTAGAAAAGTTTGATATGATAGATCTTTGGCAAAAACTAAATGGAGACAGAATGGAATATACTTTCTTCTCAGCAGTTCATGGAACCTGTACAAAAACTGATCATATACTAGGGCATAAAAACCTCAATATCAAATGCAGGAAGGCAGAAATAGTAAATACATCCTTTTCAGACCACAATGCAACCAAAATTACATTTAATAAAAAGCCAGGAGAAAATAGACCAAAAAATAATTGGAAACTAAATAATCTTATACTAAAGAATGATTGGGTAAAACAGCAAATCACAGACATAATTAATAACTTCACCCAAGAAAATGACAATAATGGGACATCATACCAAAATGTGGGGGATACAGCCAAAGCAATAATGAGTTGAAGTTTTATATCTCTACAGGCCTACCTGCATAAAATAGAGAAAGAGAAGGCCAACGAATTGGGCTTACAACTAAAATTGCTAGAAAAGGAACAAATTAAAAACCCCCAGACAAACACAAAATTTGAAATGCAAAAAATAAAAGGTGTGATTAATAAAATTGAAAGTAAAAAAAAAAACACTATTGAATTAATTAATAAAACTAAGAGTTGGTTCTATGGAAAAAAAACAAAAACAACAACAACAAAATAGACAAACCCTAAGTAAATCTGATTAAAAAAAGGAAAGAGAAAAAGCAAATTGTGAGTCTTCAAAATGAAAAGGGACAACTCAGCACTAATGAAGAAGAAATTAGAACAGTAGTTAGGAGCTACTTTGCTCAACTTTATGCCAATAAATTCAATAACTTAAATGAAATGGAAGAATACCTTATTAAATATAGCTTGCCCAGATTAACAGAGTAAGAAGTAAGTAGTCTAAATAGTCCCATCTCAAAAAAAAGAAATAGAACAAGCTATTAACCAACTCGCTAAGAAAAAATCTCCAAGACCACATGGATTTACATGTGAATTCTACCAAACATTTAAAGAACAACTAACTCCAATGTTATATAAACTATTTGAAAAAATAGGGATTAAAGGAATCCTACCAAATTCCTTTTATGACACAGACATGGGACTGATACCTAAACCAGGTAGATCAAAAACTGAGAAAGAAAACTATAGACCAATTTCCTTAATGAATATTGATGCTAAAATCTTAACTAAGATATTAGCAAAAAGACTTCAGAAAATCATCCCCAGGATACTACACTATGACCAAGTGGAATTTACACCAGGAATGCAGGGCTAGTTTAATATTAGGAAAACTATTAGTATAATTGACCATATTAATAATCAAATTAATAAAAACCATATGATCATTTCAATAGATGCACAAAAAGCATTTGATAAAACGCAACATCCATTCCTACTAAAAACGCTTGAGAGAATAGGAATAAATGAACTATTCCTTGAAATAATAATGAGCATATATTTAAAACCTTCAGTAAACATCATATGTAATGGCGATAAACTAGAACCTTTCCCTGTAAGATCAGGAGTGAAACAAGGTTGCCCACTATCACCATTACTATTCAATATAGTACTAGAAACTCTAGCCTCGGCAATAATAGCCAAGAGATTCAAGGAATTAGAGTAGGAAATGAGGATATATGGTGGTATACTTAGAGAACCCCAAAGACTCTGCTAAAAAGCTATTAGAAATAATTCAGAATTTTATCAAAGTTGCAGGATACAAAATAAATCCACATAAATTCTCAGCATTTTTTGTACATTACCAACACAATCCAACAGCAAGAGATACAAAGAGAAATTCCATTCAAAATAACGGACAATAGTATAAACTATTTTGGAATATATCTACCAAAGGAAAGTCAGGAACTATATGAGCAAAATTATGAAACACTTGCCACAAAAATAAAGTCAGATTCAAATAATTGGAAAGACATTCAGTCCTCTTGGATAGGCCCAGCGAATATAGTTAAGATGACAATACTCCTTAAACTAATCTATTTATTTAGTGCTATACCAATCAGACTTCCAAGAAACTATTTTAATAACCTAGAAAAAATAACAACAGAATTCATATGGAACAATAAAAGGTCAAGAATTTCAAGGGAAAAAATAAAAAAAAAATGAAATGAAGATACTCTAGCTGTACCTGATCTAGAACTATATTATAAAGCAACAGTCACCAAAACCATTTGCTATTGGCTAAGAAATAGACTAGTTGATCAGTGGCATAAGTTAGGTTCACAGGGCAAGATAGTGAATAAAAATAGCAATCTAGTGTTTGACAAACCCAAAGATCCAAAATTTTGGGATAAGAATTCATTATTTGACAAAAACTGCTGGGAAAACTAGAAATTAGTATGTCAGAAACTAGGCATGGACCCACATTTAACACCACATACGAAGATAAGATCAAAATGGGTCCAATATTTAGGCATAAAGAATGAAACCATAAATAAATTGGAGGAACATGGGATGGTTTACCTCTCAGACTTGTGGAGGAGGAAGGAGTTTGTGTCCAAGGGAGAACTAGAGACCATTATTGATCACAAAATAGAAAATTTTGATTACACCAAATTAAAAAAGTTTTTGCACAAACAAAACTAATGCAAACAAGATTAGAAGGTAAGTAACAAATTGGGAAAACATTTTTACAGTTGAATGTTCTGATAAAGGCCTCATCTCCAAAATATACAGAGAATTGACTTTAATTCATAAGAAATCAAGCCATTCTACAATTCATAAATGGTCAAAGGATATGAACAGACAATTTTCAGATGATTAAATTAAAACTATTTCCACTCATATGAAATAGTGTTCCAAATCACTATTGATCACAGAAATGCAAATTAAGACAGCGCTGAAATATCATTACACACCTATCAGATTGGCTAAAATGAGAGGAACAAATAACGATGAATGTTGGAGGGGCTGTGGGAAAACTGGGACACTGATTCATTGTTGGTGGAGTTGTGAAAGAATCTAACCATTCTGTACAGCAATCTGGAATTATGCCCAAAAAGTTATCAAAATGTGCATACCCTTTGACCCTGCCATACTACTACTGGGCTTATATCCCAAGGAAATACTAAAGAAGGGAAAGGGACCTGTATGTGCCAAAACGTTTGTGGCAGCCCTTTTCATAGTGGCTAGAAACTGGAAAATGAATGGATGTCCATCAATTGGAGAATTGTTGGGTAAATTATGGTATATGAATGTTATGGAATATTATTGTTCTGTAAGAAATGACCAACAGGAGGAATACAGAGAGGCTTGGAGAGACTTACATCAACTGATGCTGAGTGAAACAAGCAGAACTAGGGGATCATTATACACTTCAACAATGATACTGTATGAGGATGTATTCTGATGGAAGTGGTTATCTTCAACGTAGAGAAGAGCTAATCCAATTACAATTGATCAATGATGGACAGAATCAGCTACATGCAGAAAAGGAACACTAGGAAATGAGTGTAAACTGTGAGCATTGTTTTTTTTTTGTTTTTTTTGTTTTTTTTGTTTTGTTTTGTTTTGTTTTGTTTTGTTTTGTTTTTGTTTTTGTTTTTGTTTTTGTTTTTGTTTTTTGTTTTGTTTTGTTTCTCTTCCCAGATTATTTTTACCTTGTGAATACAATCCTTCCTTTGCAACAATAACAACAACAAAATTTGATTTTGTACATATATGTTGTACCTAGGATATACTATAAGATATTTAATATGTATGGTAATGCCTGCCATATAGGGGAACAGTTGGAGGGAAGGAGGGGAAAAACTCGGAACACAAGGGAGTACAAGGTATAATGTTGTTAAAAAAAAATTACCTATACATATGTACTGTCAAAGAAAATGTTATAATTATAAAAATTAATATAAAACAAAATAAAATATAAAATATAAAAAACCCAAAAAACCCAAAAAATCAACTTTTCCACAATATAAACAAAATTATGTAATTGCTGTGCAATTATGAGTTCTAGTTCTTTGGGCACATATTTATTCCTCATTCACTGATCTGAGAGGTAAACTATACTATGTTCTTCTAATTTACTTAAAATAGCACTTGTTATTTCTAAACCCTTAACCCATTTAGAGCTTATTTTGGTATGTTGGTTAGGTGTGGATCGAGCCTAAATTTCTTCTATACTAGCTTCCAGCTTTGCTGGCAGTTTTTGTCAAATATTGAATTCTTATTCCAAAAGATGGAGTCTTTAGTTGTGTCAAACACTGGATTGCTATAGTTGTTGCCTATTTTGTTCTCTCATCCTAACCTATTACACTGATTGACTACTCTGTTTCTTAATACCAAATGCTTTATAATATAGTTTTAGATCTGGCACAGATAGGCCACTTTCATTAGAGTTTTTTTTTTTTTTTTTTTTTTTTTCATTAATTCCCTTGAACTTCCTGACCTTTTGTTCTTCCAGATGAACTTTTTCACTTTTTTTTCTAGATCTATTAAATAATTTCTTGGGAGTTTGATTGGTATAGCACTAAATAAGTAGATTAATTTATGTAGTGTTTTCATTTTTATTATATTTGCTCAGCCCAGGTCAGATGAGCAGAACCAGGAGATCACTGTACACTTCAACAACAATACTGTATGAAGACATTCTGAGTGAAGTGGATATCTTCAACATAAAGAAGATCCAATTCACTTCAAGTTGATCAATGATAGACAGAAATAGCTGCACACAGAGAAGGAACACTGGAAATTGAATGTAAACTGTTTGCACTACTGTCTTTCTACCCAGGTTACTTATACCTTCGGAATCCAATTCTTACCATGCAACAAGAAAATTGGATTTACACACATATATTTTATCTGAGTTATACTGTAACACATTTAACATGTATATGATTGCCTGTCATCTAGGGAAGGGAGTAGAGGGAGGGAAGAGAAAACTTGGAAAAATGAATGCAAGGTATAATGTTGAAAAAAATTACTCAAGCATATTTACTGTCAAAAATTTTAATTATAACATTAATTAAAAAAAACATATTTGCTCAGCCCACCCATGAGTAGTTGATATTTTTCCAACTAATTAGGTCTGACTTTATTTGTATGAAAAATATTTTGTAGTTGTATTTGTATAATTCCTGACTTCCTCTTTAAAGAGAGATTCCTAAATATTTTATACTATCAACAGTTATGTTGAATGAAATTTCACTTTGTGTCTCTTGCTGCTGGAATTTGTTGGTAATATATAAAAATAAATGCTACTATTTTTGAGGTTATATACATATATTTACATATATATATATATGTATATATATATACACACATCTATATGCACACATGTGACAAATGTATGTGCATACATATCTATCTATACATATTTGTGTATTTGAATATACAGGACTCTATCCTGAGATGTTGATTTAATAAATTATTGAATACCCACCATGTGAGGGATATTTTATGTCATTTGACATTCCTTTTCATTATGCAGTACAGTGTTCTAAGGATGGTAAACAGATAAAGGGGAGCATTTATAAAGAAATGATAAAGATAACTAATCCGAATTCTATAATTCAGTGAACAAGTACTGAAAGAGATCTAGGTTTTAATACTTTGTCTACATATGGATTACATATGATTCTCATCATGTAGCTCACCTGGGTATTTTTTTCTTATTTGTAAAATCGAGACAATTACCCTTATTAAAAATACTTATCAAATAGTTATATTAGAAAAAAAAACACAAATTCATACTCATATATGTATATGCATATACACACAGTTGTTACTTTACATAAATTCATACACAAATTTAATTATATATAACGAATTCTAAGAGGTGTGTAGTGGTATCTCAAAGCTGTCTCAATTTTCATTTCTCTACTCAGTAGTGATTTAGAGCAACTTTTCATATGAATGGCTTGAATTCTTATAAATTTGAATGAATTATATATTTTAGAAATGAGGTCTTTATCAGATCCTTTGGATGTAAAAATATTTCCCACTTTATTACTTCCCTTCTAAGTCTTGTCTGCATTAGTTTTGTTTGTACAAAACTTTTTAACAATATAATGAAAATTATCTATTTTGTGATCAATAATGATCTCCATTTCTTCTTTGTTCAAAAATTCCTTGCCTCTGAAAGGTAAACTATAGTCTTTTCTGGTAATTTGTTCATAATATAATTCCATATGTCTAGATCATGAACCTATTTTGACCTTATCTTGGTATCTTGTTGGGTATGGGTCAATGCCTAGTTTCTGCCATACTAGTTTCCAATTTTCCCAGCAGTTTTGGGAATGATGAATTTTTATCCCTAAATCTGGGGCCTTTGGGTTTGTCAAAAGCTAGAATACTAAACTCATTACTATTTTGCATTGTGAACCTGATCTATTCCTCTTTCTTAACCAGTACCAAATGATTTTGATGACCCTGCTGTATAATGTAGATTTAGATCTGGTACAGCTAGGTCACCATTTTTTTTTCATTAATCTCCTTGAAATTCTTGACTTTTGTTCTTCCAGGAGAATTTTGTTGTTATGTTTTCTGGGTCAGTAAAACATTTTCTTGAGAGTTTTATTGGCATAGCACTAAAAAAATAGGCTTAGGTACAAATTGTAATGTTTATTATATTCACTTAGCCTATCCAAGAGCACTTGATATTTTTCCAATTGTTTAAATCTGTTTCACCTGTGTGGAAAGTTTTTTGAAGTTGTGTTCATATAGTTCCTGAGTTTCTCTTGGCAGATATATTCCCAAATATTTTATACTATCAATAGATTCTTTTGGTTTGCTGAGGCAATTTGGATTATTTTAAATGGAACTATTCTTTCTATCTCTTGCTGTTTGATTTTATTAGCTATGTATAAGAAGGCTTATGATGTACAGGAATTTCTTTGTATCTTGCAGCTTTGCTAAAGTTGTGGATTATGTCAAATAGTTTTTAATTGATTCTCCAAGGTTCTCTAAGTATGCCATCATATCATCTGCAAAGAGTGATAATTTGGTCTCTTCTATTTCCTTTAAATGTTATTTTCTTCTCTAATTGTCAAAGGTAACATTACTTTTTTAAAATTAATTTTATAATTATAATTTTTTGACAGTACATATGCATGGGTAATTTTTTTTTTACATTATCCATTGTATTCACTTTTCCAAATTATCCCTTCCCTCCCTCTACTCCCTCACCTAGATGACAGGGAATCCCATATATGTTAAATTTGTACAGTATAATCTAGATACAATATCTGTGTGTAAAACCAAATTTCTTATTGCACTGTAAGAATTGGATTCCAAAGGTATAAGTACCCTGGTAGAAAGACAATACTGCAGACATTTTACACTCAATTCCTAGTGTTACTTCTCTGGCTGTAGCTGTTTCTGTCCATCATTGATTAACTGGACCTGAATTAGATCATTATGTTGAAGATAACCACTTAAATGAGAATATAATTTCATCGAGTATCATTGTTGAAGTGTATAATGATCTCCTGTTTTTGCTCATTTCACTCAGCATCAGTTCATGTAAATCCCTCCAAGCCGCTCTGTATTCATCCTGCTAGTAATTTCTTACAGAAAAATAATATTCCATAATGGTCATATACCATAATTTATCTAACCATTGTCCAATTGATGGACATCCATTCATCTTCCAGTTTCTAGCCACTACAAAAAGAGCTGCCACAAACATTTTGGCACAGACAGGTCCCTTTCCCTTCTTTAGTATTTCCTTGGGATATAAGCCCAGTAGTAGCACTGCTGGATCAAAGGGTATGCACACTTTGATAACTTTTGGGGCATAATTCCAAATTACTCTCCAAAATGGCCGGGTTCTTTCACAATTCCACCAACAATGCATCAGTGTCCCAGTTTTCCCACATCCCCTCCAACATTCATCATTATTTTTTCCTGTCATTTTAGCCAATCTGACAGGTGCATAGTGGTATCTCAGAGTTGTCTTAATTTGCATTTCTCTGATCCGTAGTGATTTGGAATACTCTTTCATATGAGTGGAAATAGTTTTAATTTCATCATCTGAGAATTGTCTCTTCATATCCTTTGATCATTTATCAATTGGAGAATGGTTTGATTTCTTATAAATTAGAATCAGTTCTCTATATATTTTGGAAATGAGGCCTTTATCAGAAACATTAATTGTAAAAATATTTTCCCAATTTGTTACTTCCCTTCTAATCTTGTTTGCATTAGTGTTATTTGTACAAAAGCTTTTTAATTTGATGTAACCAAAATCTTCTATTTTGTGATCAATAATGATCTCTAGTTCTCCTTTGGTCACAAATTCCTTCCCCCTCCACAAGTCTGAGAGGTAAGCCATCCTATGATCCTCTAATACATTTATGATCTCATTCTTTATGCATAAATCATGGACCCATCTTGATCTTATCTTGGTATATGGTGTTAAATGTTCGCCCATATCTAATTTCTGCCATACTAATTTCCATTTTTCCCAACAGTTTTTTTTTTCAAATAATGAATTCTTATCCCAAAAGTTGGTATCTTTGGGTTTGTCAAACACTAGATTATTCTAGTTGTACACTGTTTTGCCCTGTGAACCTAACCTGTTCCACTGATCAACAAGTCTATTTCTTAGTCAATACCAAATGGTTTTGGTGATTGCTACTATATAATATAGCTGTAGATCAGGTATAGCTAGACCACTTTCACCTGATTATTTTTTTTTAATTAATTCCCTTGAAATTATCCACCTTTTGTTCTTCCATATGAATTTTGTTGGTTTTTTTCTAGGTCATTGAAATAGTTTCTTGGGAGTCTGATTGGTATAGCACTAAATAAATAGATTAGTTTGGGGAGTATTGTCATCTTTATTATATTCACTTGGCCTATCCAGGAGTACTGAATGTCTTTCCAGTTATTTAAATCTGCCTTTATTTTTGTGGCAAGTGTTTTGTAATTTTGCTCATATAATTCCTGACTTTTCTTTGGTAAATGTATTCACAAATATTTTACACTCTCAACATTTCTTTTGAATGGAATTTCTCTTTGTATCTCTTGCTGTTGCATTTTGTTGGTGATGTATAAAAATGCTGAGGATTTGTGTGGATTTATTTATTTTGCATCCAGCAACTTTGCTAAAGTTGTGAATTATTTCTAATAACGTTTTATTAGAATCTCTGGGGATCTCTAAGTATACCATCATATCATCTGCAAAGAGTGACAGTTTGATTCCCTCATTACCTACTCTTTTTCCTTTAATTTCTTTCTCAACTCTAATTGCCGAGGCTAGCATTTCTAATACAATATTGAATAGTAATGGTGATAGTGGGCAAACTTATTTCCACTCCTGATCTTACTGGGAAAGGTTCCAGTGTATCTCCATTATATGGTATGCTTACTGACAGTCTTAAATATATGCTCCTGACTATTTTAAGGAATAGTCCTTTTATTCCTATACTCTCAAGTGTTTTTAGTAGGAATCAATGTTGGATTTTATCAAATGCTTTTTCTGCATCTATTGAGATGATCATATGGTTTATGTTAATTTGATTACTAATATGGTCAATTATACTAATAGTTTTCCTAATATTAAACCAGCCCTGCATTCCTGGTATAAATCCTACTTGATCATAGTGTGTTATAGTGGGGATGATTTTCTGAAGTCTTTTTGGCAATATCTTATTTAAGATTTTCACATCAATATTCATTTAAAAATATTGGTCTATAATTTTCTTTCTCAGTTTTCACCCTACCTGGTTTAGGCATCAGTACCATGTGTGTGTAATAAAAGGAGATTGGTAGGATTTCTTCATCCGCTATTTTTTCAAATAGTTTATATAACATTGGAGTTAATTGTTCTTTAAATGTTTGGTAGAATTCACATGTAAATCCATTTGGACCTGGGGATGTTTTCTTGGGGAGTTGATTAATAGCTTGTTCTATTTCTTTTTTCTGAAATGGGATTATTTAAGAAATTTACTTCCTCCTCTGTTAATCTAGGAAGCTTATACTTTTGGAGTTAGTCATCCATTTCACTTAAGTTATCAAATTAATTGGCATAAAGTTGAGCTTATTATTGCTCTAATTTCCTTTTCATTGGTGGAAAGATCCCCCTTTTCATTTTTAAGACTAACAATTTGATTTTCTTCTTTCCCTTTTCTTATCAGATTTACCAAATGTTTATCTACTTTATTAGCTTTTTCATGAAACCAACTCTTAGTTTTATGTATTAATTCAATAGTTATTTTTTTGGTTTGTTTTTTTTTGTTTTGTTTTGTTTTCTTTTGTTTTGTATTTTTTACTTCAATATTATTGATTTCTCCTTTTAGTTTTAGAATTTCAAGTTTTGTATTTGGTTGCAGTTTTTAATTTGGTCTTTTTCTAGCTTTTTAAGTTGTAGGCCCAATTCATTGATCTTCTCTTTCTCTATTTTATTCAAGTAAGCCTCTAAGGATATAACAATTCCCCTTAACACCACTTTAGCGGAATTCCACAAATTTTGGTATGATGTCTCATCATTGTCATTATCTTGGGTGAAATTATTAATTCTTTCTATAATTTGCTTTTTCACCCAATCACTCTTTAAGATGAGATTATTTAGTTTCTAATTGCTTTTTGGTCTATTTCTCCCTAACTTCTTGTTGTATGTATTTTTATTGCATTATGATAAGAGAAGAAAGCATTTATTATTTCTGCCTCCCTGCATTTAATTTTGAGATCTTTATGTCCTAATATATGGTCAATTTTTGAATAGGTTCCATGAACTGCTGAGAAGAAAGTATACTCTTTTCTATCACTGTTCAGTTTTCTCCAAAGATCTATCATACTTAATTTTTTCTAATGTTCTATTTACCTCCTTAATTTCTTTCTTATTTGTTTTATGGTTTGATTTATTTAGTTCTGAGAGTACAAGGTTCAGATCTCACACTATTATAGTTTCTATTTATTCTTGCAACTCTCTTAACTTCTCCTTTGGAAAATTAGATGTTATACTACTTGGTGCATATATGTTTAGTATTGATATGGCTTCATTGTCTATGCTATCCTTTAGCAGTATATAGTTTCCATCCTTATCTCTTTTAATTAGATCAATTTCTGCTTTTGCTTGATTTGAGATAAGGATGGCTACCCCTGCTCTTTTGACATCACCTGAAGCATAATAGATTCTGCTACAGCCTTTTACCTTTATTCTGTAAGTATCTCCCTGCTTTAAATCTGTTTCTTGGATTTTCAGGGGTGGAGCCAAGATGGTGGAGAAGATATACCCAAATTTGTAAGCTCCTTTCTTCCCTCAATACTAACTAGTTAAATCAGGGTCAAAAATAATGCTGGACTGATAAAAACAACAAGTATTAGAAATACAACTTACTAGTTGAAGAAAATCTGGAATTTCGACAGAAAAGGTTGGTCCCAAGGAGAGGGGAAAAAAAAAAAAGATCAACACAGACAGGGTTAGCTGCTAGTACACTGTGCCAAACGGGCTTGGGAGAACTCTGGGATAAGAAATGCCACTGAGGTAGAGGAATGTGGCACAGGCTGATAGCTCTACTCTGCTTATAAAACAGCTGATCAGAAGAGAAATTAAGCCACTTTAAAACATAAAGCCAGAACCTAGAGCCACCCCGATTTGGAAGTGAGCTAACACCAATCTTGGCACCGTTGTGCAGCTGCCTTTTGTTGTCCATGACTTTTCCCTGGGGAAGTTAAGAGCCTGAACAGCAAGGGATATAGCCTGGTGCAGCCTCTTATCCACATAGTGCAGGGATAAGCCTGAGGCAATGAAATTCTAGCAACAGTGGATCTCCAACAACAATGGAACTCCCAGAACATTGGAACCTCCGTAGCAGGGACAGTGGTTTCTGGGGAGACACTTCTAGTTTGAATGCAGTGGTTTTTGCATCAGCAAATCCACGGCCCCATGGGAGGCTTTGGCTGAGGTTTGTGTTACTTTCTCTGTTCAGCCTCAAACATCAGGGAAGTCTCTAGGCCACACAGCAGGTGTTCCTCGCTGGGCAGTCCTCCCAGCGCCTCCATGCTAACCACCTTTGAGGCATTTATGGGGAGGTGGAAGGGGAAGTCTCTCCCACAGCTCTCTCTTAGCCCAGTCACAGGATTGCTGCATCCATCCAGTCTGGGAGGAAGCTGATAAATAATTATCTTACCCAAGGGCAGTCCCCCCCACAATGAGTAAGAAGCTGAAGAGAAAAATTGACACCTTCTATACAGAGAAAGAGCAGGTATCCAACCCCAAGGAGGTTAACAGCAGACACTCTCCAGATAACATCCAAAAGGGGAATGATATCTGCTCCCCATCACATAACTCTCTCCTAGAAGAGACTATTAAAATGTTAAGAGAGTTTGAAGAAAAATGGGGAAAGGAAAGAGAAGCTTTGATAGAGAATAATAACATCCTGAAATTTGAGTTGGAAAAAATAAAGAATTCACAGGAGGTGCAAGGAAACAAAATTTGTGAATTAGAAAAGTTTAAAACATCAAAATAGGATTTCTGAATTGAAAAAGATAAAAAAATTCCCAAGAAAGTAGGATTTGTGATTTTGAAAAAGAAAATAACTCACTAAAAACATTTAAAAAAAAATGAAATGAAAAAAGAGCAAAATAATTCATTTAAAAACTCAATAGGACATATACAAAAAGAACTAAAAAATGTGAATGAAGAAAATAACTCATTAAAAATCAGGACTGAAGAAATAGAAATGAATGATTAATTGAGAACCCAAGAATCAGTCAAACAAAACAAAACAAAAAATGAAAATATAATATAATATAATGAATATAATATGAGGATCATTGGACTTCCTGAAAACTATGATCAAAAAAAGAGCCTAGATTCTATTTTACAGGAAATCATCAAAGAGAACTGTCCAGAGATGATAGAAACAGAAGGGAAAATAAGCATTGAAAGAATTCAACGAACACCTTCTTTAAAAGACCATTAAAAAAACAAAACAAAGCAAACACACAAACAAAACAAAACAAAAAAAAAACAAAAACAAAAAAAAAAAAAACCTCCACAAAACATAGTGGCTAAGCTGTAGAACTACCAACCTAAGGAAAAATATTTCAAGCAGGTAGGAAAAAAAAAATTCAAATATCAAGGTGCCATAATAAGGGTCACTCAAGATCCACATTAGAGTATAGAAGGGCCTGGAACCTGATATTCCAAAAGACAAAAGAACAAGGATTGCAACCAAGAATAAACTACCCAGCTAAGTTTAGCATTTTCTTCAATGGAAGAAGATGGTCATTTAATGAAACAGAGGAATTCCATTTGTTTCTAAGAAAAAAACAGACTTAAACATAAATTTTGATCTACATCCACAAGACTCAAGAGAAGAAAAAGGTAAAAAGTTCTTGAGAACTGTATCTCTGTTGTGAACATACAAAAAGTCCACATCGATAATTTGATTTTACTGATATAATATAAAAAAGGGAAGTAGTAAAGGGAAGCGGGTAGTATCAAAAAAAGGGAAAGGAGAGATTAAAAAGAGGGAAACTACATCCCAGGAAGAGGCATAGAAAATCTTCCACATTTGAGGGAATTTAGAGAGGGGGAGAAACATTGTGTGAATCTTACTCTCATCAGAGTAGGCTCAAAGAGTGAATAATTGACATATTTGTTTTTCAGAGAATTCTCTCTCACCTCATTAAAAAGAGGGGAGAGGAAAAGGGAAAAGGAAAAGGAGAATAAGGAAAGGGTACAAGAAAGGGGCAGGGACTTAAAAGGAGGGGGGAGGGATACTAAAAAGGGAGGGATGTGCATCACAAGTGGGGTCCATAAATTATATATTGGGTTAGGGGTTCAGGGGGGACAAGGGGACAATTTTGCTATCTCAGCCCTAGTCCTCCACTATGTGGATTAGAGGCTGCCCTGGGATGTGTCCCCTCCTGTGCAGGTTCTTAACTGCCCCAAGTAAAGCCCTGGACAGCAGAAGGTGGTTGCACAGTCATATTGGGATTGGTGATGGGTCACTTCCAGTTTGGGGTAGTTATAGGTTCTGTGTTTTTTTTTTTTTTTTTTTTTTGTTTTGTTTTGTTTTGTTTTTTGTTTTGTTTTGTTTTTAAAGTGGCTTTGATTTTTCTTCTGATCTACTATTACAAGCAGAGTAGAGCTATCAGCCTATGCCAGGTTCGTCTGTCTTAGTAGCTTTTCTAACCCCAGAGGCCTCCCAAGCCCATTTGGCACAATGTGCTAGCCTTTAGTCTAACCCTGTCTGTGTCAGTCTTTTTCTCTTCCCTCTCTGGACCAACCTTTTCTGATGAAATTCCAGATTATCTTCAGCTGATAAATTGTGCTTCTAATCTTTGTGATTTTTACCAGTTCAATGTTGGTTTTGAGGCTGATTTTAAATAGTTGGTATTGAGAGTAAGGGAGAGCTTAGAAGTTTGCATGTATCTTCTCTGCCATCTAAGGTAACATTTCTAATGCAATATTGATTAGTAATGTTGATAGTAGGCAAACTTGTTTCACGCCTGATCTTACTGGGAATGGTTCCAGTTTATCCCCATGACATAGGGTGTTTGCTGATAGTTTTAAATAAAAGCTATTAGTTATTTTAAAGAAAAGTCTATTTATTCCTATAGTCTCTAGTTTTTTTTTTTTTGTTTTTTTTTGTTTTTTTTTTGTTTTTAATAGGAATGGTTATTGGATTTTATCAAATGTTTTTTTTTTTCTGCATTTATTGGGATAATCGTATGGTTTTTGCTAGTTTGGTTATTGATATAGTCAATTATGCTAATAGTTTTCCTAATAATGAACCAGCCCTGCATTCCTGGTATAAATCCTACTTGGTCATCATGTATTATCCTGGGGAAGACTTTCTCTAATTTCTTTGCTAATATTTTCTTTAAGGTTTTTGCATCAATATTCATTAGGTCAATTTGTCTGTAATTTTCTTTCTCTGTTTTCATCTCACCTGGTTTAGGTATCAGTACCATGACTGTGTCATTAAAGGAATTTGGAATGGGTCCTTCTTTCCATATTTTAGCAAGTGGTTGATATAGTACAGAAGTTAATTGTTCTTTAAATATTTGTAGAATTCACATGTAAATCTATCTGGTCCTGGAGCCTTTTTTTTAGGGAGTTGATTAATGGCTTGTTCTATTTCTTTTTTCTAAAATGAGATTATTTAGGTAACATATTTTCTCTTCTGTTAATCTGGGCAATCTATAATTGTTTAGATATTCGTCCATTTCACTTAGGTTATCAAATTTATTGACAAAGTTGGGAAAAATTACTCCTAATTATTGCACTAGTATTTCTTCATTGGTGGATGAGTTCTGCCTTTTCATTTTTGAGATTAACAATATGATTTTCCTCTTTCCTTTTTCTCATCAAATTAGCTAAAAGTTTATCTATTTGGTTGTTTTTTTCATAAAATCAACTCTTAGTTTTTTATTAATTCAATTTTATTAATTTCTCCTTTTATTTTTAGAATTTCAAGTTTGGTATTTGATTGGGGCTTTGTAATTTGTTCTTTTATCTTTTTTTTTTTTTTTTTTTTTTTTTGGTAACAATCCCAATTCATTGATCTTCTCTTTCTGTATTTTATATAAGTAATCATCTAGAGATATAAAAATTCCCCTTCTTATCACTTTGGCTGCATCCCACAAATTTTGGTATGTTGTCTCATTATTGTTATTCTCTTGGATGAAATTATTAATTGTGTCTATGATTTGCTATTTCACCGATTCATTCTTTAAGATGAGATTATTTAATTTCCAATTATTTTGTCCTATTTTCCCCTGGACTTTAGTTGAAAGTAATTTTATTGCATTGTGATCTGCAAAGCAATGCATTTACTATTTCTGCCTTTCTCCGTTTGATTTGGAGATATTTATCTCCTTATATATGGGAAATTTTTGTAATGCTTCCATGAACTACAAAGAAGAAAGTGTACTCCTTTCTGTCTCTATTCAATTTTATCCAAAGGTCTCTCATATCTAATTTTTATATTACTCTATTTACCTCATTAATTCCTTTCTTATTTATTTTGTGATTTTATTTATCTAGTTCTGAGAGAGCAAGCTTGATATCTCCCTCTATTATAGTTTTGCTTTTTATTTATTTTGGCAGCTATCTCTTAACTTCTCCTTTAGGAATTTACATGCTATACCACTTGGTGCATATATGTTTAGTATTGATATTCCTTCATTTTCTGTGGTACCCTTTAGCACTGCACTTTCTTTTCTTATCTCTTTTAATTAGGTCAGTTTTTGCTTTGCTTTATCTGATTTCAGGATGCCTACCCCAGGTTTTTTTTTTTTCTTTCTTTCTTTCTTTCTTTTTTCTTTTTTTTTTTTTGTTTTGTTTTGTTTTGTTTTGTTTTTTAAATTTCACCTGAAGCATAATAAATTATTCTCCACCTATTACCTTTAGTTTGCATGTATCACTCTGTTTTAAATATGTTTCTTGTAAACAACATATTCTGGCATTTAATCCAATCTGCCATCTGCTTCCACTTTATGGGAGAGTTCACCCCATTCACATTTATGATTAAACTACTGATTCTGTATTTTCCACTATCTTATTTACCCCAAATTTTACTTTTCTCTTTCCTTTTTTTCATTTTCCCCTTTCTTTTGTCCCCAGTGTTTTACTAATGAGCACCACTTGCCTCAAGCAGCCCTCTCCCTTTAGACTCTTTTCCACTTTGTTATATCTTTCCCCTATTATTTTGTTTTCCCTTCTATTAGCCTACCCCTTCCTTTTCCCTCCCACTTTCTTATAATGTGAGAGAAGTTTCTCTGTGAAACCAAATATGTCCAATATTCTCTCTTTGAGCCAAATCTGATGAGAGTGACTTTCACACAATGTGCACCTGCCTCCCCTTTCCCCCTCAATTATAATAGGTTTTCTTGGCTTCTTTTTAATGTAATTTCCCTACTTTATCTCCACCTTTTCCTTTTTCTGTTACAATCCCCTTTCCAATTCTAGTTTTTGTTTTTATTATAACAGCAAAATCAAATTATACATGGAGTCTCTATGTATACCCATAATAGAGATAGTTCTCAAGAGTTCTTTTCTTTTTATCTTTTTATGCTTCTTTTGAGTTCTGTATTAGGAGATCTTTTTTTTTTTTTTTTCCCTTATAAATAAATGGAATTCTCCACTTTGGTCAAATGTTCATTTTCTTCCCTCAGTTTAATTAGGTACTTTATTTTTGGACACATTCCAAATTCCTTTGCCTTTCAGAATATCAGATTCCAGGCCCTTTGATCCTGTAAGATAGAAGCTGCTGGGTCATGGGTAATTTTTATTGTGGCTCTTTGGTATTTTAATTATTTCTTTTACGCTGCTTGCAATATTTTTCCCATGGTTCAGTAGTTCTGAAATTTAGCCACAGTATTTCTTGGAGTTTTAATTTTGGGGTTTCTTTCAAAACATATTCGGGGAATTCTTTCAGTGGTTATTTTATATTCTGATTCTAGAACATCAGGGTAATTCTCTTTGATGATTTCCTGAAAAATAATATCAAGACCCTATTTTTCATTGTGGTTTTCAGGAATTCCGATAATCCTTAAATTGTCTCTCCTAGATCTCTTTTCCAGGTCAGTTGTTTTCCCAAGTAGATATTTTACATTTTCTTCTATTTGTTTTCATTTTTTTTTTTGTTTTGTTTTGTTTTGCTTGACTGATTATTGATGTCTCGTTGAGTCATTAATTTCCAATTGTTCAGTTCTGATTTTTAGGAAATTATTTCTTAATTTACTTTTTTTAGTTCTTTTTGTATTTTTCCAATTGAAATTTTAAATGAATTGTTTTATTCTGTGAATTTTTTTCCATTTCACAAATTCTGTTTTTCAAGGAGTTGATTTCTTTTTTTTCATTTTTTGAAATCTATTTTTAGAGTTACATGCTTTTTCCATTTCACTAATTCTATTTTGTAATGAATTTTCTTCAGACAATTTCTGTTTCCTTCCCCAAACCCTCATGTAAAGTTCTTATTTCCTCTCCCCATTTTTCTTCTAACTCTCTCTTAAGACATTTTTAAATTTCCCATTGATGAGCCCTGTGTGATGGGAACCAATTTATATCACCCTTTGGGGCTTCATCTGGAGATGATCTGCTTTTAATGTCCTCATGGTTTGAAAACTGTTCTTCTGTTTCACCACAAAAAACTGTCTATGATCAGAGTGTTTTTTTGCTTCTTTACTCATTTTAATAAAAAAATAAACAAAAAAAAAAAGTTGAGAACTGCTTTTAGGGCAAGGGAGATTCAAGCTTCCTTTACAAGTGCACTGGCTGTGCTGAGTCATTGTTGATTGACTTCTATTGCTGGGTGGGTGTGGTCAAGGCCTGTGTGATTCTGCTATTTACCTTTTGTGTTTGTATTGGATGTTTTATAACTTCTTTTCTGAGCTACTACGTGGCATCCAGGGCAGAGTAGCCAACATTGCTGTAGATTCCTCCTTGTAGATTCTCTGGTGAGTGGGTTCTGGGTCTGTGCTCTACATGCATTGATGTATGTGCTTCACCTGCTTGTGCTTGACGCCTTTCTTACCTGCTGATTGAAACAGACTTTTTTGTTTGTTTGTTTGTTTTTGTTTTTGTTTTGTTTCTTCTAGAGGCTTCAAAATTGTCTTCTGCTGATAATTTGTTACACACTCAATATTTGTGGATTTCGCCATCCAGAACTAATTGAGAGACTGGATTTGCTAATTAGTCCGAAGGTCATGGGAGATCAGAAAGAATTGTGTGTTCAGAGCAGAGCCAAGATGGCGGAGAAGATACACACGAATTTGTAAGCTCCCTTCTTCCCCCATTATCAATTAGTTAAATCAGCCTCAAAAATAACACTGGACTGATAGAAACCACAAGGATTAGAAGTACAACCTACCAGCTGAAAAGAATCTGGAGTTTCAACAGAAAAGGTCAGTTCCAAGGGAAAGAAGAAAAAAGGCCAGCACAGATGGTTAGGTGCTAGAACACTGCGCCAATTGGGCTGGGAAGAACTCTGGGATCAGAGAAGCCACTGAGATAGAGAAATCTGACACAGGCTGTTAGCTCTTCTCTGCTTATAAAACGACAGTTCAGAAGAGAAATCAAGTCACTTTAAAATATAAAGCCAGATCCTAAAACCACCCCAATCTGGAATTGACCTAACAGATCTTGACATGGCTGTGCAGCCACTTTCCACTGTCTAGGGCTTTACCTTGGGTAATTAAGAGCCTGAACAGCTAGGACACAGCCTGAGGCAACATCTAATACACATAGTGCTGGGCTTAGCCTGAGGCTGTGGAACTCTACCAGCCTTGGAATTCCCAGAGAAGTGGAAACTTTGAAATAGGGACCTCGGTTTCTGGGCAGACATTTCCAGTTTGAGTGCAGGGCCTTTTCACATCAGTTGCTGATATCCACGCCCCAGGGGACGCATTAGCTGGGCTTTGTGTCGCTTTTATTGTTCAGTCTTAAACATCAGGGCAGTTGCTAGGACACACAGCGGGGTCCTTAACTGGGCAACCTTCACAGCACAGCCTTACTAATCACCTCTGAGGCACTTCCACAGAGGGGGAGGGAAACTCTCTCCCAGAGCTCTCTCTTAGTTCAGGCACAGGAGCCACTGCATCCATCTGGTCTGGGAGGAAGCTGGTAAATAAAAAAATAAATAAACTTCTTACCCCAAAGACAGACCCCAAAAGATTTTTTACAATGAATAAAAAGCTGAAGAGAATGATTGATTACTTCTACACAGAGAAAGAGTGGGTATCCAACCCAAAGGAAGTTAATAGCAGAGAGTCAGCGGATAACAGCCTAAAGGGGAACAATACCTGCCTCCCATCATATAACCTTCTTCTAGAAGAGACTATTAAAAAATTAAGAGTGTTTGAAGAAAAATGGGGAAAGGAAAGAAATGCTATGATATAGAATAACAATGTCCTGAAATTTGAGTTGGAAAAAATAAAGAATTCACAGGAGATGCAGGGGAAAAAAAATTGTGAATTAGAAAAGGTTAAAAAATCACAGGAAAGTAGGATTTCTGAATTGGAAAAGATAAAAATAATACCCTAAAAAATTAGGGAAATGGAAAAAAATTCCACAGAGCAAAATAATTCATTTAAAAACTCAATTGCACATATAAAAAATGAACTAAAAAATGTGAATGAAGAAAATAACTCATTAAAAATCAGTACGGAACAAATAGAAATGAATGATTCATTGAGAACTTAAGAATCAGTAAAACAAAATAAACAAACAAACAAACAAACAAAAAAGAAAAGATGGAGAATAACGTCAAATACTTACTGGGAAAACTATAGACCTGGAAAATAGTTCTAGGAGAGATAATCTGAGGATCACTGGACTTCCCAAAACTATGATAAAAAAAGAGCCTTGATTCTATTTTATAGGAAATCATCAAAAAGAACTGTCCAGAGATAATAGAAACAGAAGGGAAAATAGGTGTTGAAAGAATTCATCGAACACCTTCTGAAAAAGACCCTAAAAAAAAAAACTCCACAGAACATTGTGGCTAAGCTGCAGAACTACCAAACAAAGGAAAAATATTACAAACAGCTAGAAAAAAAACAAAAACAAAAACAAAAAAAAAACAATTCAAATATCAAGGTGCCACCATAAGGATCACTCAAGATCTGGCTGCTTCTACCTTAAAGGATCGAAGGGCCTGGAACCTGATATTCTGAAAGGCAAAAGATCAAGGATTGCAACCAAGAATAAACTATCCAGATAAGTTTAGCATTTTCTTCCATGGAAGAAGATGGTCATTTAATAAAATAGAGGAATTTCATTTGTTTTTAAGAAAAAACCACACTTAAACAAAAAAAAAAATTTGATCTACATACACAAAGACTGAAGAATAACAGAAAAATGTAAAAAGAACTATTGAGAACTGTATCTCTGTTGTGGATATATAGAAAGTCTGCATGGATAATATGATTTTACTGATATAATAAAGGGGGAGTAGTAAAGGGAAGGGGGTAGTATCAGAAAAAGGGGAAGGAATGATAAAAAGAGGGAAACTACATCCCAGGAAGCGGCATAGAAAATCTACCATATCTGAGGGAATTTAGAGAGGGGAAGAAACATTGTGTGAATCTTATTCTCATTAGAGTAGGCTCAAAGAGTAAATAATTAACATATTTGTTTTTCAGAGAACTCTCTCTCACCTCATTAAAAGGGGGAGAGGAAAAGAGAAAAGGAAAAGGGGAATAAGGGAAGGGTACAAGAAAAGGGAAGGGACTTTAAAGGAGGGGGGAGGGATACCAAAAAGGGAGGGCTGTCCATCACTAGGGGGTCTATAAATTAAATATTCGGTAAGCGGTTCAGGGGGGTCAAGGGAAAAAGCATAATCTGGGGATAATATGATGGCAGGAAATACAGAATTAGTAAGTTTAACTGTAAATGTGAATGGAATGAACTCTCCCATCAAATGGAGACAGATAGGAGACTGGATCAAAAGTCAGAACTCTATAATTTGTTGTTTACAGGAAACACACTTAAAGCAGGGAGATACATACAGAGTAAAAGTAAAAGGCTGGAGCAGAATCTATTATGCTTCAAGTAAAGCCAAAAAAGCAGGGGTAGCTATCCTTATCTCAGATCAAACAAAAGCAGAAGTTGATCTAATTAAAAGAAATAAGGAAGTAAACTATATCCTGCTAAAAGGTAGTATAAAAAATGAAGCCATATCAATACTAAACATATATACAACAAGTGGTATAGCATCTAACTTTCTAAAGGAAAAGTTAAGAGAGTTGCAAGAAGAAATAGATAGTAAAACTATAATAGTGGGAGATCTAAACCTTGCACTATCGGATTTAGACAAATCAAACCACAAAACAAATAAGAAAGAAATTAAAAATGTAAATAGAACATTAGAAAAACTACATATGATAGACCTTTGGAGAAAACTGAATGGTGATAGAAAGAAATATACTTTCTTCTCAGCAGTTCATGGATCCTATACAAAAATTGACCATATATTAGGACATAAAGATCTCAAAATTAAATGCAGGAATGAAGAAATAATAAATGCCTTCTTCTCAGATCACAATGCAATAAATACTAGATTAAATAAGAAGTCAGGGATAAATAGACCAAAAATTAATTGGAAACAGAATAACATCATCTTAAAGAATGACTGGGTGAAACAGCAAATTTTAGAAACAATTAATAATTTCACCCAAGATAATGACAATGATGAGACATCATACCAAAATATGTGGGATGCAGCTAAAGCAGTAATAAGGGGAAATTTTATATCTTTAGAGGCTTATTTGAAGAAAATAGAGAAAGAGAAAATTAACGAATTGGGCCTGCAACTTAAAAAGACCAAATTCAAAACCCCCAACCAAAAATCAAACTTGAAATACAAAAATCAAAAGGAGAAATCAATAATATTGAAAGTTAAAAAAAAAAAAAACTATTGAATTAATAAATAAAACCAAGAGTTGGTTTTATGAAAAAGCCAATAAAATAGATAAACCTTTGGTAAATCTGATCAGAAAAAGGAAAGAGGGAAATCAAATTGTTAGTCTTACAAATGAAAAGGGGGATCTTTCCACCAATGAAGAGGAAATTAGAGAAATAATAAGGAGTTATTTTGCCCAACTTTATGCCAACAAATTTGATAACTTAAGTGAAATGGATGACTTTCTCCAAAAATATAGGCTTCCTAAATTAACAGAGGAGGAGATAAATTGCATTAATAGTCCCATTTCAGAAAAAGAAATAAAACAAGCTATGAATCAACTTACTAAGAAAAAATCTCCAGTACCAGATGGATTTATATGTGAATTCTACCAAACATTTAAAGAACGATTAGCCCAATATTATATAAACTATATAAAACTCCTTTTATGACATAAACATGGTACTGATATCTAAAGCAGGTAGATTGAAAATTGAGAAAGAAAATTATAGACCAATGTCCTTAATGAATATTGATGCTGAAATCTTAATTAAGATATCAGCAAAAAGACTTCAGAAAATCACCCCCAGTTAATACACTATGATCAAGTAGGGTTTATACCAGGAATACAGGGCTTGTTTAATATTAGGAAAACTATTAGTATAATTGACCATATTAATAATCAAATTAATAAAAATGATATGATCATCTCAATAGATGCAGAAAAAGCATTTGATAAAATCCAACATTCATTCCTACTAAAAACGCTTGAGAATATAGGAATAAATGGACTATTCCCTAGAATAATCAGGAGCATATTTTTACGACCATCAGTAAGCATAATATGCAATGGAGATAAACTGCAACCTTTTTCCAGTAAGATAAGGAGTGAAACAAGGTTGCCCATCATCACCATTATTGTATTAGAAATGGTAGCCTCGGCAATAAGAGTTGAGAAAGAGATTAAAGGAATAAGAGTAGGTAATAAGGAAATCAAACTGTCACTCTTTGCAGATGATATAATGGTATGCTTAGAAAACCCCAGAGATTTTAATAAAAACATTATTAGAAATAATTCACAACTTTAGCAAAGTTGCTGGATACAAAATAAATCCACATAAATCCTCAGCTTTTTATATATCACCAACAAAATGCAACAGCAAGAGATACAAAGAAAAATTACATTCAAAACAAATGTTGAGAGTATAAAATATTTGGGAATCCAATTACCAAAGAAAAGTCAGGAATTATATGAGCAAAGTTACAAAACACTTGCCAGAAAAATAAAGTCAGATTTAAATAATTGGAAAGACATTCAGTGTTCTTGGATAGGCCGAGCGAATATAATAAAGATGACAATACTCCCCAAAATAATCTATTTATTTAGTGCTATACCAATCAGACTCCCAAGAAACTATTTTAATGACCTAAAAAATAACAACAAAATTCATATGGAAGAACAAAATGTCGAGAATTTCAAGGCAACTAATGTAAAAAAAAACTCAGATGAAGATGGTCTAGGTGTACCTGATCTAAAGCTATATTATATAGCAGCAGTCACCAAAACCATTTGGTATTGGCTAAGAAATACACCAGTCTATCAGTGGAGCAGATTAGGTACAAAGGACAAAAAAGTGTACATCTCTAGCAGTCTGGTATTTGACAAACCCAAAGATACCAACATTGGGGATAAAAATTCATTATTTGAAAATAACTGTTGGGAAAACTGGAAATTAGTATGGCTGAAATTATATATGGATCCACACTTAACACCATATACCAAGATAAGATCAAAATGGGTCCATGATTTAGGCATAAAGAATGAGATCATAAATAGATTAGAGGAACAGAGAATAGTCTACCTCTCAGACATGTGGAGGAGGAAGGAATTCATGACCAGAGGAGAAGTAGAGATCATTATTGATCACAAAATAGAAGATTTTGATTACATCAAACTAAAAAGTTTCTTTTTACAATACTATACAATACTATACTACAAACAAATACTAATGCAAATAAGATTAGAAGGGAAGTAATAAATTGGGAAAATATTTTCACAGTTAAAGGTTCTGAAAAGGTCTCATTTCCAAAATATATAGAGAACTGACCCTAATTTACAGGAAATCAAACCATTCTCCAATTGATAAATGGTCAAAGGATATGAACAGACAATTCTCAGATGATGAAATTGAAATGATATCCACTCATATGAAAGAGTGTTCCAAATCACTACTGATCAGAGAAATGCAAATTAAGACAACTCTGAGATACCACTACACACCTGTCAGATTGGCTAAGATGACAGGAACAAATAATGATGAATGTTGGAGGGGATGTGGGAAAACTGGGACACTAATGCATTGTTGGTGGAATTATGAAAGATTCCAGCCATTCAGGAGAGCAATTTGGAACTATGCCCAAAAAGTTATCAAACTATGTATACCCTTTCATCCAGCAGGCTACTACTGGGCTTATATCCCAAATAAATCCTAAAGAGGGGAAAGGGACCTGTATGTGCCAAAATGTTTGTGGCTTTCCTTTTTGTAGTGGTTAGAAACTGGAAGATGAATGGATGTCCATCAGTTGGAGAATGGTTGGGTAAATTATCTTTTATGAAGGTTATGGAATATTATTGCTCTGTATGAAATGACCAGCAGGACGAATACAGAGAGGGTTGGAGAGACTTACATGAACTGATGCTGAGTGAAACGAGCAGAATCAGAAGACCGCTGTACTCTTCAACAACAATGCTTTATGAAGATATATTCTGATGGAAGTGGCTATCTTCAACATAAAGAAGATCCAACTTACTTCCAGTTGATCAATGATGGACCGAAACAACTACACCCAGAGAAGGAACACTGGGAAGTGAATGTAAATTGTTAGCACTACTGTCTATCTACCCAGGTTACTTATACCTTCAGAATCTACTACTTAACGTGCAACAAGAAAATTGGACTTACACACTTATATTGTATCTAGGTTATACTGTAACACATGTAAAATGTATGGGATTGCCTGTCATCTAGTAGAGGGAGTAGAAGGAGGGAGGGGATAATTTGGAAAAATGAATACAAGGGAAAATGTTATAAAAAATACTCATGCATATATGATGTTAAATTTTTTTTATAATTATAAAATTAAAAAAAAAAAAAAGAACTGTGTGTTCTCTCCACCATCTTGCCTCTGCCCCCTGGAGTGAATATTCAAGAGAGAGGGGCTCTCTACATTGTCAAATGTTGTAAAAATTTATCAGGAAAAATGAAATATATTATTGGATTTAACATTGAAAATATTCTTGATATCTTTGAAGAGAGAACTTTAAATTGAATTTTGGGTTACAAATCAGATTGCAGTAGACTGAAAAGTGAGGAGGAGTTGAGACAGTGCAAGAAAGAATTATAGACAGTGTAGGTGGGAAGTAAAAAAAAAAAAACATCCTTTCCAGGAGTCTGGCTATAAAAAATGACAGAAAAGAGGAATAGGGTAGGAACTTGAATTAATATCAGAATCAAGAGAAGGAATTATTATATTTTCAAATTGGAGAGATTAAAACCTATAAATGTGAAGCCAAGAGCTATAGGATAAAAAGAGACTAGGATTGGAGCCATAGGATAAAAAGAAGATTCTAAGATTTAGATGGGAATTGGATTTTTATTTCATAAAAAGTTAATGTGACATACAGATGTATAAATCTATTTAATGATGGGTGGTAAATTGTTTCTGGATGGAAAAGAGTAATAACTCTTAAAGTAGAGTTGTTGTTGTTTTCATTTTTTAAAAAATAGAATTCATATACATAAGATCCAAAGTTTCATTCACTAGGTGATTGGTTGTTGATCAGTCATTTTAATTATGTCTAAGTCTTTGTTTCCCCTCACTAGATTTTGTATATATTCTACTATATATTTGTATATATTCTAGTATATATACTAGACTTTGTATGTATTCTGCTAAAGGAGAAAATGTGGCAGGGTAGGTAACTAGCTGAGTATGGAATCAGGAAACCTTAATTCAAATCTAACTTCTGACATTTACTGATGGTGAACCTGGTTTCAGGCAACATCCTAGGACTTTTTGAGATCTATGAAGCAAATGAATTAAAATAGTTGATCTCTAAGTCTTTTTCCAATTCAAAAATCTTATAATTTCTAGTCTGTTAAGTCATAGCTTAGTTCTCATGTGATATATATTCATTGAAGGAACACCCATATTAGGTATTCTTCACATTCATGAAATAGCAGTTGCTTCATTTGTCATAGTTCTCATTTATTAAATATTTTATAGTATTTTATAGCTTTGCAAAGCACTTTATAAATATTATTCATAACAATCACTTGAAATAGGTGTTACTATTATTCTAATTTTAGAAATGAGGAAACAGATAAATTGAAATTTCGTGACTTGCTCAGCCTCACATAGCTAGATGTAGGAGGCCAGATTAAACTCAGTTCTTTCTAACTCCAGGCCCAGTATTCTATTCACTGTAATAAGGAATATTTTTAAAATAAAATCTACACATTACTACTGGAGCAATTTAGGCTTAGTAAAAATTAAAGAAATAGAGGGGGAAAATTATGTCCTTATAATAAAACCCCCCCAAAAAACTGTGTTTGATTATTGGCTATGTTAATTGCTCAGTGTATGATTCTGAGCTAGTTTCTTAGATGCTAGAAGCATCAGCTACCACAACTGTAAAGAGGACATAATAATATTCCAACTGAGAGCCACTATGATTTAGTTAACAGAGAACCAATATCAAGAGTTGAGATACCCTTGATTTGTGTCTATTCTCTGACATATACTGTTCATATAATGGACAAATAACTTGACCCATTGGTATCTCATGAAAATCTCTTTTGATAAGTTAGAAATAGGTGCTAATTTCCAGTGGTACTGGGAACCACCAATGAAATCCCAGGACCAAAATATTGTTTTTAAAGAATTTCCCCCATTGCCTACTTTTGTATACTATAAATAAATAAATTGGAAATTAAAAAAAAATGAAATATTCATAACGTTTCAGTTTTATGCAAGATAAAAAGTCTTCAGAGATCTTAGTCACTCAGATTTCTTTTAGGACATGGGGACTAGCCTATTTAAAGCAGACTGACAACCAAAATGTATTTGAGTTCTTCTAGGATGCCCCCACATAGCCCAAGGTATGCTACTAAATGAGACTTATTATGTGATTCTTGTACCCTTTGCCTCCCTGGCTTCCTTTTTCTAGTGTCAATGATAATCAAAGTCATGACATTTCTCCTCAATAGCTCACTATTGATTCCTCACTTCTGTTTTGTTTTGAAAATGTAAAAGAGCCATTCAGTGGTTAAATATCAATACTGTGAAAAATGGGAGCCTGTCAAGAAGAGCCATTTGCAGCCTCCCATGCTGCAGCAGCTCAAGCTGGTTACTCAGCTCAGCAGATACGTGGGATGCACTTGACTGGAGGAAGATGGACTGCAAATAAATTATTAAGCTTTTCCAACCGATGGATGGGACATTTTCACATAGACTGCAATGCGTGTCATCACATACAGCCAAAGGATAAACAGGCATGGACCAGCTTGACAGAAATTGATAGTGACTTGTGCATCCTTATTCATATCCAGTTCTTTCCAGATTGAAGCAGACTCATCTAGTCATCTCTATAATAATATGGTATCAACCTTTGTATGTCTTCCAACTTCAGAATGGACTAATTGAAAAAGGATCTGCAATTAACTGACTGTAGAGTCCTGCCATTTGTATTCTATGTAGCCAAATGAATCTAGCTCTCTATCTCTCCATCTCTGTCTGTCTCTGACTTTCTTTCTCTTTGTTAGGTGAAGGAAGAAACATAAACCTATGGCTGAGTTAGATATTAATGTATACTTTCTTAAAATTTCAATGTAAAGATGGCAGGATAGATATCTAGACCAAACCTATTTCTCTAAATATGTATGTATGTATGCATGTATGTATATGAATATACAAACAAATGTACATATATATGTATATATATATATATATATATATATATATATATATACATATATATATATATAAAACATATGCATGTTTTGTATATACATAAAGAAAAAGAGGATGTAAATATATATGCGTATACACATATACATATGTCTGAGGACATAAGACAGTTTAGGAAAAGGAATGTTCACAGAAGCTTTTAAATGGTTATTTTTAGTTAGGGAGGGGAATAGTAGAAATATTCTGAAGGAACATGGTAAAAACAAAAGGGTCATGAGCCTTTCAGGATAAAATTTTGTCAAAACTCAGAGTAGGGGATGCTACAGGAATAAAAAGTTTGAAATTATCTCTTATACTTTAGTGATTGAGCAAGAATGTCATGAATATGGGGGGAGGAAGAATCTCCTTTTTTCCTCTATGATTAAAAAAAAGTCTGAAGGAGAAAGGTTAAAGCATTTGTATTTTCAGACAAAATTTCTGACTGACACCACCCAAAGGATCTTGTTAAACAAAATATCTTATAAAGGTGACAATAGCAACATTCTTAGAGATTGATGTCTTTGGTAGACACAGTACTGCCTTCTTATTAAAAGGTAGTTTCCTAAAAAAATCATGCTTCTGTTTTATCCAAGATTTCACTGAAGGCTAATGTAACCATTGTACAGAACCAAGGTTTCTAAATTTGTTCCACAACAGCCAATCAGTCAACAACCTTCTATCAAGTGCTTACTATGTGCCAAGTACTGTGCTAAGTTCTAGGAATACAAAGGTAAGAAAATCATTGTTCCTTCTGTGAAAGGAGATCACATTCTAATGGGAAGATAATACAGAAATAATTGTAAATATGCCTATGTTTATATTTATATCTATATCTATATCTCTATAGAGATAATGTTTAGTGACATTGATGATGAAAATAGAGGATGAGTATGATGAGAGCTAACCTTTACATAAAATTTACTGTGTTCCATGCTCTTTGTAAATGTTTTACAAATATTACCTCAGTGAGCCTCAAAATATCCCTGGGGATTGCTATTATAATTATCCTCATTTTAAAGAAGAGATAAGAAGGTCACAAGGTTAGTGAGTATTTAAGGCCCATCCCCAGTACATACATGCATAGAATAGTTATGATGTAGGAAATCAAGACCTCTGGTCATTTCTCCTTTTCCCAACTTAGAGTTCTTCTACCTTTCTAGGGGCCATTTCCTATATGCATCTAGCTGGAACATACAATCATGTTTTGGTTAGATGATTAGAAGTAATACAGAAGCACAGAAGATGGTCATACTGGCATTGCTATATCTTAGGGGACCAGTTTTTTTTTTAATAGTTTTTATTTACCAGATATTTGCATGGGTAATTTTACAACATTAACAGTTGCCAAACGTTTTGTTTCAATTTTCCCCCTCCTATCCCCCCCCCCAGATGGCAGGTCGACCAATATATGTTAAGTATGTTAGAGTATAAATTAAATACCATATATGGATACATGACCTAACAGTTGTTTTGCTGAACAAAAAGAATCAGACTTTGAAATAGTGTACATTTAGCCTATGAAGGAAATCCAAAATACAGGCGGACAAAAATAGAGGGATTGGAAATTCTATGTAGTGGTTCATAGTCATCTCCCAGAGTTCTTTCACTGGGTATAGCTTGTTCAGTTAATTACTGCTCTATTGGAACTGATTTGGTTCATCTCATTGTTGGAGAGGGCCACATCCATCAGAATTAATCATCATACAGTATTGTTGTTGAAGTATATAATGCTCTCCTGGTCCTGCTCATTTCATTCAGCATCAGTTCAGGTAAGTCTCTCCAGGCCTTTCTGAAATCATCCTGTTGGTCATTTCTTACAAAACAATAATATTTCATAGCATTCATATACCACAATTTATTCAGCCATTCTCCAATTGATGGGCATGCATATAGTTTCCAGTTTCTGGCCACTGCAAAGAGGGCTGCTACAAACATTCTTGCACATACAGGTTCCTTTCCCTTCTTTAAGATCTCTTTGGGATACAAACCCAGTAGCAATGCTGCTGGGTCAAAGGGTATGCAAATTTTGATAACTTTTTGAGCATAGTTCCAAATTGCTCTCCAGAATGGCTGAATGTATTCACAGTTCCATCAACAATGTATCAGTACCTCTGTTTTCCCACATCGCTTCCAATATTCTGCATTACCTTTCCCTGTCATTCTAGCCAATCTGACAGGTGTGTAGTGCTATCTCAGAGTTGTGTTAATTTGCATTTCTCTAATTAATAATGATCTGGAGCATCTTTTCATATGACTAGAAATAGTTTCAATTTCTTTATCCGAGAATTGTCTGTTCATATCCTTTGACCATTTATCAATTGGAGATTGGCTTGATTTGTTTATATATTAAAATCAATTCTCTATATATTTTGGAAATGAGGCCTTTATCTGAACCTTTGATGGGACCATAGTTTTAACTTGGCTATGAACTATTTGGTTTTGGAACTCTAATTACTTTGGTTGTTCAACATATTCTATCTGAACTGTATTATTTTCCATTTAATTGCAAAATTATCTCAAGAAAATTTCTAGATATTGGATGCCCTGCTAAATAGGCCTTTATATTCTTCTTCTAATACAAAATACATTTAGGTTGCAAGAACTAGTTGATATGGTCTAAAATTAATAGTACCATTCCTGCCCATCTGTTCCCTGCCAAGCAATTGCTTCAGCAGTTTGGAAAAAAGTTTTTGTTTAAAGTCAAGCAAAGTTTATTAAACTACTGAGAGAAACTCAGCACACTCCATGAAAGAAACTTCCTAATATTACAAAAATAAAGAGAACACTTAATATATCAGCTGAGACTGCCCCTGTGTTGAATACAGTTTAATAAACAATGGCAGGCTTATATAGCATCATGTTCCCATAAGTGAGTATTTTGATGGAGATGCAATAGACTTTTCTTGGCGTGAGGGATGCTCTTATTGCACCAAGACCAAAAACTTATTTATTCTCATTTCTGTAGCTATTCATCTAACTATATATTATTTCATTACTACTTATACTATAAGGATGGGCAGGATATTTTTAATTATATTCTGATCAGGGTCCCAAAAAACTGGCCTATTCACACTTTCAACCATATGAAAGGGCTCAGAAGATATTAATGACATTGTCATCTGTAAGGTTAATCTAGGTTCAGAATTTACATTTAATAGTCACAGACTTAAAGGAGGTAAGAACAAGTTTATTACTTCTCAGAACCTTAATTTAAACAAGACCTAAGGGGAGAGGAAACTTATAATCTAAAAGTAATACACAACCAACAAACACAGTGATCAACATAAGAATAAAGACAACATTAAAAAAAAAAAAAACACCTGAGTCATACCCATTCAGGGTCTAGGAGTAAGAAAAGGTCCCATGCAAGGAATACATTCCCTCCTGGATGAGATTCTTAGAGCACTTTTCCCACTAAGGGGTCTTTATAGGCTTAAAACCAAAGATGTCACTACATTAAGTAGTCTCATTTGACACATGGCTCAAGACACAGTAGCCTTACAGGTGTGGGGCTATCCATCTCAAGGGAACCATCCAGGAGACTGTTTATCTATTTCTTTCAGATGATTGCATTTATTCAAGAAATTGGCCAGGTTTCCAAGGCAAACACAAGTAAGCAATAAAAGAAACTAATTTAGCAATGTTCATGCAGTTTTCCTGGCATTCCATCAGATCCCATTGATAAATTTTCAATATATATATTTATATATTTTTTAAACATTTATCACCTCATCATTGGTAGTCCTTGAGGTGGGCCTTAAGGGAATTAAAGTTCTCTAAAAATGTTATTCTCTGATGGTACAATCCATGCCTTTCTGTAACCCTTATTTTCTTCTTCATTACTACCCTGATTTTCTATTTAGTGAAATTGACCTTTATTTGAGATCACCTGTATCCTCTCAAAGATTCAAGTTCAAATTCTATCAGCCTTTGGAAATTATTTAAGAAGCTAAATCACTCTCTGAAAATAGATCAGATTATTGGGCCACTGTTGAGCCTGGTTCTCATTGTCATACTTCTGTTACTGATCTGCTGCTTTGTACCTCCTTGGGCATAACACTCTGTCATCTCATAGATCAAGTGAACTATAGCTGGTGCTAAAAGTTTAGCTTGATTAGATGTGTGGTTCCCGCAAAATAAGAGAAGGGAATTGTAAGGGCCCTTTAAATGGGCGGCGCCACAGTGCATTGGGAGATTGAGGCCCTGAAGTAATTTCTGTGGATATTAGGACTGCCTTGTAGGTGGGATCTTGGCCACATTGAGATAACTTCATAATGGGTGACTCTCTCGCTGATTGGCTGTGTGTGTGACCTCACAGGCCCTTTAAAAGCCCACTGCAGGCAGCAATCGCTCTTTTAAACCTGGCACTCTTCACCCTGGCTCCCTAGCCTGGGTGGCCAAGCCAAGATGGGTACCCGAAAGAGGTAAGGATTTTGATAGTGAACACTGGGTCTTCTGACCAGGTGTTCACTCGGGAACCAACAAGTCAGGGCATCAGTCAGGGCATTATGTGAGTAGGTATAATAAAGTCTTTTAAGATTACACGTGGCTGTTCTTGAGTGTGCTACCGGTTATTAAACTATAGATTCAAGAGATCATGGCCAGAGACCTTTGAAGGCCTCAGAGGAGGCGAGCCGGGTAGAGTTCACACTGCAAAGGACAGTGGTCAAAGGTACTCTGTTGGGCCTAGGACAGGCTAGTAATTGTAACTGCCAGGAGAGCACGTTACATCTGGGGACCCTTAAATTTACTCCAGAAGGTCATGAAAGTTTGTAGTTGAAGCAAAAAAAAAACATCTAGAACTATAAAAGATGAGAACACATTGCAAGTTAGTCTCAGGGTTAGCCTATCCTCCAGAACACATTCCAGTCTTGTCTACTGCCCCTGCTCAATGGAGTATATTGAACAATACTGATGTCTTTATACATGCCCACATCAGTTCTTAAGACAGCAGACCTGTATTGCAATTACAGAGATGAATATGGGGAAAGAAATGCAGAGTTAAGACAATTCTAGTTATTCATGTCAGCTAGAAACTTCTAGCATTTCAAAGAGGAAGAGAGCTAGCATAGTATCAGTGAATACTTTTTGTCTGCTACAAAGAGTTAAATAGATGAGTGGTCCCATAGCACAATTGAACATGCAGAACAGACAGAAACATTAATGTTTATAACTAGAATGCTATGCTTTTGTGGAATTAACTAGCTATTCATTCAATCTTAAGGCATTATTGCAGTAAGAATTCACATTTTAATTTAAAAAAAAAGATTGTGAACTGGCTAAAGACAGAGGACAAAGCTAGCACTTTTCTTTTTATCATTGCCTAGGGAAAAGGAAACTTTAATTACAATACTTGTCTTTGAATAATATTTCAGTCGTAACAGCACACATTTCAGATTCTGCATAAGTGCATTAATATTTATTCGTATGCTGTGACCTTTCTATAATTCCCAAGGGCCCTATTTTCCAAACCATGATGTTTGCTCTCTTTTTATACTCTTTAGTACTCAGCATTTATGCACTTCTTCCTACTCTATATTTTCTAAGAATTTTAGGAACATAATATAAAAGATTCAAAATATCATTTGCTTTGACCCTTTCTTGAAATTACTTTGACACCCCTAGTGGGCACTTAAACACATCAGCAATGAATTGGAAAATCAAGGGATGAGTATGTGTGTTTACTTTGACCTATGGTTTTAAAACAAAAGATGAGAACCTGTATCAATCAAAAAATAAAAGTGGTTTGAAACTTGGCTTGGTTAACATAAGGTGGAATTTTAAAATTTATAACAAAGCTGCAAAGCAAACTAGGCTAGAAGAGACAAAACATCACTGTGAAATGTCATATTTCTTCTGCTTACTAATGTGGTATAGTGTGCTCCCTTGAAAACCAAATTCTTTAGAAACTATTTTTAACTCAGAAATCTTATGTCCTTTTCACTTTAATTGAAGTGGAGTTTTAGTTCTAAGTTGAAAATGAACTTCAATTGGAAAATATCACATGAATGTAGTGAATGAAGATACAAAGAAAATTTTACTTTACTTTCTTGATGTCAATTTTAGTAGTGATATATTGTTCATAATAATAGGATTTAAATCTAGCAATGCCACTAGTGGTCCTTACAGATGAGAAAATTGAGGCCAAGAGTAATGAAGTTACTTTTCTAATATGATGGGTAATAAACAGTAGATCTGGGATTTAAAGTATATTCCTGGGACAACAACTTTGAATAGCATGTGGCAAATGGGGCATTGCCTCAAGGCTTTCATTTCTGGAAAGGTGTACTTCTTCCCCAAAGTGATTGCCATTCCAGTTCTCTTCTATTGGTCCAGTTTGACAAGAAATAAAAACACTCTTAGGCTCAACAAATAAATAATCACATAAGGAGAGAGTCCATCTTTTCCTAGACCATGGACAGCTAGGTGGTGCAGTGGATAGAGAGTGCCAGACCTTGAATCAGGAAGACTTAAATTTAAATTCTGTCTCAGACACTTACTAATTGTGAGATCCTAGACAAGTCACTTAACAATGTTTGCCTTAGTTTCTACAGCAGTAAAATGAGCTAGAAAAAGAAATTGCAAACTATTCTACTATCTTTGCAGAAAAAAATCCCGAAATGGGGTCACAAATAGTCAGACATAACATAATAATAACAATTCAGGTCCCAAACTTCCCCTAATCAAGTCCATCACAATATTGGACAGATTATCCCCTCTTCCAGCCCCATGGCATTCCTAAATCAGATTAAGTCAGTGTTGCAAAACTCAAATAGAAATAGGGTCACTAATATATAAATGAGGATTCCTTCAGGTCACTTGATGATTTCAATTTAATGGGTGATACTATTTTTTTTGTATTTTTATTTGTTTTGTTAATTATTTCCCAGTATTTGATTTGGTTGCATTTTGGAATATTGTGAGTTGGATGTGGCCCACATGGGAAGCATGTTCAAGTTCTCTGAAATACACTGTATAAAACTGCTTCTGTTCTTGTCCTTCCCAATAAATTTTTCCCATGTGGAACTATTTGTTTAATGGCTCCACCCCTGATTCAAAAGCCAAGGGCCCTTCTACTCCCCTCATTGCTTCTACATAATTATCATTGTGAATCAAATCAAATAACTTTATGATGCTGGTTCATTCATTTTATTATTATAATAACAGCTTAAGGCAAGTGCTTGCTTAATATCTTTTTATGTACATATATATATATATATATATATATATATATATATATTTATCATAGATATTTAGATAGTACTGAACATAGAAGTAGAAAAACCAGAGTTTAAACCTGGCCCAAGACACTTAGTAAGCTAGCCAACAGAGCCTACTATCCTCAATTTCCTCATCATTAAAATAGCTTCTATTTCATAGTTACTTTGAGAATGAAATAGAAAACATGTGGAAAGCAATTTGCAAACCTTGAAAACCTTTAAAACAACTTGCTAATGCTATTTTTCTAATCTTTTCTCACAGGCTGTGAGATTATTAAGAGCAAAGCTGTTTTCTTATATTTTATTTGTATCTTCCCTAACCCTTCACAGAGTGTTTGGCATACAGATAAGAGGTATTTAATAAATGTGTATTGACTTAAAATCAATGTGGGTATTAATTAGTTTAAGGGTATGTGGAACATGGTATCTTGGCGAAAGCACTGTATTTATTGTTAACTGGATTTTGATCTTGCTTCTGCCCCTTAACAGTTGCATGACCAGGAGAAAATCACTTACTATTTGTAAATCTGTTTCTACAACTTTTAGTTAACAATAATTATGCTTATTATTCCCTCTACTTCAAAATACTGTTGTCAGGCTCAAATGAAGTAAGTAAAATCAAAATGCTTTACATATTGTTATGATTTAGTCAGATTTGTGATCCCTGTTGGAGTGGATTACTTTTAGTGAACACTGAATTCCACTTTACAGTCTTGAGCAAACCCATTCTGACCTTTATGGTAAAATTTGCGTAGGGTATGGTAAATTTAAGCTACTTGATCATGGTCACATACTCACTATGCTTTGATTATAAAATAGGATTTTAATTCAGATCTTCGTGGTTTCAAGATTTGCCTGCTACTCCCTATGCTAGGTCATCTATCAAATTATTATTGGCCATCTTTTATTAGTAGGATAAGATGAAGCATATTTGTTTCTTAGATTTCAACATGAATTTATTGAAACAGATATAAATGGTTGTCCATTATATATTTTATCTATAACTTACAGATATTGTCCTATAGCATTTCTATCTGGGACAAACATGAGCTTAATATAGAGTTTAAAAACAGAGGAAAGTTGATTGAATTGCTTTCTTAGAAAGCAAAACTTTTTTTACTATCTCCAAGATGCCCATAAAAGCAAAATTCCATCTATTTTAAACATACCTTTTGAGTGCTACTTATGGCAAGAAACTCCTGGAACAACACTACTTCTGAGAAGCTAGAGATTATCATCCAAATGGGGTGATAAATGGTGAGTTGGAGCAAATAATAAAATTTATAAGCAAGGAGGTCTAAAGAACAGGAATACATCATGCCATCAAAGATCTATGGGCCAGGAAAAAATTAGGTTTACTGTGAAGCAAGAATAAGAGAAAGATTGAGGACTACTCTGCTCAACTGATCTCTTTGTATCAGGATGCTCCAGCATGTTGAATCGTTCTCTGTGGAGAACTTTGGGGAAGGGAAGGATAAACATATAACATGTATTCTATTATTGGAGGGTACTCCCAAATCAATGAAATTTGAATTTTAAGAAGTAGCTACTTGGGATAATGACTACAATAATAGACTGGGACTCATGAAAACCTGAATCCAAATCTTTCTTACCATCTATGTGATTCTGGGGAAGTCATAGCCTCTGACTTAATTTCTTCATCTGTGAAATGGGGAAGAGGGGAATAATAGCATCTGCCTTCCCATGTTAAAGAATACAATAAGATAATATTTTGAAGGACTTTTGCAACTTTAAAAATGCCATATAAATGCTAGCTATTATTATTATTCTCTAGGCTGAAAATTCTCAGATCTTAACTTGTCTAACCTCTTTGATGATTTCCAATTGTATAACTCCAAATGCTTTTCAACAGTCTTGAACTGGATGTTCAGTAGACATCTTGAACTTGTGTTGACAACAGAACTCATTTTTCCCTATCAGTCCTCACTCATTTCTACTTTTCCTATTACCATAAAAGGTAATGCCATCTTCCCAGTCTCTTAGGTTTGCTACCCAGAAATCCCTTACTATCTTTCACCCCCAACTCATATTCAAGCTTCTGCTGTGGCCTGCAAATTTTACCTTTGTAACATTTCTTATATATGCTCCTTGCCTCCTCTGATATTGCTGCCACCCTGGTCCAGACCCATATCACTTCATGATTAGACTTATTGTGATAGCCTGTGTAGTGGGTCTGCCTACCTCAATTCTTTATCCAATCTAATCTGACCTCCATTTAACTAATTTGATGATTTTCCTGAGTGCATATCTAATTTTGTCATCTCTCCATCTAACCAATAAACTCAAGGGCCTCCCAATCACCTTCAAAATCAAACATAAAATGTTTTCTTTTGCATTTAAAGCTCTTCACAACCTAGCCCCCATTTACTTTTTTTTTTTTTAACTTTACATTATGTCATTTAGTCTTTGATTCAATGATACTAGTTTCCTGTACAAGATCCTTGTACAAGATACTCTCTCTCTCTCAGATTCTTGGCTTTTTTTCCTGACCAAGGCTTCTTATTTCTAGTATCTCCACTGTGTTAATTATTTCTTATTTATCCAATTTAAAAGCTTTTATATGATCTTCCCATTGGATTGTGAGCTCCTTGAGTGCACGGATTATATTTTCCCTCTTTTGGTATCCCTAGCTCATAGTGCCTGGAACATAATAGGCACTTAATAAATGTTTATTGGTTTCTTTAATTAAACTGTCAAGACTAAAGGAAGTTGAAACTAAGTAGAAGATGTTTCATACATTCTTCGAGGGAGCCAAAAAAAAAAAAAAAAAAGGAGCAGGCTGCATATATAAGCAACACTATGAGATACTTGGTTATCTTCAATTGCATCATGATAAACTCTTTCAAATAGAAATATGAATGACTATTAGTGGTAGAAGTTGAGAAACTAGAGAAATTCTCTAAAGAATTTAATGAATCTCTTTGAATATAAACAGCATCAACTTAGGGACTGAAAACTAGACATAAATGAGAATTGTAAAAGAAAAATGGAGCAAATATAAGTCAGGTTTTAGAAACAAAATAGCTCAATGTTTGTAATTTACAATAAAACCAAACAAAAAATTCACAGGTCACAGATTATGAACATTTTCATGAAAGAAATTGGAAAGACATGGCATGATGTACAACAAGCAATATTCCTCAGAATAACATTTGCTATACCTTAACTGACAGAAGATGCCCCGTGATTGTTGTGACAGTTATGACAATCATTTCCAATTCAACTATAGGTGTGGTGTCAGCCAATTAGTTTATTAAAGAACAAAAACAAAATTAAACTAAAAGAAAGAATAAAATTGAAGAAAATGAGGTAACTTCAATCTGACCCAGTAGTATGTAATTATTATTTGCTTGTATTAGACATATTTCTTTTTTCAAAGTGATAATAATAAAGAGTGGCAGCCTTTAAAAGAGTTAGTAGATAATTATGGAAAATAAAATGTAATAATATGGCAAGGTCAAATTGGATATTCTATAGATATTAAAAATCAAAATATAAAAATAATACAAAGCCTTCTTCTCCTCCAAACTTCTTCATTTATATTGAAAAGATCAGTATTCTTCTACTTACCTGTATTTTCCTGCACACAGTCTTTCCTGGTTCTTTATCCTCCCTAATCTCACAAATCCATTCCAGTTCCAAAGTCTTGCCAATTTGCCTTCTAAAATGTATTTGAATGAGTCTCTTCTCTCTCCTTACATAATAACTATCCTAATTCCTGTCCTCAGTACCTCCCCATGGAATATTGAAACATTTTACTAATTGGATATCAAGCCACCAGGCTTTCCTCTGTCTGAAACATCATTCATTCATCCAGCTTCCAAAATAACTTTTCTATCTATGGTTCATCAGACCGTAATATGCTATGGCAAGTTCCTGTGGCCTGTATCAGTCATTTGCTATTGCTTTTAGGGAAAATCAGAATACTCTCATGTAGGCATTATAATGCCCTTTACACGTTTAGCTATTGCCAACTTTTTGAACAATTTCATATTTCTCCCATTACATACTATGTTGAATTCAGCATTACATTTCTTAATCTCTCTTCCTTTGGCAAAACTGTGCCACATGCCATGCCATGATATTGAACTAAGCAACCACATTGATGGTAAAGTTTTTAATTTGAAAAGGTTACAAGCCTAGACTAAAGGGGAGGAAGAATTGGTGCATGAGCTTTTTGTTCACAGATGATTGTGTACTCAAAGTAAGCCCTGAAGCTGAGAAGCAGAAAAAGTATGGATTGATTCTCTGTGGCTTGTGCTAATTTTGGCCTAACAATTAGCAGCAAAAAATATAGTCTCTCCATCAGCCACATCACCCATATACTCAGAAACACTGGTTACTGCAAATGGAGATATTTTGAGTGATATAGATAAGTTCACTTACCTTGGCAGTATAGTTTCCAGGAATACACAAATAATGAGGTTGGTGCCTGCATTGCTAGACCTGGTTCAGTATTTGGAAGGCTCCAATGGAAAATGTGAGAAAGTAGAGGTATTGGACTGTATCCCAAACTGAAAGACAGAGCCGTTATGTTGACCTCATGAGGTATACCTGTGAAACCTCAAAAGTATACCAATGTCATGCCAGGAAACTGAATTGCTTCTCTTTGATTTGTCTTAGGAACATTTTGAAGATCATCTGGCAAGTTAAGATACACAGACATTGAGATCCTTTCTTGAGCTAAACTAAAAGGCATTCAAATTCTACTGCAGAGAGTACAATGCTGATGGGCTTGTTTTGACTTCTGGAGTGTCAAATGTATATTTTTCTAAGATATTATTTTACACATAATTCCCTGGTTCTTCCATTATCATTAGTTTATGCTGTTTCCAAAAGTTAATTTAGAGCCCTTAATGAATCTAGCAATTGGAAGTTCTTAACTTATTGATCATTCTACTCCCTTTTAGAGCTAATATCAAATACCATTCTGTGAATGATATTTTCTAGGAAACAATTTAATATGATTAAATTAAAAGGTAATTAAAACAAAATAAAACAAAAATGCATTGTTCCCTCAGAGACACAGCATAGCACATTGGAAAAGCCATTGGTTTTGGACATCATGCCTTCCTCTTATCAGTTTGAAACTCTGAACTCAATTTATTGCCTTGGCTATGTATTCCCTAAGAATATATAACACTACCATGATACTCTAAGTTTGTGTCTTTTATTCCCTTATGATATATTGTGCATGTGGAGGATTTTGTCATCCAGATTTATGCGTAAAATAGTGCATACTTATTATATTTCTTATAGCTTTTTCAGTAAATGATTTTGTGAATAATTGGCTGATTTATTAATAGAAAGCATGATAATGGGAGCTCAGGAATTACTATTATAGAAATATAGAATTCTAGAGGGTTATTTCTCATAATCCGAGAGCAGTTATGATAACCTGCTAATAGAACAGGTTGTCGGCAATAAAACTATTTTTAAAAATGTATTTAATATACATTGTGTTATGAATCATGTTGGGAGAAAAAATCAGAATAAAAGAGAAAAAACTATGCGAGAGAAGACAAAACAAAACAAAACAAAAGAAGTGAACATAGCATGTGTTGATTTACATTCAATCCTCATAGTTCTTTTCCTGGATACAGATGCCATTTATTAAGATTGCTTTGGACAACTTAAATATTGAGAAGAGCCAAATCTTTCTTGGTTAATCATCTCACATTCTTGCTGTTATTGTGTAAAATATATTCCTGATTCTACTTGTATCACTGAGTATCAGTTGGTGTAAATCTTTCCAGGCCTTTCTAAAATCAGCTTGTTCATCAATTTTATAGAACAATAATATTCTTCATATACCACAGTTTATTCAGCCATTTCCCAATTGATGGTCATCTGTAGAGGGTGGAACTTTGAAGAAGTATACTTGAAAAAAGTATACTTGAAATAAGGTGTTAATTCAGTAGAACTGATGAGAGAGTGGTTATCTAGTTTACATTAACTTAATGCTTAACATGGTGAATATAACAGTTCTACAGCTGATGTAATTATAATAGGGTATTTAAACTGAGAACAAGGTCAGCCATAGTCATTCTATCTTTGATCATCATCTTGGTGACTCTCCTCCTTGCTGCACTAAGATCAGACTGGCAGACCAACAGAATTCTGGCAGAGGAAATTGAATCAAACTATGACAGACACAGACTGTGAAGGGGACAATAAAGACTTTGGATTTTATTCCTGACTATTCTTGTGGTGATTATGCTGCTGAGACCAAGGTCCTCCTGGAAGACCTTCAGAAAGCTACTCCAAACATTACAGCCGTCTATTCATTTTCCAGTTCTTTGTTACCACAAAAAGAGTTGCTACAAACATTTTTGCACATGTAGGTCTTTTTCTCTCCTTTATGATGGCATTGATGAGTCAAAGTTTATGCACAATTTTATAGCACTTTAGGATTGTTATCCAGAAAGTTTGATCATTTCACAACTCTACCAACAATGCATTAGTGTCCCAGTTTTCCTACATCCTCCAACATTTGTCATTATCTTTTCCTGTCATCTTAATCAATCTGAGAGACGTGAGGTTGTGCCTCAGAGTTGTTTCAATATTCATTTCTCTACTCAATAGTAATTTATTGCATTTTTTCATATGACTATAGATGACTTTAATTTTGTCATTTGAAAATTCTCTGTCCCATATCCTTTCACCAATTATCAATTGAAGAATGACTTGTATTATTATAAATTTGACACAGTTCTTTATATATTTTAGAAATAAGGCCTTTACACTGACTGTAAAGATTTTCCCCCAGCTTTGTACTTTCATTTTAATCTTGTTTCTGTTTATTTTGTTTGTACAAAAACTTTTTTTTAATTTAATGTAATCAAAGTTGTCCATTTTGCCTTTTATAATGTTCTCTAAGAATTTATGACCGAAGAACTAGAGAACTTTATGAAAGTCAAAAATGGACAACTTTGTTTGCATTCTATTTAAAAATTTTTGTACAGGCAATAATAGTTTTAAAGGATACAATTTATGCAATTGTAGAAACTGAGGTCCAGAAAATAATTTCCCAAAGGTCATGCAAGTAATAAATTGTAAAGGCAATATTCCAAACTAGGTATTTTTAGTTTAAATCTATTCCTCTTCCCACTGCCTGCTTTCTATATTTTCTGAAAGTTGCACAAATCTGCAATATTTGCTGAGAAACTGTCAGTACTAAAAAAAAATAAATAAAAAAAACCTTCTGAAGAAATTGGAGCTTATCTAATTTTCTTACTTCTTAGCCACATTATATAAAATCTTAAATTTTGTCCAATTGAAATTAAGCTTCTCTTATGTTTTATTTTGTTTTGTTTTGGCTCAGTAATTCCAGAGGTACAGGCACATGCTCAGGCAAAAAGTTGCTAGCTGAATGATATATGATGGTTATCTCCATATCAGCAGATCAGTAGTTATAGTTTCTGAATAATTTAGAAAAAAAAAAAAAAAAGCAAAAAAGCTATCTCACCTTAAATGGCAGTATTTTTTTTTCATAAATACTTCCACCAGATAAGGGCCTATCTCCTCTGCTATGCTAACAACTGTCTGTAATGTGGAGAATCAAATTAATATCTAATCTTGCAATTGAGCAAGAACAAAAAGGTTTTGTAGCAAGCAAAAGAAAATAATGTTAGTGCCAACTATTCTGCCTCATTTTTGAAAGTATTTTAATGACAACATACTTTTAAATGATTTTGTTTTAGACAGAGAATAAATGTTTCTAAGAAAGTTAGCAGGAAGAAAAGCCAATGTTTATGAGGAATCGGGTCTCTAAAACAAACTGTCAACAAGAATAGATATAGCTCCCTTTTAGCTTTCAGAACTCTTAAACTCTTTTCCTAATAATTATTTTTGTAATATGTATTACAGAGGTATGTATGCCCATAGTCAACCAATACTCAAAGATAGAGCTTAAGTTGTCACCTCTTTTCACCACCCTGAATATATCTCCCTGCTTGTGATTATCTTGGGATGGCTTTAAACATGCACAACTAGGTGTACACATGTATGGGAAAAATAGAGGAAAAAAAGATAAAAAGTAACAAAGCAGCAGTTTGGGGGGCATATGCAAACACTTGGTGAATAGGACATTAATAATGACTCTACATTTAGGAAGGATGGAAAAAAACAATTGTTAATCACCTATAATGTTCTAGGCAATATGCTAACCACTTTGCAAATATTATTTTATTTTGTTCTCATAAATAGTCTTGGAAAATAAATCCATTCTTATGCCTGTATCATATTTTGGGCAACTGAGGCAAACAGAGGTCAAATGACTTGACTATGATCTACTGATCACAGCTACTGATTTGTGCCACAGTGCCTATAGATTTAGATTCAGATTTAGATCAACTGTTTTATCTAGCTGCTTCTGAAGATTAAAAGGAATGACTAAAAAAGAAAAGAGAGCTAGGAGAAAACAATGTCATAAAAATCCAAGGATAATGTCCAAAAAGAATGGGTGGTCAACTGTATCAAAGGCTGCTGAGGGAAGTTGTTGCAAAGGAATAGGTCTTTATGAAGAGCTATCTTTGTGCTAGACACAGAAAATGGGGTATTGATACTAAAGGAAATATTATTTGTATTCTTAAGAAGCACACATTTTGTTGAAGGAACAAAAATCATAAATGGGAGCTGAAAAAGAAGAGGATTAGGGAGGGGGAAAAGAAAGGGATGGTTGCATGGTCTCAAAGTCTGAAAATTCAGAAGCAGAGCCAGGAGGAAGATGAAGATCACACTCCCCAAAATGGAGTCCCTAGGAAGAATGCATAAATGAGAGGAAGGGGCTGGTATGGCAGAATCCTGTAAGACAAATAGGCAGCAGGGGTGAAATGACTTTGTAGTCCTGGTGCTGAGAAAAGTTTCAGAGAGAATTGGCACCTTTGGCATAGCTGCAAAGTAAGAAAAAACAGAAACACAGTCTGAAGGGAAATGAAAAAGGGTCAGAAATCAGGAAGAGGGAGAAGTCATTGATATTTTAATCAATGAAGGAAGTCCTTAGTATCTGAAGATTGAAGTTTCAGTTGAGTGATAATATGAGAAGTCTGATTTCAAGGAGGCATGAATATAAACAGCTTTTTAAAAAATCCTTCAGGAAAAAGGAAGGATATCAAATTATATCTTAAGGTACTAAGCTTTCTAACATGTTTGGAAAGCAAAAGTCAGCATACAGGGAAATTAACAATTATCTAGAAATGATTGATTATAAGTGAAATCTTTTGGAAGAGAGGGAGTAAATGAGATCCAAAGTAAATGAAATCCAAATAGGGAGGAATACCATCTCTTGAGAAAAGTGACCTTCAGAAACTATAGCAAAATCAGATAGGACAAGACATGACAATGAATTTTGAGATATAGGATAAGGAAGAACAGGGAATTAAATTCCCTGTTTGTAATGCAAATATATATATATATTTTTTCTTTGTAATGTTTATAGTGAAGTGTTCAGCAAAGATGGAAGACCTAGGAGATACAGTGAAAGACCTAATAAGAGAAGAAAAGGCTTGGGGGCAACTACTGTTAGGAGTGGTAGTTAATTAGAGAAAAGAATTTCCTTGCTGCTGTGACAGATAAATTGTGATTAAATAACATGAATTTATAGTGAATTCAGTCAAACTATGGACTCTTCCTGAACCATTCAGTGATTGTTAAAATTGTACAGAGAGAAAACTAAAACCAAAAGAGAGGAATGGCCTATGACAGTACAGCTGGATTGAGGGACTGGATATAACAAAGTAGCAAAAAGTAGTTAGGAAGCATAAGGTAGATTGTTATATATATGGAAACTACCTCAGAAGTTTATGCTCGAATAAGAACATCACGGTCATGTAGATATTTAAAATTTTATTTAATGAAATTAAGACATTGAAGTATCAGAGGTTAATGAAAATTTTATTGTGTGAAAAACAATATACTAAGTGATGGAGATATATAAAGAAATTCAAAAGAAAACGTGATAGTGAAATCAAAGGAATGATTATTTAGGAGTGTGAACAGGTTGGAATGAATAAATAGATCATGAGAATTGAAGAAATTATTGAACTGGTAAACCATTTTTTTCTATTGATTTTCCTCCCTCACAATACACTATCTCCTATCTATCACCTTCACTTTACCATGCCTAAAATGGTCTCCTTCCTCACTTCCACTTCTAGAAATCCCCAGCTTCTTTCAAGTGATATTAATTTTTGCAACCTTGAATAAGTATACATATATATATATAGATATATATATATAGATATATATATCTATATATATATATCTATATATATATATGACTAGCTCCTAACTCAATCAGTGGCAAGTAGAAATTTAATAAGTACATACTGAATTTAATAAAATTTCTGTTTCCCAAGGTTATCCTGCATTTTCCACTTTTATATAATCTCTGAATTCATTTTCCATACCTGTACTTTCTCAATCATATAATTCATTTGAATTCCTTCTCTTCCTTCAATATCCAACTCAAGAGTTATTGATCTATGTAGTTTCCCTTAGTTCCTCTGGTCAATATAATTTCTCACTCCCAAAATGTTATTAATTATTTGGTCAGTCAATGCAGATTTATTAAGCACTTATTATATATCAAACACTTCATTAAACATTGGAAATACAAAGGAAAAAAAAAGCTTTCCTTTAAAAAATAAACAGTATCTAGCTAACACCAATAGCAAGCTTTATTTGTAATAGAGAGAAAGAAGCTGGACACATTCCCAGTAAGATCAGTGGTAAAACAAGGATGCCCATTATCACCACAATTACTCAACATTGTACCAGAAATGTTGGCTTTAGCAATAAGAAAAGAAAAGGAAATTAAAGGGTTTAAAATAGACAATAAGGAAATAAAACTATCAGCCTTCACAGATATGCTGATAAATTTAGAGAATCCTAGAAAATCATCTAAAAACCTACTTAAAACAGTTAGTAGGTTTAGCAAAGTTGCAGAGCATAAAATAAGAACACACAAATCACCAGCACTTATTAATAATATTAGTGACAGAGCATGTTAGCTAGAAATAAAAAGAGAAATTCTATTTAAAATAACTGTAGGCAAAACAAAATATTTGGATATCTACCCACCAAGACAAACTCAAGAACTATATGAACGCAATTGCAAAACCCTTCTAAAACAAATAAAGTCAGATCTAAGCAATTGTGAAAATCTCAGTTGTTCATGGGCAGGGCATGCTAATATAATAATAATGACAATTCTGCCTAAATTGGTCTACTTTTTCAGTGCTATACCAATCAAACTGCCAAAAAAAAGCCTTTTATAGGACTATAAAAATAATAATTAAATGCACCTGGAAGAACAAAAGGTTAAGAATATGAAGGGAACTAATGGAAAAAAATACAAAGGATTTTATTTAGCTATATCAAACCTAAAACTATATTATAAAGAACCAATTATCAGAACCATTTAGTACTGGCTAGGAAATAGAGTGGTGGATCAGTGGAATAGCTTAGATACATACACATGAGAACATAAATAAGGCCTACAGTAATCAAATATTTAACAAATCCCCAAACTCTAGCTTCATGAATAAGAACTCACTATTTGACCAAAATTGTTGAGAAAACTAGAAAATTATGTCAGAAACTTGGCATAGACTTACATCTCACATCCTATACCAAAACAAGATTGAAATGGGCATATGATTTGAGCATAAAAGATGATAACATAAATAAATTAGGAGAGCCAGGGATAATTTAACCTGTCACATCTTTGGAGAAGGGAAGAATTTATGACCAAAGAAGAACTAGAGAACATTATGTGTAATGTTCTGTTTCTCTAGATTGTGATTGTTCTCTGTGAGCAAGTTTCTTGGGGAGCTTCTGGAGGCAGCCTTCCTTTCAGTTCAGTTCAATAATCCCAAAATGCAGCCAGGAGTTAAAGTCCTTTACTGTCTCTTTCCAAATCTTATCTCCAGATCCTTTATTTTCTCCTTCAAGTCTTGTCTCCTTCACTTGGGGCTCGGCTAGCTTTCTGTAGAGGCCTTCCTCTCTCCTTGATTCCCTGACAGCTCTTGTCCAAATGTCTTCAGCCAGCTCCAGCCGCTTGTCTTCCCAAATGTCTCCAGCCAGCACCATGGTTGAATCTGGAATAACTCTTCACTCTGAATCTCCCAGAGCAGTGGCCCTCAAACTTTTTAAATAGGGGCCAGTTCACTGTCCCTCAGACTGTTGGAGGGCCAGATTATAGTGAAAACAAAAACTATGAACAAATTCCTATGCAGGAAGTGAAGAAAGAAAACAGGAACAAATACAATACTTAAAATGAAGTAAAGTTAAATCAACAAACCTACCAGTATTTCAATGGAAACCATGGGCCTGCTTTTGGCTAATGAGATTGTCAATGTCTGGTTCCATATTTGTCACTGCTAGTTGTAACAAGTGATGCAAGTGTGCATCCATTAGTCTTGATCTGGTTGGAGATTTCAAATGTTTCATTCTAGAAAAAGTCTGTTCACAGATATAAGTGCTGCCAAAGATGGTTGCCATTTTGAGTGCATGGTTCCTGAGATGAAGATATGTCTCAAAGGGGAGAGATGCATAGAAAGTATGAAGGCTGCTTGACTTGAATGCATCTTTCAGAGAGTCACAATTCTGCTGTTCAGCCAGTTCCATTTGGTAAATTATATCCAAATTTTCAATGTCAATAGAAAATGGGTTATGGAAAAGCTGTATGTCCTGTTCATGGAGATGAAGCTTTTAAAATCTAAATTGGAACTCCTTTTGCAATTTCTCCAATGAATCCATACATGTTTTGTTTGGGAATGCTATCAGCGGTTTTTCTGCTAACAGATTTTGAGTTGTGGGGAAATGACAGAAGTTTTCCTCCTTTACTTGTTTGATGAGGAGGCCTAATTTTACTTCAAATGCTTTGACATGTGATTGGATATCACAGATGAACTTTCCCTTTCCTTGAAGTTGCATATTGAAATTGTTGAGTAGCTCTGTTGCATCTGTCAGAAAGGCAAGGTGCCATTTCCATTCTTCATCTTTGAACTCTGGTACTTCTTTGTTTTTTGAAAGCAGAAAAGTTATAATCTGTGGAATTAAGTCATAGAAACATTTCAAAACTCTCCCTCAACTAAGATAATGGACTTCTGTGTGATATAGAACATCTTCATACTCAACATTTAGCTCAGATAGAAATTCCTGAAATAGTCTGTGATTTATTGTATTAGCTCTAATGAAGTTAATAGAAGAGAACATAATTTTCATAACGGAGTACCACTTTAGTGATTTACTACTCTGCGCTTGTTGGTGGATGAGGCAGTGTATGGCTTTTGGATGAGAATGGTTATGTTTGTCCATCTCTCGGTTAATGGGAGCAGTTACTCCTTTCTTAGACCCTACCATGCTAGGGACACCATCAGTTGTCACGCTGTTTAGTTTAGCCCAGGCCAGCTCCAAACCATTCATAGTTTGACAAACCTTTTCATAGATATCCTCTCCTGTAGTTGTTCCTTTGATGTTTTGCAGTGCAGCAAGCTCTTCTATGACTTCAAAATAATCATTTGTCCCATTAATAAAAAGTAGAAGTTGTGCAGAATCACAAACATCATTGCTTTTGTTGAATGCCGAGAGAAAAATATGGAATTTTTTTTGGGGGGGTGGAGTTTTGCAAATGCTGATGCAGATTGTCTTCCATTTCTTCAATGCTCTGTGTAATTGTAGGTCTTGAAAGACTCACTGTACTAAATAAATCGGCTTTCTTTGCACACATCTCTTTGGCAAGAGTAAGAAGGCATTCTTTAACAAATTTTCCCTCCACAAATGGACTACTAGTGTGTGCTATTAGCTTGGCAACTTGAAAACTTGCTTGAAAGTTGCTGGGAACTCATGTCACCCCAGTATGGCCTCACACTCTGTCTCTTCTGCCTCAGCCCAGTGCTGGAAGTGTGCATTGCTAACACGAGTTGAGGTCGAAACTCACTTCCGGTATGATTTTTGCCATAACCTGGCAGGCCGCATAATCATCCTCAGTGGGCCGCATCTGGGCCACATTTGCCCCCCGGGCCATAGTTTGAGGAGCCCTGCCCTAGAGTGTGGGAATCCGACTCCACCTCCGAGAGTGGGCTTGTGGATACTCCCAGGGCTTGTGGGAGCTCTTTTAAAGGGGTGAATCTAAGTACCCTGCTAAATTAGATAATTATATCCATTCCAGTGACTTAGCACCTTGTAAGAATCCTAACAATTATGAAAGACAAAATGGACAATTCTGATGACATTAAATTTAAAAGTTTTTGCACTAACAAAACCAACAGAAATAATATTAAAATGCACATAGAAAGCTGGGGTAAAAATCTTTACAGCCAGTGTTTCTGATAAATGTCTCATTTCTAACATATATAACGCATTGTGTAAATTTTATAAGAATATTGCATTCTCATTCTCCAAGTTTTAAATGATCAAATAATATGCACAATTTTAGATGACAAAGTTAAAGCCAACTATACTCATATTAAAAAAAATACTCAAAATCACTAATGACAAGAGAAATGCAAATTAAAACTATTTTGAGGTACCAACTCAAACCTCTTAGTTTGGCTATGATGACAGAAAGGATAATGGTAAATGTTGGAAGAGTGTGAGGAATATAGACACTAATTCATTGTTGGTGGGCTTGTGAAATGATTCACCCATTCTGGAGAGTTATCTGGAACTATGCCCAAAGAGCTATACAACTACATACATAAACAGTACCATTACTCTGTCTATAAGCCAACGAAATCATAAAGAAGGAAAAAAGGACCCACATGTGGGAAATCGTTTGTAGTAGATGTTTTTGGGGTATCAAAATTTGGAAAAATGAGTAGATACCCATCAAGTGGGGAATGTCTGAAAAAATTGTGGTATATAAAGATAATGGGATATTATTGTTCTATAAAAATGATGAACAAGCTAATTTTAAATGGCCTGGAAAGATTTACACAAATTGATGTTGAGCAAAACAAGTAGAACCAAGAATACATTGTACCTAGTAACAGGAAGGATTAACAGGAAGAATAGAATGATATGTTATGAAAGACTTTGTTCTTTAAATCCAGGGGAAAAAATGAAAAACAAAACAAAACAAAACTATGAAGATTGAATGTAAGTCAACACATACGATGTTCATTTAAAAAAAAAATTCCCCTTTGTTTTTCCTTTTCACTCTGATTTTTCTCTCCCAACATGATTCATAAAGCAATGTGTATTAAAGATAAATAAATTTTCAAAATAATAATGAATAAAATACTGAGATTGAAAACAGTCATTTAGTCCAATACTTTCATTTCGTAGTTCAGGAAACAAGGTCAATAAGACAAAATGGCAAAAGTTATAAGAATCAAAGAGACTGTATTTGAATTTGAATTCTCTGTGTCCAAGTACAGAACTTTCCCCTGAACCATACATGGCATAATCTCCTTGCTTCTCATCATCTTGTTTTCAGTTTGTTTTATTTATAGAGTCAGATTCTAGGAAGCACATGTCTTTTCCATTGTTGAATTGCTCATCTGCTTACTTTTTGTCTAATATTTAATTTCTCTAAGCAATATTTTATTTTTAAAGTGGTCTGGATGAAGAGAAACTCTAAACAATAATTTTCAAAAAGTGAAATTTCTATGAGTTTATTCATTTGGTAGATACTTTTAGAAGAAAAGACCTTTCTGACTTTCAGCATGCACTGCTACCTTTGGTCATACTACTTCCAATAATAATAATGCTATCCTTACCTTCTTTGCCTGATAAGTTGCTCCATGTCCTTTAAAGTACAAAGCCCATATGTCTTCATCCAGGAGAGTTTCCCTGGACCCTCTGTTTTACAATAATATCCCCCACTTTGAACCACATCTAGCACTTCATTTTGGATTTGTCTAATGTATCTGTTAGATATGATTTTGCTTACATGTTTACCTCTTTTGAGAGACATCAAGTTCTAAAAGGAAAGGAACTTGGTCAAATCTTAAACTTGTCTTCTTTCTCAACAGCTAATAAACTGACATTCCCAGAACAGGAGATCATCAAATGTTTCCAGATTTAATTTAATACTTGGAAAATATAGGGTCCTTTCTCTCTGTCTGTCTTTGTTTCTGCCTCTGTTTATGTTTCTCTCTGTATCTATCTCTGCCTTTCTGCACACATATTTATATACAAATAGACATATGTATACTTTATATATGTTTACACATATGTATATATATATATATGTGTGTGTGTGTGTGTGTGTGTGAGAGAGAGAGAGAGAGATAGTTGTAAAACCAAAAGCAATGTAGAATTCTTATCATTTTTATCTAGTCATAATTTTTCAATAATATTGAATATACGTACAGTAGTACATTACAGTAACATCTGGAAAAGTAAACCAGATATTTTAATAGATTCCTCCATAAAAGCTTGAATTAGGTTATCCAATGTACCATGGAGTTGACTTTATTATCAGACAATGCTAACAGAATACTATATCCATAATAGGAATAACCTCTCATCCTTTGAAATTTTATTCATTTATAATTAGACACAAACATAATACTGGTAGCTGTTACTATTGACCCACTGAATGCTTCCATTTCTGCCTTAATGTGTTCAATGCTTGATTCATAGTAATCCCTGCCTCCCTCTTCCCCTCCCTCCTCCTCCTCCTCCTCCTCCTCTTCCTGCTCCTCCTCCTCCTCCTTCTCTTCTTTTTCTTCTTCTTCTTCTTTTTCTTCTTCTTCTTCTTCTTCTTCTTCTTCTTCTTCTTCTTCTTCTTCTTCTTCTTCTTCTTCTTCTTCTTCTTCTTCTTCTTCTTCTTCTTCTTCTTCTTCTTCTTCTTCTTCTTCTTCTTCTCTCTCTCTCTCTCTTTCTCTCTCACTCTCTCTCTCCCTCTCTCTCTCTTTCTTACTCACTTTCTGTATCTCTGTGTGTTCCTCTGTCTCGGTCTCTCTGTATTCTTTATTTCTCTGGCATCTCTGTCTTAACTACCCTCTCCTGCTTCTCCTCCTCCTATTTGACTATTACTTCCAAATCACTTTTCAAAAATCTTCATTCAGGCCTCTCTTATTTTCCTAATAGGTCTATCCTGTCTCTACATTTATTCTTTATTTTATCTCACGTGGTGATTTAAACAATTCTTTTGGTTTTAATTATGATCTTTATGGGTGATTCTTAGATCTATTTATCAAGCCTTTACCTCTCCTCTGAAATCTAATCATATACCACCTGCTACCTCATTGGGCCTGGAGATTATAAAATAGTATGTCCAAATAAAGTTCAGTACCATAAATTCAAGCTCTCTCCTCTTTCTTATTCCTAATAAAGGTACTGCCATCCTCCCAGGACTTCAGATTCACACATTTGTGATATTTGATTCAACACTCCCATTTAGCCAATCTATTGTCCAGTCTTGTCAATGTTATCTTCATATATTGTCCCTCATCTTTATTCAGATAGAAATTATCCCATGAAGGGCTTAGTACCTTTTGGTAAAAATTACCATTATACTCTTCAGTTGAACTGGCTTTTTCAAATTCTTCCTTTATTCATATGCCAGTGATCTTTCTAAAGCAGAGTGTTGACCATGTCACATTCAATGAACTCTTGTAACTTCCTATCACTTCCATTTTCATTATATCTCTCTATATGTACCCTGCATCCTGGATGTCTCTGAGTCTCTCCTACTTTAGATTCTGTGGTGATATTAACTGCCATGTAATAGCAATTTAAATTTTTACAAAACAATTATATATGTTAGCCAAAAAGATGATAGTATAATGTACTTTTTTTTGGCCAGTCACAAATTTCTGTCACTGATAATGAAATAAATTGCATTGAATTTACTAAGAATTTTACATACTAATCATGCAGCAAAGGACTGCATTTCTCAAGATGTAATGATGCAATTCATGTCTTATTGGTTCTTAATAACAATTGTCATAGCAACTATTTATCGAAGCCAATTAGACAACATATAAAATAATGAAGTCATTAAATAAAGTATCATAGGATGTGATCACATTATAGTCATCACAATAATGATGATAACAATAATAACTCACATTTGCACAACACTTTATAAAGTTTGCAATTTTCCCTATAATAATCCCTTGACAGAGGTAGAAGAGGATCAGAGCTCCTCATATTCAGTTCACATCCCAACATTCTGGGGATATTCTTATTAAAAGTATAGAAGCTTTTGCCTATTCTTTCCATTCCTATCTTCACCCCTCCCCCAACCCCTTCAGATCAAAGTATAGTATTTTCACTTTTTTCATGGTGGTTTTTTTTTTTTTTTTGCTTTTATTCCCTTTCTTATTGTACAACATGGCTAATATGAAAATATATTTTATGTGATTACACACACACACACACACACACACACACACACACACATATATATATGTGTATATATATATATATATTTATATATATATATATTATATCTGTGTATATATATATTTATATATATATATTATATACACACACACACACACACACACACACACACACACATATATACATATATATATATATATATATATATATATATATATATATATATATATATATATATATATATATATATAATTACTTACCATCTTAAGGAGTATAGAGAGGGTGAAATTCGAGGGCTGATTGCTAACTGTTTTTTACATGTGATTAGAAAAAAATAAAATGCTATTTGAAAATACATAAACATAGGACAAAACAAAAATATATGCTCCTGATATTTACAATCTCCTGCCACCCATTATCTTGTATTAGTCAGACATATCCAAATGATCCCTTCTAAATTATGAATCCAACTTTTATATAGGTGCTAACTTTTTCTTTTTCATATTTTCATCCCTAAGAAACATCCTATTGTTAATTGCTTTTAATCATTTAACCAAATAATTGTAAGTGTATTTTGAGTTTTATTTGCAGTTGCTTCATTATTATGAAAAAAGTATTATTAATGTTATTAATTAATTTTAACAATTTAATATCCTGATCAATATTAACCTGAAGAAATAAATAGTATAAATTTATGCTATACTATATACCATGCTTACTCTGCACCAGATACTTTATTAAGTAAGCACTGAATCTAGAAGTAGATAAACTTTTTGTTCAATGACAATCCTAGCACCTGAAAGGCATAACAATAGTGCAAATGGTAAAAACTAGAGAAGCTTAGTGCTCAGTGGCAAAAGAGATAATACCTAGATGAATTATATTTTTAGACAGATTTTGTCTAATGAATCATTGCTCATCCAAGTGGAATGACCAATAATGACTACCTAGTACAGCCTTGACCATTGGGAAATGAAAAGTGAGCATAAGATTCCAAATGGAATAGGGATTCTGGATTCTCCTAGGTAAGGATAAGAATAACTGTTTTAAAGTAATTTTATGGCTATTTCCAGTATCTAAATTAAAGACATCTAAACAATGTTCTTCTTACCACTGAACAGATTGACATAGTAAGTAGAATATTGTTTGTTAATCATTTGGTTTCTTTCTATTAGTCAAGCAAAAAGATAACTAGGAAGGGAAATAAAGAAATAGATTTGTGGAATTATTTAGATTTTAATAGTTATTAATTAAATAAGATATGCATTATAATAACATGTACATGATTTTTGACCTCACATAATTCATATTTAAATCTTCCTAGTTATTACTCTCAACTTACTAACTCACAAACTCAACTTGTTCCACTTGTGTCTTACTTGTTTGTTTGTTTTTTGGCTTGGTGACTGCCTACTAGTTGTTGAACCTCAAATTCATCCCATTTCTCTCTCAATACTTGTTCTATTATTTGTGCTCTTCTATCTAAACTTGTTAATCCAATTCTGAAATGGTAAAACAAATTTCTGTCTCATCTACCTAAAATACTTGTATGTAGTATTGATACAGAGGCGGTATCTGTCATTTCAGTGGATTTCTCTAACTCTTTCAACATTAATTCTTATGTTTGAAATTCTCAAAGTACAAATAGGAGAATGAGGTACAATTAACTGAATATATTATCAGTGATTCCTGAGTTTATGTTTTGTTAAGCACCTATTGTATGTAAGATAATTGATTTGACTGAGAGATGCAAAATTAAAATTTTCATAGTTCTTGCCCACCATGTTTTTTTTTTGTTTTGTTTTGTTTTGTTTTGTTTTATAATCTAATAGGTGATTAAGACTGTATACATAGCTACATACACAAAATTATAAGATAATCTTATTAGGACAGTATGAGACAAAATCCTATGTAAGATCTGAGAGTTGAGGGATATTGTTTTCATTAAGGTAAGTATTTTCTGGAGAAGTTGGCATTTGGGTTTGGAATTTAAAATATAAGTAGCAATTACATGGGATAAATAGATAGGACAATTATTCTAGTAATCAGGAATGACATAAACAAAGACAAGGACGTAAGGGAGAACCATAATCACAAAGACTTTCTCTTACTAATTATTTCTGAATTTTAGGAGATCAAATGAATCAATACTTGAAGAAATTAATTCAGGTTATGTACTAGAAAGTCAAATACTAAAGCTCAAGTTTAAATGCTTTGCGCATATAATGAGAAGACAAGACTCATTGGAAAACCTTGATGTTGAGAATTAAAGGCAGACTACTGAGGATAAGATAGCTAGATAAAAAGTGTCATGGAAAGAATGAACAGAAACTTTGACACCTTTTTAAAATGAGAAAAGGACTTGGATGTTGGAATACACAAGAGCTATTGGAATACATGGAAGCCACCTGAGAGTGGGCTGATGGAGATCCAACCCAGACCACAGAATGGATTTCCTCTTGTGAGAGGATGATATAAGGAGACTAAGAAGCATTTGGTGTTCTCTGACATCTCTCCTCTTCCCTTTGCATTCAATTTATCTCATTTCCAGTCTGCAACACCTGTGTCAGCAAAAACTGCCTTGCAACTCCTCCATATGTTATGATTCACAGCTGTGGCGGCTCTTGGAGAATTGACCTGTCCCTTAATACTGTCATGCTGTGGATCATGAAAATCTAATAGGAGTGAACAATAATAAGTATTCTATGCAATCTTTATTAAAAATATAAGAACTTATAACAATAAGAACATCTAAATTTCAATTTATTTTTAGAAGACAAGCACTAAAACCAAAATTCAGATTGCTCCTCATAAGGGACACAAAATATTCAGTTGTAGGATGTGATGTTGTTTTCTGTTGTTAGGTGCCGTGATACTTGTTTTTATTTCACTGATGTTTCAAAGAGTTTGCTTGACAGATTTGAGATCAGTAGTAAATGGTCATTTCAAGAAGGGAAGATGAGAAGAGGGAATGATTCCTAATTTATTCATGCATTCTTTTCTTTATCTGTCAATTCAGTTATTTGGTCTATTCTTCTTTGTAAATGTAGTGAAAGAAAAAAAAGAAAAGGAAAGAAAAGAAAAAGAAAAGGAAAAAAAAAGCTGATACTAGAGCCAAAGACTTCAGAAAAATCTGGGATATTTCTAATCACAAGAGACATTAACAGGTGATTTGTATTTATCAGAGTTATCTTCCTCTGAATTTTTATAGGTACCACAATACCAGAGGGGAGCTAGCGACCAAAGACAGGTATTTACTGCATATTTTCTAAGCAAGAACTTGACTTTTTACTCTTACCTTAGAAAGAAATATTCCTACAGTTTTTGCTCCACTATAAAATTGTTACTTGCATAGAAGTCAAACATGTTAGCCTTTGGGTTATATTTTATAAAAAGTTTTAGGATTTCTTGGTGTCTCCTAATATTTTATAAGTTGTTTTTTTTCAAGATTAGTCGAAAATTCAAAACTTTCAAAATATTTCCTTTAGCCTACAAATATTCCACTTTGGCTAACTATACTTGGTGTCAAACATTTGTGTTTGATTTCTCTCTTTAGAAAAAATGAATTTCTGCTCCATATCATAATTGATATAAAATCCTGGAACCTATTATGGAAAAGCATGAATCCCTCCAAGAGTTTAGAATTGTAGTTTGTTGTTGTTGTTGTTGTTGTTGTTGTTGTTGTTGTTGTTGTTTGGCCTGCCTATACCCAATAGAAGAATTAAGAAATCTATTTAGAGATCATCTTAGGTAAAGTAAATGAATGCTCTGTAAACTCCTATAGTAACTGAGATTTCATAATGATAGATTCGACTGAGGTCTTAGCATAATGGCTGTGAATGAAAGTTTTTTGATATCTCAGTAGTAAGTGGGAACTTTCCAATTTGGAAATCTTCAATTAATGTATACAATGTATACATTGTATGTGTATATACATATACATTGTGTGCATTGTGTGTGTATACACACACACATATGTATACATTGTACTTGTATACAATGGAGGCTACTCTGTACTAAGGAAAGTCAGTCTTTCTAGACCATCAAATTGGATCTCAGAAAATCAGATGTCCAAAGCAATAATTTTCTTTATAATTACTTTGCCATGGTAACAGCCATTCATTGTAAGCATTCTGACTTGAAGCCCTTGTCCATTTTTAATTTTATAGAGACCTTGTTCTATTTCAAATTATTTGTTTTGCCAACTACTACAAGTGATTGGCTTTGTAAATATATGTGTGTATGTGTGTGTATGTATGTTTGTGTGTGTATATCATTTGCTTCCAATAAATCCACACTTCAAGAAGAAGTGATTCAATCATTTATCTTATTTTTATATTTAATATTGCAAGTTATTGAACCAGTTCAGGGAGAAACATTACCGCTTTGAAGATTGCTTGTCCTCAAATGAAACAACTCAGTGGTGTCAATCATATTTTCAAAGTGTTTTGATGAAAGGATAATGGAAACAAAACCAGGCACTTTATTATATACTTTATTATATATCAGTACATGAGCGAACAAAACAGAGCTAAACTCCAAGAAGAAACCCATGCTTAAGCTTAGTTCCCAAGCATCTATAATTCAAGGAAGAATAAATATTGGGAGGTGACCCGGAGTTAATCTATCAACAATATTTATTGAACATGAAATATGTCCAGCATTATACTTGGCTCCTTGAATGTATTTCACTTAATTAAAAGACTTAATTGTTGTCTTTGAAGAGCTCACAGATTAATAGATTAAATACGATAGAAGTATTAGAAAGAAATGTATCTATGATTTCATATGTATATTTATACTTAGAGAGATTTACAAAAAGACTTATGTTGGTATGATAACCCCTGGTGTATATGGACATCCATTCCTTCTTAATTTGTTTCATAGATCCCTATGACCAAGTTCATCTCTTATCTATCTACTGATAATGAATCTTCACTGGTTAAGCAGGCACATCCACAGACAACTTGATCCAGTATAATATTCAAGCTTTTTCAATATGATAAATTCTATCAGACCTTTTCTTCTGAAATATAATCTACAAGAACTTAGAATCACCTCAAGACCAAGATAAAGCATCATAATAACCAGTGGATGTAGTAGACTATTATCTATATGAATTCAAAGAATTATCTGAGTTTGTTGCAAGTAATGAGAGAAAACTTCATGGAAGAAATACATTTGTAACAGTATTCTGAAGGAAATAATAGTCTCTAAAAGGAAGGAAAGAAATAATTTTATGTTATAGAAAATGAATAAACTTATTGATTGCATACAAGTAAGTTGTATTTAAGATTTTTAATAATAATATATTCACTAGATTGTAATTGAAGACTTTGTGAAGACTATGAAAAAATGGGGGCAAAAGAGAAATACTGGGAATACTGGGTAAGTTTTCAGCATAAAAACTATCCTTTTACTGCTTTGTTCTATAACTTAATTAAGAAATTTTTAAAATTCAATTTGGAAGGTGTCTAAAGGTCTTTTAAAATAAATCATACTTGAAAACTATCCCAATATATGGATATACACTTACATTTGAAAATTTCCTATCAGGGAAAGTTCACTTCTTATATCAATTAAATTCTTTCCATTCTATTTTTGAACATTTAAATTGATGAGAATATTTTTTTCCTTTCATTAACCCTACACCCAATATTTTAGATGAATACAAAACAAAGTAATAATGCTAATTATTTAATCACTCATATTTCTTGAAGATAAAAGTTTTATCACCTTTATTATCAGTGATACAAAATTGTTAAATCCTATTGTTGGAAGTGCATTAAAATTCCAGCTGCTTTTCACTGAAGAGGTATAGAGTATACTTCTCAGTAATATTTTGTGATATTAGAAATTTTAACATAAAAGTAAGACAATTTTATCCTATTAAATTGCATTTTGTATAGTCTTTGGTAGTTGGTGTTCCAGTAGGTGTAGGTATTCCATGCTAAAAATGATTTAGAGTTTTTTAAAGAGATAGTATGGTAGAGTGGGGAACACAATAGTCTTCAAATCAGAGAATTTGACTTAATTTCCTACTTTGGCTGCTTATTATATGCATAATTTTATAAAGCAATTTACCTCATTTGTATCCCAATTTCCTTATTTCAAAAATCAGGAGGCTGGACTAGTTGATCTCAAAGGTATCTTTTTGAAATCTATGCTCCTATATTACAAGGAATGCAAATGTCCTTTATTTATAAAGTTCTGACTGTAGGATGTCAAACATGTCAATAAATAGAAATATTACGTGTCTGATTTATACTGACCTCTCTTATTGAGTGACTCTTTTATCTCATGTTATATGGGTAGTCCTTAAATGATACAAATTGCAAAGCCTTCATTCCTGTACTTCATAGGATATCATCCATTTTTATTTCATAATTCTTACCTGGACAATCAATTGTAAAAACTAAAAGCCATCTCATAGATCTTTCAGTGTTCTGTGGATAGTAGCCTTACATTCAGATAGACAATGCATTATTTTTTTTCTTTCATTATATGATTAATGAATTGTTGTTTCATCTGCTAATTTATAGTTTACTGAACTTTACTTTAGCATAATGTTTTACAATTAATGAAAAATGTATTAGGCCCCTACTATGAGCCAGACATATACGTGGCACATACTAGATTCTTTTTAATCAAATTACTTCATTGTTATCTTTTTCATTTTTCCTTTTTAATAATATCTTTTTTATTTTTCAAAACATATGCAAAGATAATCTTCAACATTCTCTCCCTTGCATATTTTTGTATTCTCTATTTTTCTCCCCTCTTTCCTCACTTCCCCATTCTCTTTAGATAGCAAGTATTCTAATATAGGTTAAACATGTGCAATTCTTCTAAACATATTTCCACATTTTATCATGCGGCACAAGAAAAATCAGATATAAAAAAAAGAACAAAAGTAGAAAAAAAATCAAGCTAGGAAACAACAAATATCCTTTTTTAAAAACAAACTTTTGAGCAAACATTTGAGGACTTTAGTCTTAACACTAATCTTAGCATGGAACCTTGCTTTGTATTCTTTACCCATTTTTCTTATTCTATTTTGTTTTGAGTCTATATCTAATTTTTAATAGTTTTTATTTACCAGATGTATGCGTGGGTACTTTTACAACATTGACAATTGCCAAACCTTTTCTTCTATTTTTTCCCTTCCTCCCCCCCACCCCAGATGGCAGGTTGACTAATACATGTTAAATATGTTAAAGTATAAATTAAATACAATATATGTATACGTGTACAAACAGTTGTTTTGCTATACAAAAAAAAAAAAATCGGACTTTGAAATAGTGTACAATTAGCCTGTGAAGGAAATCAAAAATGCATGCAGACAAAAATAGAGGGAGTGGGAATTCTATGTAGTTATTCATAGTCATATCCCAAAGTTCTTCTGCTGGGTGTAGCTGGTTCAGTTCATTACTGCTCTATTGGAACTGATTTGGTTCATCTCATTGTTGAAGATGGCCATGTCCATAAGAATTAATCATCATATAGTATTGTTGTTGAACTATACAACGATCTCCTGGTCCTGCTCATTTCACTCAGCATCAGATCATGTAAGTCTCTCCAGGCCTTTCTGAAATCAACCTGTTGGTCATTTCTTACAGAACAGAAATATTCCATAATATTCATATACCACAATTTATTCAGCCATTCTCCAATTGATGGGCATCCACTTAGTTTCCAGTTTCTGTCCACTACAAAGACAGCTGCCACAAACATCCTTGCACATACAGGTCCTTTTCCCTTCTTTAAGATCTCTTTGGGATATAAGCCAAGTAGTAACACTGCTGGGTCAAATGGTATGCACAGTTGGATAACTTTTTGATCATAGTTCCAAATTGCTCTCCATAATGGCTGGACTTTTTAATCAATTTAATCTATCAGCAAATTAAGACAATTCTGAGGTCCCATGTCACACCTCTCAGGTTGGCTAAGAAGACAAGAAAAGATATTAATAAATATTTGAGGGGATGTGGGAAAGTTGGAACAGTAATGCATTATTGGTAGAGTTGTGACATGATCTAATAATTCTGGAGAACAATTTGGAATTTAATCAATTTAATCAATCAATCCAAATCAATTATTGGAATGAATGAATATAAAAATGAGGCAAAAAGAAGAAAAAGTTAGCACAATCATCTTATGTAGACCTACTCTAGTAAAAAAAAAAAAAAAAAAAAAAAAAGATGGTTTCTATAAAAGGCTTAACAAGGGGTTTATTTTTAATCCTGATTTGTTTTTTATAGAAAGATCTCATTATAAAGTACTATGATTTCTATTTATTCAAGAATGGAATGCAGTTGAGACAGACCTGCTGTTTTGCTTATGGGAGAGTGTTTAGAATTGATAAGTACTTGCGATTAATGAATCAGAAATATTAGCAGTGAAAAATGCCAAGAGGAAAACCAAGTCCATCTAACTATAAAGAAAAAACATGAGACAAATCTAAACAGAAGTTTTAATTGAAATACAGAGGGAAAATACAAGTTTATTGCCTTTAAAGGACATAGCAAACAGTTTATTCAAGGAGTAATTTGGTCTATGGATAATAATGCAAACAAATTCAAATATCCAGCCACTCTCTGTTGTTTTAACTATATAAAGAGAAATATTTTTTAAATTATTGAGCAAAGTCAAAATTAACATTAAAATTAAACAAATTCATGAAGATGAAAGTAAAGGCATCATTTCTGTGAGTTTAAAAATAAGAGCTAAGAATATATGACAAAATTAAGGAAATACTTGCTTTTTCTATGATCTTCATCAAGTCACTTGATCTCTTTTCCTTATTTGCTTCATCTTTAAAATGGAGTGGAGAACAGCTGAATAAATTGTGGTATATGAATATTTTGGAATATTATTGTTTTGTAAGAAATGACCAACAGGGTGATTTCAGGAAGGCCTGGAGAGAGTTACATGAACTGATGCTGAGTGAAATGAGCAGGACCAGGAGATCATTACATACTTCAACAACAATACTATGTGATGATCAATTCTGATGGAAGTGGCCATCTTCAACAATGAGATGAACCAAATCAGTTCCAATAGAGCAGTAATGAACTGAACCAACTATACCGAGAAAGAACTATGGGAGACAACTAAGAACCACTACATAAAATTCCCAATCCTTCTATTTTTTTCTGCCCGCATTTTTGATTTCCTTCACAAGCTAATTGTATGCTATTTCAAAGTTTGATTCTTTTTGTATAGAAAAATAACTGTTTGGACATGAATACATATATTGTATTTAAGATACAATTTAGCATATTTAACATGTATTAGTCAGCCTGCCATCTGAGGAAGGGGGTAAGGATAAGGAGAGGAAAAATGAAAAAAAAAGTTTGGCAATTGTCAGTGCTGTAAAGTTATTCAGGCATATATCTTGTAAATAAAAAATAAAAAAAAAACTATAATAAAAAATGAAAAAAAATGAAAAGGTTAGGCTAGATCAAACCTTCTTAAACTGTGGCTTGCAATCCCATACAGGCTCCTATAAGTGAATGTGGAAGTCATGAAAATTTTGGCAATAGTAAAAGGTTTGTGAATGCAATGGGAAAAAATAATACAAAATATAATATATAATGAATGGGATGTTTTGGGGTTTTTCTTAGCAGTTCTTGCAGTGAATTTCTGAATACAAAACATTCACACTTTGCTCAGCACATGCACAAACTGTTCCAGAAAAATTTTGGTTCAAATTTGAGAGGAGGTTGTGTAAAAATAATTTCTTGGAAGAAAAAGGGTAATGAGTAGAAAAAAAACTTTAAGAAACTCTGGGCTAAATGATCAGTAGGGCTCCTTTCAGTTCCACAAATTTATGAAAATGATTCTTGGAGCACTGATTGTTTTAAGTACTGTTGTCTATCTATCATGCAAGTATCACCCTCTTTAACATTGGAGATGTGCATTGCTGCATTGTCCGCAAACATAATCATATTTTTAACAATATTAACTTTTGAGGAACAACTAGGAAGAAAAAAAGGGTTCCAAAAGCTTGAATAGAAAGGATATCTTTTATGAACAGACTTTTTCATATGATGAAATTAAACCCATTTCTAGTCATAAAAAAATATTTAAGATCACCATTGATTAGAGAAATGCAAATTAAGACAATTCTGAGGTGCCAAGTCCTTGGCTAAGAAGACAGGTAAAATATTAATAAATGTTTGAGGTTATGTGGGAAAACTGGAACAGTAATGCCTTGTTGGTGGACTTGTGACATGATCCAATAATTCTGGAGAGCAATTTGGAACTATATCCCAAAGGCTAAAAAAATGTTCATACCCATTGATTCAGCTGTATCTTTACCTAAAAGAGAGAAAAGATCCACATATACCAAAAATGTTTGTAGAAGCCTTTTTTCCATTAGAAAGGAACAGGAAATTTAATAGGTGCCCTTCAGTTAGGAAATGTCTGAATAAGTTGTGGCATAAAAATGTAATGGAATATTGTTCTGTAAGAAATGATGAGTAGATTGATTTCAGAAAATCCTGGAAAGATTTCCATGAACTGATGCTAAGTGAAGAGAGCACAAAAAAGAAAATACTTTACAAAGTAACAAAAAGATTATGTGATGATCTATAGTGATAGATGATTCTTTTCAGCAATGAGGGGATTCAAACCAGTTCTAATAGACTTGTGATAGGAAGTGGAGACTGAATGTGAATCAAAGCATAACGTTTTTACCTTTTGTTAAAGTTGTTGTTTGTTTTGTTGCCTTTTTTCTTTCTCATGGCTTTCCCCCTTTTTGAAGTAATTTTCTTTCTTTTTTTTCCCTTCTTTTATATTTCTTTCTTCTTTCTTTCTTTTTTCTTTGTTCCTTCCTTTCTCCCTCCCTCTCTTTCTTTTATTTGCACATGTCACAAATATGGAAATATGTTTAGAAGAATTTCACGTTTAGCCTTTATCAATTCCTTGCTGTCTTAGGGAGGTGGGAAAGAGGGAGAAAAATTAGGAACACAAGGTTTTGAATGTTTAAAAAACTGTCGTTCTGTGTATTTGGAAAGATTAAATACTATCAAAAAAAGAAGGGATATCCTTACAAAGTCATTAAATACTTTTTTTAGAATTTCATATTTTCCCTTTAAAATATTTTATTTTGAAAATATTTCATTTAAATATTTTATGAACTACACATGGCAATAAACTATTTGTTGTCTTTCATAAAAGAATTATGGTGTTTTGGTCTTAGCGACTGAAGATGTGACTGATGAGAAAATTAAGTCTTGGGATAACCAGCTAATTAGTAGTGAAGCCATGGATGGAACACATTTTCCTCATTTATAACTGGGGCAATGACAAGGACCAGGAATCTGCCTTAGTGCTAGCAAAGTAATAACATTAATTTAAGTAGAGTGGATAGAGCTACATTTTATTTTCTAACAAAGTTTCATTCTATTTTCTGTAGTGAAACTGGTTACTTTAACTGCTAGTGTAGGGATAAAATATATACTTAAGAAGATAGAACACAGTTGTGGATGAAGCGGTGGAATGGGACAGATAAGGGTCATGATGAAAAACATAATATTTCTATGACATAGGGTTCAGGCAGCTATGGAACTTATAGAGCACAGCTGTAGATTTTAGCAGTAAATAAATGGCCTATTTTATATGATAGTCTTCAGTTATTCAAATATATCATAATTTGGTCAATAGATGTAATACTGGGGTAAATAGAATAGACTTGAGAAAAGAAGAGCTATGTTGAAATTTCACCTGTTCCATTAATTACTAAGGTACTTATTCTTGGAATCTGAAAGGATTTTTGTGTGTTTGTATTCTTGGTTTGATTTTTCATGTGATAACTAGTAATACACATTTATATAGTTTTATATTTTAAAAAATTTTATGAGTAATTTTAGAAAAAATATTCTCATTTTACATATGACATTAAAGTGCATCTATCAATCTAAATTATTTTCATGTACCAAAAACTGCACTAGATAATTAACGAAATGTATATATATATATATATATATATATATATATATATATATATATATATATCCTGCACTTAAGGAGTTCATAATCTAATTGGCAGACTACTTCTTATACACATGCAAGACATTATAAATGGAATCTCAGAAAGAATCTCAAAAAGACAATAGTACTAGTAAGTGGGCAAGGGAGTTGGGGAATGAGAAATGTCTTCTTTAAAAGTAGTGATTGGAACTGAGTATTGAAGGAAACTAGGAATCCAGAAGGAGAGATGAGGAAAAGAACATTACACCCATAGCAGAATGCCAGTTAAAAGAGTCAGTTGGAAGATGGAGTATTATCTGTGAAGAAAAGCAAAGAGATTAAGTGCAAATGCATTGCAGAGTTCCTGGAGGGAATAAAGAGTAAGAAGACTGAAAATTCAGAAAGGGACATTTTTTTTTCTTTGAGATCCTTAAAAGACAAACAGAAAAATTTACATTTGATCTTGCAAAAACTTAGGAGCCACTGGAGTTGTGTGTGTGTGTGTGTGTGTGTGTGTGTGTGTGTGTGTGTGTGTGAGAGAGAGAGAGAGAGAGAGAGAGAGAGAGAGAGAGAGAGAGAGAGAGAGAGAGAGAGAGAGAGTAGTGTTCTCTTTTGGTTTGGTTTTCTTGGGGTCTCTGGGAGCAGCCTTCATTTCAGCAACAGCCAAAGTGATTTCTATATTAACTCCAGTTTGCCTATTTCATTGGGCTTGTATCCTGGTAAAGTTACTATACTCCTAAAGCCACAAGTTTTATGCAGGTTCTAAACATATCCTTGCTATGGATTTCCAATCACTAGGGTTTAAGATTTCATAAGCCAAATTCTCTAATATCATCTTAACATAAGATGATGTAGCCCCATAAAGAGGACAACCCTTTTTTAAATCTTTGATTTTTTCCAGATCAAAAGGACTGTATCTTCCTCTTTGTCAACCTGAAGAGTCAAGCTTTTCAATAACAGGGTATGCATTTATCATGTCCTTTTTTTTTGCTTTAGTGTTTAGTAATCTTGTCCTAGGCTGCTTCATAGGTGCAACTACCCCTCCCTCCACTCCTTCTCCCTCCACCCATGAAAGGTTGATTGAGGGGGGGTTAGATCAGGGGTTGGGGAATGCCTTAATGGCTCCTGCTATAAAGCACCATGTTCCTTAATTTCATCAGAATTGCACTTAATTCCATTCTTATCTGATTCTTCATTCTTTTCATGTAGTTTGTCTGGATCACTTTCTTCTTTTTCCTTATTCTACAACTTATATAACTTCTTTTTTTTAATTTAATTTTTATTTTATTTCATAATTATAACTTTTTTTGACAGTAAATATGCATGGGTAATTTTTTATAACATTATCCCTTGCACTTACTTCTGTTCAGATTTTTTCCCTTCCTCCCCCAACCCCCTCCCCCAGATGGCAGGCAGTCTTATACATGTTAAATATATTACAGTATATTCTAGATACAATATATGTGTGTAGAACCGAATTTCTTGTTGCACAGGAAGAATTGGATTCAGAAGGTAGAAATAACAGTTTACACTCATTTCCCAGTGTTCCTTTTCTGGATGTAGCTGATTCTGTCCATCATTGATCAATTGAAATTGGATTAGCTCTTCTCTATGTTGAAGATGTCCACTTCCATCAGAATACATCCTTGTATAGTATAATTATTGAAGTGTATAATGATCTTCTGGTTCTGCTCGTTTCACTTAGCATCAGTTGATGTAAGTCTCTCCAAGCCTCTCTGTATTTCTGCTGTTGGTCATTTCTTACAGAACAATAATATTCCAACTTATATAACTTCTTAAAGCCAGTTGTATTAAGTTATATGTATAAAGTGTTTCTTTAGAAATTGAGTCAGGTCTATTATGATTTTAGTATTCACATAGTTGCTCTCCTACTAATTTCCATTAGTCTTGATGTAATTATTTTCCCTTAGAGAATCAAGGAGATGTGTACTGTACTGTTTCTTTCTTTTTTTTAAATTAATTTTATAATTAAACATTTTTGACAGTATATATGCATGAATAATTTTTATAACATTATCCCTTGTATTCATTTTTCCAGATTTTCTCCTCCATCCCTCCATTCCCTCCCCTAGATGATAGGCAATCTCATATATTTTACTTGTGTTTACTGTACTGTTTCTAAATGTTCTATGATCTGCTCCCAAGTAACAATCAAACCTTGGTATTTTATAAGTTTAACCAAACTTTTGACACATTTTCCTTGAATTGGAAAAGAAGGCTCCTTTCTAAACATCTGTCCCATTTTAGCTGAAGCACTAGTTTAGGCCTTAATAAAGTTTCCTTCTTGTACTCATCCTACTTTCTGGATCAAAGATGTAAGTCCTTGGTCCCACATTCAGGAACCAAAATGTAGTGTTCTCTTTTAGTTTGGTTTTCTTTGGATCAGCCTTTGTTTCAGTCAGTAATCACCATAAGAATAGTCAGGTGCTAAGGCCCAAATCTTTTATCTCCTTATTGGGGCTGGCAGCTTTCTGGAGAGCCTTTCAGACAGGCCTTAATCTCAGTGGGAGAAATTCAGGAGGTCAGGCCAGCCACCAGGAGCCTGACTAAAGGTGAAATGAATTTCTGTCTCTTTGGCTCTGAGAGTTTTTTTTGGAACATTTTTTTTATTAATTTTTATAATTATAACATTTTCTTTGACAGTACATATGTATAGGTAGTTGTTTTTGGTTGTTTGTTTGTTTGTTTTAGTTTTTTTTGTTTTTTTTTTTTTTTTTTTACAACATTATCCCTTGTACTCCCTTCTGTTCCGAGTTTTTCCCCTCCTTCCCTCCACACCCTCCCCTAGATGGCAGGCATTCCCATACATGTTAAATATCTTATAGTAGAGGCGGAGCCAAGATGGCGGAGAAGAAACACACGACTCAGTGAACGTCCTCACTCCCTCACAACCAATTAGATAAATTAAGTCTCAAAATTAGCTCAGGACTGATAGATACCACAAGGACTGGAAGCACGACTTACCAGCTGAAGAGAATCTGGAGTTTCAACAGGAAAGGTCAGTTCTCAGGGGAGGAATAAGAAAGACCAGCACAGACGGTGGGGTAGGGGCACACTGCGCCCATTGCGCTGGGAGGGGCTCTGGGATCAGAGAAGCCACTGAGGTAAAGGAATCTGGCACAGGCTGTTAGCTCTTCTCTACTAATTATTTAGCAGTTCAGAAGAGAAAGCCAAAATATTTTAAAACTCAGATTAGATTCCTCCCCCCCCCCCACCCTGGGGGTGACTCGGCAGACTCAGCACCAGGGGGTGTGGCCTCAGCTACCTCCTGAGAATAGTTAAGAGACTGACAAGTGGGTGGATACGGCCCAAGGCAACACACACTGCCTAGCTTAGCTGGAGGGAGTGGAACTCAGCTCCAGGAAGTCCCAGAGAAGCGGAACCTTTGAACTAGGGACCACGGTTTCTGGCAGACACTTCCAGTTTGAGCTGAGGGGCTTCTCACGTCACCTGCTGCAGACATCCACTCCCCACCCGGACACATAGGCTGAGCTTCTTGCTGTCTTCACTATTCTACGCCCTCATAGCACAGCAGTGCTAATCACCTCTGAGGCACTTCCAGGGAGGGGGTGGGGAACTCTCTCCCAGAGCTCTCTCTTAGCGCGGGCGCAGGGGCCGCTGCATCCATCCGGTCTGGGAGGAAGCTGGTAAAGAAGTAAATAATTTCCTACCCCAGGGACAGACCCCAAAACATTTTTTAAGTATGAGCAAAAAAGCTAGAAAAACTATAGATTCCTTCTATACAGAGAAAGAGCGGGTATCCAACCCCGAGGAAGTTAACAGCAAAGATTCAGAAGATAACAACCTAAAGGGGAACGATTCCTGCCCCCCATCACATAACTCTCTCCTAGAAGAAGCTCTTAAGAAATTGAGGGAGATCGAAGAAAAATGGGGCAAGGAAAGGGAAGTTATGATAGAGAATAACAACGTCCTGAAATTGGAGTTGGAAAAAATAAAGAATTCACAGGAGATGCAGGGAAACAAAATTAGTGAATTAGAAAAGGTTAAAAAAACACAGGAAAGTAGGATTTCTGAATTGGAAAAGATAAAAAAGTCTCAAGAAAATAGAATTTCTGAATTGGAAAAAGAAAATAATTCTCAAAAAAAAAAATTAGGGAAATGGAAAAAAACTCAATAGAGCAAAATAATTCATTTAAAAACGAAATTGGGCATTTACAAAAAGAACTAAAAACTGTGAAAGAAGAAAATAACTCCTTAAAAGTCAGGATGGAACAAATAGAAATGAATGATTCACAGAGAACCCAAGAATCAGTCAAACAAAACAAAAAAAATGAGAAGCTGGAGAACAACGTCAAATACTTACTGGGAAAATCTATAGACCTGGAAAATAGATCTAGGAGAGATAATCTGCGGATTATTGGACTTCCAGAAAACTATGACCAAAAAAAGAGCCTAGATTCTATTTTACAGGAAATTATCAAAGAGAACTGTCCAGAGATAATAGAAACAGAAGGGAAAGTAGATGTGGAAAGAATTCATCGAACTCCTTCTGAAATAGACCCTAAAAAAAGAACACCACGGAATATTGTGGCTAAGCTGCAGAATTACCACACAAAGGAGAAAATCCTGCAAGCAGCTAGAAAAAAACAATTTAAATACCAAGGTGCCACAATAAGGGTCACCCAAGATCTGGCTGCCTCCACATTAAAAGATAGAAGGGCCTGGAACCTGATATTCCGTAAGGCAAAAGATCAAGGACTGCAACCAAGAATGAACTACCCAGCTAAGTTTAGCATCTTTTTCCACGGAAGAAGATGGTCATTCAATGAAACAGAGGAATTCTATATGTTTCTAAGAAAAAAACCAGACTTAAACAAAAAATTTGATCTACATCCACAAGACTGAAGAGAAACAGAAAAAGGTACACAGAACCCTTGAGAACTGTAACTCTGTTGTGGGTATATAAAAAATACTCAAGGATAATTTGATTTTACTGATATAAAAGAAAAAAAGGGGGGTGTAGTAAAGGGAAGGAGGGTCGGTTCAGAAAAAGGGGAAGAAGTGATAAAAAGAGGGAAACTACATCCCAGGAAGAGACATAGAAAATACACCATATCTGAGGGAACTTAGTGAGGGGGAGAATCATTGTGTGAATCTTACTCTCATCAGAAGAGGCTCAAAGAGTAAATAATTAACATATTTGTTTTTCAGAGAATTTTCTCTCACCTCATTAAAAGGGGGGAGAGGAAAAGGGAAAAGGAAAAGGGGAATAAGTGAAGGGACTTGGAGGGAGGGGGGAGGGATCCTAAAAAAAAAAAAAAAAAAAGAGGGAGGGTTGCGCGTCACAAGGGGGATCTGTAAATTAAATATCGGGGAGGGGGATCAGGGGGGGCAAGGGAAAAAAGCATAATCTGGGGATAATACGATGGCAGGAAATACAGAATTAGTAATTTTAACTGTAAATGTAAATGGGATGAACGATCCCATCAAACGGAGACGGATAGTAGATTGGATCAAAAAGCAGAACCCTACAATATGTTGCCTACAGGAAACACACTTAAAGCAGGGAGATACATACAGAGTAAAGGTAAAAGGTTGGAACAGAGCCTATTATGCTTCAGGTAAAGCCAAAAAAGCAGGGGTAGCTATCCTTATCTCAGATCAAGCAAAAGCAGAAGTAGATCTCGTTAAAAAAGATAAGGAAGGAAACTATATCCTGCTGAAAGGTAGCATAAATAATGAAGCCATATCAATACTAAACATATATGCACCAAGTGGTATAGCATCTAACTTTCTAAAGGAAAAGTTAAGAGAACTGCAAGAAGAAATAGACAGTAAAACTATAATAGTGGGAGATCTCAACCTTGCACTCTCAGATTTAGACAAATCAAACAACAAAACAAACAAGAAAGAAATTAAAAAAGTAAATAGAACATTAGAAAAACTAGGTATGATAGACCTTTGGAGAAAACTGAATGGCAATAGGAAGGAATATACTTTCTTCTCAGCAGTTCATGGATCCTATACAAAAATTGACCATATACTAGGACATAAAGATCTCAAAATTAAATGTAGGAAGGCAGAAATAATAAATGCCTTCTTCTCAGATCACAATGCAATAAAAGCTACATTCAGTAAAAAGTTAGGGGTAAATAGACCAAAAAGTAATTGGAAACTGAATAATCTCATCTTAAAGAATGACTGGGTGAAAGAGCAAATTATAGAAACAATTAACAATTTCACCCAAGATAATGATAATGATGAGACATCATATCAAAATCTTTGGGATGCAGCTAAAGTGGTAATAAGGGGAAATTTTATATCTTTAGAGGCTTATTTGAAGAAAATTGAGAAAGAGAAGATTAACGAATTGGGCTTACAACTTAAAAGGCTAGAAAAAGACCAAATTATAAACCCCCAACCAAAAATTAAACTCGAAATACAAAAATTAAAAGGAGAAATCAATAAAATTGAAAGTAAAAAAACTATTGAATTAATAAATAAAACCAAGAGTTGGTTTTATGAAAAAGCCAATAAAATAGATAAACCTTTGGTAAATTTGATCAAAAAAAAGAAAGAGGAAAATCAAATTGATAGTCTTACAAATGAAAAGGGGGATCTTTCCACCAATGAAGAGGAAATTAGAGAAATAATAAGGAGTTACTTTGCCCAACTTTATGCCAATAAATTTGATAACTTAAGTGAAATGGATGACTTCCTCCAAAAATATAGGCTCCCTAGATTAACAGAGGAGGAGATAAATTGCTTAAATAGTCCCATTTCAGAAAAAGAAATAGAACAAGCTATTAATCAACTCCCCAGGAAAAAATCCCCAGGGCCAGATGGATTCACATGTGAATTCTACCAAACATTTAAAGAACAATTAGCCCCCATGTTATATAAATTATTTGAAAAAATAGGGGATGAAGGAGTCCTACCAAATTCCTTTTATGACACAGACATGGTACTGATACCTAAACCTGGTAGATCGAAAACTGAGAAAGAAAATTATAGACCAATCTCCTTAATGAATATTGATGCTAAAATCTTAAATAAGATATTAGTAAAAAGACTTCAGAAAATCATCTCCAAGATAATACACTATGATCAAGTAGGATTTATTCCAGGAATGCAGGGCTGGTTTAATATTAGGAAAACTATTAATATAATTGACCATATTAATAATCAAATTAATAAGAACCATATGATCATCTCAATAGATGCAGAAAAAGCATTTGACAAAATCCAACATCCATTCCTACTAAAAACTCTTGAGAGTATAGGAATAAATGGATTATTCCTTAGAATAATCAGGAGTATATATTTAAGACCGTCAGTAAGCATAATATGCAATAGAAATAAACTGCAACCTTTCCCAGTAAGATCAGGAGTGAAACAAGTTTGCCCACTATCACCATTACTATTCAATATAGTACTAGAAACGCTAGCCTCGGCAATAAGAGCCGAGAAAGAGATTCAAGGAATTAGAGTAGGAAATGAGGAAATTAAACTATCACTTTTTGCAGATGACATGATGGTATACTTAGAGAACCCCAAAGACTCTGCTAAAAAGCTACTAGAAATAATTCAAAATTTCAGCAAAGTGGCAGGATACAAAATAAATCCACATAAATCCTCGGCATTTTTATATATCACTAACAAAATGCAACAGGAAGAGATACAAAGAGAAATTCCATTCCAAACAAATGTTGATAGTATAAAATATTTGGGAATCCATCTACCAAAGAAAAGTCAGGAATTATATGAGAAAAATTACAAAACACTTGCCACAAAAATAAAATCAGATTTAAATAATTGGAAAGACATACAGTGCTCTTGAATAGGCCGAGCGAATATAATAAAGATGACAATACTCCCCAAACTAATCTATTTATTTAGTGCTATACCAATCAGACTCCCAAGAAACTATTTTAATGACCTAGAAAAAATAACAACAAAATTCATATGGAAGAATAAAAGGTCAAGAATTGCAAGGGAACTAATGAAAAAAAACTCAGAGGAAGGTGGTCTAAGTGTACCTGATCTAAAGCTATATTATATAGCAGCAGTCACCAAAACCATTTGGTATTGGCTAAGAAATAGACCGGTAGATCAGTGGAACAGATTAGATACAAAGGACAAAAAAGGGTACATCTATAGCAATCTAATCTTTGACAAACCCAAAGATTCCAACATTAGGGATAAAAATTCATTATTCGGAAAAAACTGTTGGGAAAACTGGAAATTAGTATGGCAGAAATTAGATATGGATCCACACTTAACACCATATACCAAGATAAGATCAAAATGGGTCCATGATTTAGGCATAAAGAGGGAGATAATAAATAGATTAGAGGAACAGAGGATAATCTACCTCTCAGACTTATGGAGGAGGAAGGAATTTATGACCAGAGGAGAACTAGAGATCATTATTGATCACAAAATAGAAGATTTTGATTACATCAAACTAAAAAGTTTCTGTACAAATAAAACTAATGCAAACAAGATTAGAAGGGAAGTAACAAATTGGGAAAATATTTTTAAAAACAAAGGTTCTGACAAAGGTCTCATTTCCAAAATATATAGAGAACTGACCATAATTTATAAGAAACCAAACCATTCTCCAATTGATAAATGGTCAAAGGATATGAACAGACAATTCTCAGAGGAAGAAATTGAAACTATATCCACTCACATGAAAGAGTGTTCCAAATCACTACTGATCAGAGAAATGCAAATTAAGACCACTCTGAGATACCACTACACACCTGTCAGATTGGCTAAGATGACAGGAACAAATAATGACAAATGTTGGAGGGGATGTGGGGAAATTGGGACACTAATACATTGCTGGTGGAGTTGTGAAAGAATCCAGCCATTCTGGAGAGCAATCTGGAATTATGCCCAAAAAGTTATCAAACTGTGCATACCCTTTGACCCAGCAGCACTACTACTGGGATTATATCCCAAAGAAATACTAAAGAGCGGAAAGAGACATATATGTGCCAAAATGTTTGTGGCAGCTCTTTTTGTTGTAGCTAGAAACTGGAAGATGAATGGATGTCCATCAGTTGGAGAATGGTTGGGTAAATTGTGGTATATGAAAGTTATGGAATATTATTGCTCAGTAAGAAATGACCAGCAGGAGGAATACAGAGAGGCCTGGAGAGACTTAAATCAACTGATGCTGAGTGAAATGAGCAGAACCAGAAGATCACTGTATACTTCAACAACGATACTGTATGAGGATGTATTCTGATGGAAGTGGAAATCTTCAACATAAAGAAGATCCAACTCACTTCCAGTTGATCAATGATGGACAGACGTAGATACACCCAGAGAAGAAACACTGGGAGGGGAATGTAAATTGTTAGCACTAATATCTGTCTGCCCAGGTTGCATGTACCTTCGGATTCTAATGTTTATTGTGCAACAAGAAAATGATATTCACACACATGTATTGTTCTTAGACTATATTGTAACACATGTAAAATGTATGGTGTTGCCTGTCGTCGGGGGGAGGGAATGAGGGAGGGGGGGTAATTTGGAAAAATGAATACAAGGGATAATATTATAAAATATATATATATATATATATATATATATAATAAAAAAAATTAAAAAAAAAAAAAAAAAAAAAAAAAAAAAAAAAGGGACTACATCAGTTCTGGGGCTCTTTGACTGCCCAACATGTCCTAGTAAATATTTGTTGAATAAATGTTGACTTATAGAAAAAAAAAAAAAAAAAAATATCTTATAGTATATCTTATGTACAATTGTGCAGAACCAAATTTTGTTGTTGTTGTTGCAAAGGAAGGATTGTATTCACAAGGTAAAAAATTAGCAAATAGACTTCAGAAAATCATCCCCAGGATAATACATTATGACCAAGTGGGATCTATACCAGGAATGCAGGGCTAGTTTAATATTAGGAAAACTATTAGTATAATTGACCATATTAATAATCAAATTAATAAAAACCATATGATCATCTCAATAGATGCAGAAAAATCATTTGATAAAACCCAACATCCATTCCTACTAAAAACGCTTGAGAGTATAGGAATAAATGGACTATTCCTTAAAATAATAACGAGCATATATTTAAAACCTTCAGTAAACATCATATGTAATGGCGATAAACTAGAACCTTTCCCTGTAAGATCAGGAATGAAACAAGGTTGCCCACTATCACCATTACTATTCAATATAGTACTAGAAACTCTAGCCTCGGCAATAAGAGCCGAAAAGAGAATCAAGGAATTAGAGTAGGAAAAGAGGAAATCAAACTATCACTCTTTGCAGATGACATGATGGTATACTTAGAGAACCCCAAAGACTCTGTTAAAAAGCTATTAGAAATAATTCAGAATTTTAGCAAAGTTGCAGGATACAAAATAAATCCACATAAATCCTCAGCATTTTTATATATCACCAACAAAATGCAACAGGAAGAGATACAAAGAGAAATTCCATTCCAAACAAATGTTGAGAGTATAAAGTATTTGGGAATCCATCTACCAAAGAATAGTCAGGAATTATATGAGAAAAATTACAAAACACTTGCCACAAAAATAAAGTCAGATTTAAATAATTGGAAAGACATTCAGTGCTCTTGGATAGGCCGAGTGAATATAATAAAGATGCCAATACTCCCCAAACTAATCTATTTATTTAGTGCTATACCAATCAGACTCCCAAGAAACTATGTTAATGACCTAGAAAAAATAACAACAACATTCATATGGAAGAATAAAAGGTCAAGAATTGCAAGGGAACTAATGAAAAAAAACTCAGAGGAAGGTGGTCTAAGTGTACCTGATCTAAAGCTATATTATATAGCAGCAGTCACCAAAACCATTTGGTATTGGCTAAGAAATAGACCGGTAGATCAGTGGAACAGATTAGATACAAAGGACAAAAAAGGGTACATCTATAGCAATCTAATCTTTGACAAACCCAAAGATACCAACATTAGGGATAAAAATTCATTATTTGGAAAAAAACTGTTAGGAAAACTGGAAATTAGTATGGCAGAAATTAGATATGGATCCACACTTAACACCATATACCAAGATAAGATCAAAATGGGTCCATGATTTAGGCATAAAAAATGAGATCATAAATAGATTAGAGGAACAGAAGATAGTCTACCTCTCAGACCTGTGGAGGAGGTAGGAATTTATGACCAGAGGAGAACTAGAGATCATTATTGATCACAAAATAGAAGATTTTGATTACATCAAACTAAAAAGTTTCTGTACAAATAATACTAATGCAAACAAGATTAGAAGGGAAGTAACAAATTGGGAAAATATTTTTAAAGTTAAAAGTTCTGACAAAGGTCTCATTTCCAAAATACATAGAGAACTGACCCTAATTTTTAAGAAATCAAACCATTCTCCAATTGATCAATGGTCAAAGGATATGAACAGACAATTCTCAGATGATGAAATTGAAACTATATCCACTCCTATGAAAGAGTGTTCCAAATCACTACTGATTAGAGAAATGCAAATTAAGACAATTCTGAGATACCACTACAGACCTGTCAGATTGGCTAAGATGTCAGGAAAAGGTAATGAGGCATGTTGGATGGGATATGGGAAAACTGGTACACTGATGCTTTGTTGGTTGAGTTGTGAAAGAATCCAGCCATTCTGGAGAGCAATTTGGAACTATGCCCAAAAAGTTATCAAACTGTGCATACCCTTTGACCCAGCCATACTACTACAGGGCTTATATCCCAAAGAATTACTAAAGAAGGGAAAGGGACCAGTATGTGCCAAAATGTTTGTGGCAGCTCTTTTTGTTGTAGCTAGAAACTGGAAGTTGAATGGATGCCCATCAATTGGAGAATGGTTGGGTAAATTATGGTATATGAATATTATGGAATACTATTGCTCTGTAAGAAATGACCCACAGGAGGAATACAGAGAGGCTTGGAGAGACTTACATCAACTGATGCTGAGTGAAATGAATAGAACCAGAAGATCGCTGTACACCTCAATGCTGTATGAAGATATATTCTGATGGAAGTGGATATCTTCAACATAAAGAAGATCCAACTCACTTCCAGTTGATCAATGATGGACAGAAATAACTACATCCAGAGAAGGAACACTGGGAAGTGAATGTAAATTTTTAGCACTACTATCTATCTACCCAGGTTACTTATACCTTCAGAATCTAATACTTAATGTGCAACAAGAAAATGGTATTTACACACATATATTGTATCTAGGTTTTATTGTAACACATGTAAAATGTATGGTATTGCCTGTCATCGGGGGGAGGGAATAGAGGGAGGGGGGATAATTTGGAAAAATGAATACAAGGGATAATATTATAAAAAAATTACTCATGCATATATACTGTGAAAAAAATTCTAAATAAAAATTAAAAAATCCCTTTGGGGAAGAAAATGAAAAAAAAAATAGAAATTACCTGCAGGATGAATACAGAGAGGCTTGGAAAGACTTACATGATCTGATGCTGAGTGAAAAGAGCAGAACCAGGAGATCACTCTATACTTCAACAACGATATTATATGAAGATATATTCTAAGTGAAGTGGATATCTTCAGCATTGAGAGGATCCAATTCAGTTCTAGTTGATCAGTGATGGACAGAAACAGCTATACCCAGAGAAGAAACACTGGGAAAGGACTGTAAAAAAATTGCACCATTATCTTTCTACCCAGGTTACTTATAACTTCAGAATCCATTTCTTACCATGCAACAAGAAATTTGGTTTTACACACATATATTGTATTGAGGATATACTGTAACACATTTAATATGTATGGGATTGCCTGTCATCTAGGGGAGGGAGTGGAAAATATGGAAAAGTGAATCCAAGTGATGTTGTAAAAAAAAATTACCCATGCATGCGTACTGTCAAAAAATATATATAATTATAAAATTAATAAATTATATATAAAAAATGAAAACCACAAAAAAAGAAAAGAAAGAAATTCTATTTCACCGTCTGGTTCTAAAATGTCAGGAAGTTTTCCTTGATGATTACTTAAAAGATGGTATTTAGAATCTTTTTCTGATCAGGACTTTGAGCTACACCAATAATTTTAAATGATCTCTCTTGGAACCATTTTTCAGGTCAGTTGTGTTTCCAGTTTGTATTTCTCATTTTTTTCTATTTTTTTTTTTTTTGGTTTTGTTTTATTGTGTCTTGATTTCTCATAAGGTCATTAGCTTCCATTTTCTCAGTTCTAATTTTTGAGGAACTATTTTCCTCAGTGAATTTTTGTATTTCCTTTCTCAATTGACCCATTTTGATTTTTAAGGCATTCTTATTTTATATATATTTTTTTGTGAGGCAATTGGTATCAAGTGACTTGCCCAGGTCACACAGCTAGGAAATATTAGGAAATGTCTGAGGCCAGATTTGAACTCAAGTCCTCCTGATTTCAGGATGACTGCTCTATCCACTACTCCCACCTAGCTGCCCCTATCTTTTTTTTTTAATTTCCTTTAGAACAATCCTTTTGCCTATTTTTTACTCTATCTCTCTTACCTGGTTTTCTAAATTCCTTTTGAGTTCTCCCATGGCTTGAGCCCAATTCGGACTTTTCTTGGAAGCTTTGAATGCAGGAATTTTGATTTTGTTATCTTCTTTTGAGTTTGTGTTTTGATCTTCTTTATCACCATAGTAACTTTCAATAGTCAGACAATTTTTTGTTGTCTGCTCATTTTCTCAGCCTATTACATGGCTTTTAATTCTTTGTTAAAGTAGGACTCTATTTAAAGAGTAGGGAGTCCATTGTCCCAAGCTTCAGGGATTTTCTGTAGCTGTTTTCAAAGATCCTTCTAGAGACTTGGCCACAAGTTCTCTTTTCTGTCCTGGAACTATTAGAAGTGTCCCTGTCCTATTGTGCCTATAAGATCTAATCTGCTAAAGCAACAGACTCCTGCTTTGTTGAGAGCAGGGCTAAGTTGGGGCCTGGCCTCTGCTGATGTGGCCTGCACTAGGACTACATGGAGACTCCCATCCCATTGTTATAGAGCCTGAAAGCTCACCTTCCAAATCCTGCCAGGATTCCCCAGAAGAGAGGTCCAGAAGGCTCCAGCACTGCTGCTGATTCAGAGGACCCTCCAGGTTGACTCGAGGACCTTTGGTCCAAAATTTGTGGGATGCAGACAAAGCTATAATAAGAGGAAATTGTATATCTTTAGAGGCTTACTTGAATAAAATAGAGAAAGAGAACATCAATGGATTGGGCTTGCAACTTAAAAAGCTAGAAAAAGACCAAATTAAAAACTCCCAATCAAATATCAAGCTTGAAAGTCTAAAATTAAAAAGGAGAAATTACTAATATTGAAAGTAAAAAGTAGTGAATTAATAAATACAACTAAAAGTTGATTTTATGAAAAAATGGTAAAATATATAAACTTTGGTAAATCTGATTAGAAAAAGGAAAGAGGAAAATCAAATTGTTACTTTTAAAAATGAAAAGGGAGAACTTTCCACCAACAAAGAGGAAATTAGAGCAATAATAAAGAGTTACTTTGCCCAATTTTATGCCAATAAATTTGATAACCTTAGTGAAATGGATGACTACCTCAAAAAATATATGCTTCCAAGATTAACAGAGGAGGAAGTAAATTGCTTAAATTGCCCCATTTCAGAAAAAAGAAATAGAACAAGCTATTAACCAACTCCCTAAGAAAAATTCCCAGGACCAGATGGATTTACAGGTGAATTCTACCAAACATTTAAAAAACAATTAATCCCAATATTACATAAACTATTTGAAAAAATAGGGAATGAAGGAGTCTTAACAAATTCCTTTTATGGCACAGACATGGTATTGATACCTAAACCAGGTAGTTGAAAATAGAGAAAGAAAATTATAGACCAATCTCAGTAATGAATATTGATGCCAAAATCTTAAATAAGATATTAGCAAAAAGACTACAGAAAGTCATCCCTAGGATAATACATCATGATCAAGTAGGATTCATACCAGGCATGAAGGGTTGATTCAATATTATGAAAACTATTAGTATAATTGGCCATATTAAGAAACAAATTAACAAAAAAAAAAAATATGATCATCTCAATAGATGCAGAAAAAGCATTTGATAAAATCAAACATCCATTCCTATTAAAAACTTTTTTTGAGGTCTCGGGGGCGGAGCCAAGATGGCGGAGAAGAAACACACGACTCAGTGAACGTCCTCACTCCCTCACAACCAATTAGATAAACTAAGTCTCAGAATTAGCTCAGGACTGATAGATACCATAAGGACTGGAAGCACGACTTACCAGCTGAAGAGAATCTGGAGTTTCAACAGGAAAGGTCAGTTCTCAGGGGAGGAATAAGAGAGACCAGCACAGACGGTGAGGTAGTGGCACACTGCGCCCATTGCGCTGGGAAGGGCTCTGGGATCAGAGAAGCCACTGAGGTAAAGGAATCTGGCACAGGCTGTTAGCTCTTCTCTGCTAATTATTTAGCAGTTCAGAAGAGAAAGCCAAAATATTTTAAAACTCAGATTAGATTTTCCCCGATCCTGGGGGTGACTCAGCAGATCTCGGTACCAGGGGGTGTGGCCTCAGCTACCACCTGAGAATAGTTAAGAGTTGACAAGTGGGTGGATACGGCCCAAGGCAACACACACTGCCTAGTTTAGCTGGAGGGAGTGGAACTCAGCTCCAGGAAGTCCCAGAGAAGCGGAACCTTTGAACTAGGGACCGCGGTTTCTGGCAGAAACTTCCAGTTTGAGCGCAGGGGCTTTTCACGTCACCTACTGCAGACATCCACGCCCCACCCAGACACATAGGCTGGGCTTTGTGCTGTCTTTACTATTCTACCCCTCGAAGCACAGTAGTGCTAATCACCTCTGAGGCACTTCCAGGGAGGGGGTTGGGGAACTCTCTCCCAGAGATCTATCTTACCTCAGGCGCAGGAGCCGCTGCATTCATCTGGTCTGGGAGGAAGCTGGTAAAGAAGTAAATAATTTCCTACCCTAGGGACAGACCCCAAAAGATTTTTTAAGTATGAGCAAAAAAGCTAGAAAAACCATAGATTCCTTCTATACAGAGAAAGAGCGGGTATCCAACCCCGAGGAAGTTAACAGCAGAGAGACAGCAGATAACAACCTAAAGGGGAACGATTCCTGCCCCCCATCACATAACTCTCTCCTAGAAGAAACTCTTAAAAAATTGAGGGAGATTGAAGAACAATGGGGAAAGGAAAGGGAAGCTATGATAGAGAATAACAATGTCCTGAAATTGGAGTTGGAAAAAATAAAGAATTCACAGGAGATGCAGGGAAACAAAATTTATGAATTAGAAAAGGTTAAAAAAACACAGGAAAGTAGGATTTCTGAATTGGAAAAGATAAAAAAGTCTCAAGAAAATAGAATTTCTGAATTGGAAAAAGAAAATAATTCTCAAAAAAAAAAATTAGGGAAATGGAAAAAAAATTCAATAGAGCAAAATAATTCATTTAAAAACGAAATTGGGCATTTACAAAAAGAACTAAAAACTGTGAAAGAAGAAAATAACTCCTTAAAAGTCAGGATGGAACAAATAGAAATGAATGATTCACAGAGAACTCAAGAATCAGTCAAACAAAACAAAAAAAAAAAAATGAGAAGCTGGAGAACAACGTCAAATACTTACTGGGAAAATCTATAGACCTGGAAAATAGATCTAGGAGAGATAATCTGCGGATTATTGGACTTCCAGAAAACTATGACCAAAAAAAGAGCCTAGATTCTATTTTACAGGAAATTATCAAAGAGAACTGTCCAGAGATAATAGAAACAGAAGGGAAAGTAGATGTGGAAAGAATTCATCGAACTCCTTCTGAAATAGACCCTAAAAAAAGAACACCACGGAATATTGTGGCTAAGCTGCAGAATTACCACACAAAGGAGAAAATCCTGCAAGCAGCTAGAAAAAAACAATTTAAATACCAATGTGCCACAATAAGGGTCACCCAAGATCTGGCTGCCTCCACATTAAAAGATAGAAGGGCCTGGAACCTGATATTCCGTAAGGCAAAAGATCAAGGACTGCAACCAAGAATGAACTACCCAGCTAAGTTTAGCATCTTTTTCCATGGAAGAAGATGGTCATTCAATGAAACAGAGGAATTCTATATGTTTCTAAGAAAAAAACCAGACTTAAACAAAAAATTTGATCTACATCCACAGGACTGAAGAGAAACAGAAAAAGGTACACAGAACCCTTGAGAACTGTAACTCTGTTGTGGGTATATAAAAAATACTCAAGGATAATTTGATTTTACTGATATAAAAGAAAAAAAGGGGGGTATAGTAAAGGGAAGGAGGTCGGTTCAGAAAAAGGGGAAGAAGTGATAAAAAGAGGGAAACTACATCCCAGGAAGAGGCATAGAAAATACACCATATCTGAGGGAACTTAGTGAGGGGGAGAATCATTGTGTGAATCTTACTCTCATCAGGAGAGGCTCAAAGAGTAAATAATTAACATATTTGTTTTTCAGAGAATTTTCTCTCACCTCATTAAAAGGGGGGAGAGGAAAAGGGAAAAGGAAAAGGAGAATAAGTGAAGGGACTTGGAGGGAGGGGGGAGGGATCCTAAAAAAAAAAGAGGGAGGGTTGCGCGTCACAAGGGGGGTCTGTAAATTAAATATCGGGGAGGGGGATCAGGGGGGTCAAGGGAAAAAAGCATAATCTGGGGATAATACGACGGCAGGAAATACAGAATTAGTAATTTTAACTGTAAATGTAAATGGGATGAACGATCCCATCAAACGGAGACGGATAGCAGATTGGATCAAAAAGCAGAACCCTACAATATGTTGCCTACAGGAAACACACTTAAAGCAGGGAGATACATACAGAATAAAGGTAAAAGGTTGGAACAGAGCCTATTATGCTTCAGGTAAAGCCAAAAAAGAAGGGGTAGCTATCCTTATCTCAGATCAAGCAAAAGCAGAAGTAGATCTCGTTAAAAAAGATAAGGAAAGAAACTATATCCTGCTGAAAGGTAGCATAAATAATGAAGCCATATCAATACTAAACATATATGCACCAAGTGGTATAGCATCTAACTTTCTAAAGGAAAAGTTAAGAGAACTGCAAGAAGAAATAGACAGTAAAACTATAATAGTGGGAGATCTCAACCTTGCACTCTCAGATTTAGACAAATCAAACCACAAAACAAACAAGAAAGAAATTAAAAAAGTAAATAGAACATTAGAAAAACTAGGTATGATAGACCTTTGGAGAAAACTGAATGGCAATAGGAAGGAATATACTTTCTTCTCAGCAGTTCATGGATCCTATACAAAAATTGACCATATATTAGGACATAAAGATCTCAAAATTAAATGTAGGAAGGCAGAAATAATAAATGCCTTCTTCTCAGATCACAATGCAATAAAAGCTACATTCAGTAAAAAGTTAGGGGTAAATAGACCAAAAAGTAATTGGAAACTGAATAATCTCATCTTAAAGAATGACTGGGTGAAAGAGGAAATTATAGAAACAATTAACAATTTCACCCAAGATAATGATAATGATGAGACATCATATCAAAATCTTTGGGATGCAGCTAAAGCGGTAATAAGGGGAAATTTTATATCTTTAGAGGCTTATTTGAAGAAAATTGAGAAAGAGAAGATTAACGAATTGGGCTTACAACTTAAAAGGCTAGAAAAAGACCAAATTATAAACCCCCAACCAAAAATTAAACTTGAAATACAAAAATTAAAAGGAGAAATCAATAAAATTGAAAGTAAAAAAACTATTGAATTAATAAATACAACCAAGAGTTGGTTTTATGAAAAAGCCAATAAAATAGATAAACCTTTGGTAAATTTCATCAAAAAAAAGAAAGAGGAAAATCAAATTGATAGTCTTACAAATGAAAAGGGGGATCTTTCCACCAATGAAGAGGAAATTAGAGAAATAATAAGGAATTACTTTGCCCAACTTTATGCCAATAAATTTGATAACTTAAGTGAAATGGATGACTTCCTCCAAAAATATAGACTCCCTAGATTAACAGAGGAGGAGATAAATTGCTTAAATAGTCCCATTTCAGAAAAAGAAATAGAACAAGCTATTAATCAACTCCCCAGGAAAAAATCCCCAGGGCCAGATGGATTCACATGTGAATTCTACCAAACATTTAAAGAACAATTAGCCCCCATGTTATATAAATTATTTGAAAAAATAGGGGATGAAGGAGTCCTACCAAACTCCTTTTATGACACAGACATGGTACTGATACCTAAACCAGGTAGATCGAAAACTGAGAAAGAAAATTATAGACCAATCTCCTTAATGAATATTGATGCTAAAATCTTAAATAAGATATTAGTAAAAAGACTTCAGAAAATCATCTCCAAGATAATACACTATGATCAAATAGGATTTATTCCAGGAATGCAGGGCTGGTTTAATATTAGGAAAACTATTAATATAATTGACCATATTAATAATCAAATTAATAAGAACCATATGATCATCTCAATAGATGCAGAAAAAGCATTTGACAAAATCCAACATCCATTCCTACTAAAAACTCTTGAGAGTATAGGAATAAATGGACTATTCCTTAGAATAATCAGGAGCATATATTTAAGACCTTCAGTAAGCATAATATGCAATAGAAATAAACTGCAACCTTTCCCAGTAAGATCAGGAGTGAAACAAGGTTGCCCACTATCACCATTACTATTCAATATAGTACTAGAAACGCTAGCCTCGGCAATAAGACCCGAGAAAGAGATTCAAGGAATTAGAGTAGGAAATGAGGAAATTAAACTATCACTTTTTGCAGATGACATGATGGTATACTTAGAGAACCCCAAAGACTCTGCTAAAAAGCTACTAGAAATAATTCAAAATTTCAGCAAAGTGGCAGGATACAAAATAAATCCACATAAATCTTCGGCATTTTTATATATCACTAACAAAATGCAACAGCAAGAGATACAAAGAGAAATTCCATTCCAAACAAATGTTGAGAGTATAAAATATTTGGGAATCCATCTACCAAAGAAAAGTCAGGAATTATATGAGAAAAATTACAAAACACTTGCCACAAAAATAAAATCAGATTTAAATAATTGGAAAGACATTCAGTGCTCTTGGATAGGCCGAGCGAATATAATAAAGATGACAATACTCCCCAAACTAATCTATTTATTTAGTGCTATACCAATCAGACTCCCAAGAAACTATTTCAATGACCTAGAAAAAATAACAACAAAATTCATATGGAAGAATAAAAGGTCGAGAATTGCAAGGGAACTAATGAAAAAAAAAAACTCAGAGGAAGGTGGTCTAAGTGTACCTGATCTAAAGCTATATTATATAGCAGCAGTCACCAAAACCATTTGGTATTGGCTAAGAAATAGACCGGTAGATCAGTGGAACCGATTAGATACAAAGGACAAAAAAGGATACATATATAGCAATCTAATCTTTGACAAACCCAAAGATTCCAACATTAGGGATAAAAATTCATTATTCGGAAAAAACTGTTGGGAAAACTGGAAATTAGTATGGCAGAAATTAGATATGGATCCACACTTAACACCATATACCAAGATAAGATCAAAATGGGTCCATGATTTAGGCATAAAGAGGGAGATCATAAATAGATTAGAGGAACAGAGGATAATCTACCTCTCAGACTTGTGGAGGAGGAAGGAATTTATGACCAGAGGAGAACTAGAGATCATTATTGATCACAAAATAGAAGATTTTGATTACATCAAACTAAAAAGTTTCTGTACAAATAATACTAATGCAAACAAGATTAGAAGGGAAGTAACAAATTGGGAAAATATTTTTAAAAACAAAGGTTCTGACAAAGGTCTCATTTCCAAAATATATAGAGAACTGACCATAATTTATAAGAAACCGAACCATTCTCCAATTGATAAATGGTCAAAGGATATGAACAGACAATTCTCAGAGGAAGAAATTGAAACTATATCCACTCACATGAAAGAGTGTTCCAAATCACTACTGATCAGAGAAATGCAAATTAAGACCACTCTGAGATACCACTACACACCTGTCAGATTGGCTAAGATGACAGGAACAAATAATGATAAATGTTGGAGGGGATGTGGGGAAATTGGGACACTAATACATTGCTGGTGGAGTTGCGAAAGAATCCAGCCATTCTGGAGAGCAATCTGGAATTATGCCCAAAAAGTTATCAAACTGTGCATACCCTTTGACCCAGCAGTGCTACTACTGGGATTATATCCCAAAGAAATACTAAAGAGCGGAAAGAGACATATATGTGCCAAAATGTTTGTGGCAGCTCTTTTTGTTGTAGCTAGAAACTGGAAGATGAATGGATGTCCATCAGTTGGAGAATGGTTGGGTAAATTGTGGTATATGAAGGTTATGGAATATTATTGCTCTGTAAGAAATGACCAGCAGGAGGAATACAGAGAGGCCTGGAGAGACTTAAATCAACTGATGCTGAGTGAAATGAGCAGAACCAGAAGATCACTGTACACTTCAACAACAATACTGTATGAGGATGTATTCTGATGGAAGTGGAAATCTTCAACATAAAGAAGATCCAACTCACTTCCAGTTGATCAATGATGGACAGAGGTAGCTACACCCAGAGAAGAAACACTGGGAAGTGAATGTAAATTGTTAGCACTAATATCTGTCTCCCAGGCTGCATGTACCTTCGGATTCTAATGTTTATTGTGTAACAAGAAAATGATATTCACACACATGTATTGTACCTAGACTATATTGTAACACATGTAAAGTGTATGGGATTGCCTGTCATCGGGGGGAGGGAATAGAGGGAGGGGGGGTAATTTGGAAAAATGAATACAAGGGATAATATTATATATATATATATATATATATATATATATATATATATATATATATATATATATATATATATATATATATATAAAATAAAAAAAAAAACTTTTTTTGAGAAAATAGGAATAAATGAACTTTTCCTTGAAATGATGAGTAGCATCTATTTAACACCATCAGGAAGCAGTTTATGTAATGGGGATAACCTGGAACCATTCCCAGTAAGATCAGGAGTGAAACAATGTTGCCCACTATCACCATTACTATACAATATTGTACTAGAAAGCTAGCTTTGGCAATAAGAGTTGATAAGGAGATTAAAGGAATTAGAGTAGGTAATGAGGAAACCAAATTATCACTCTTTGCTGATGATATGATGGCATAGAAGACCTCAGAGATTCTATTAAAAAAATATTAGAAATAGTACACACCTTTTACAAAATTAACCCACATAAATCACCAGCATTCTTATAAATCACTAACAATATCCAACAGGTAGAGTTAAAAAGAGAAAGTCCATTTAAACTAACTACTGATAGAGTAAAATATTGAGGAATATATCTGCCAAGGGAAAATCAAAAACTATATGAGCAAAACTACAAAACATTTTCCACACAAATAAAGTCAGAACTAAGCAATTGGAAAAAAATATATTAAATGCTCCTGGATAGGGCGAGTAAACAAAATACTACCTAATCTAAGCTATTTATTTAGTGGTATACCAATCAGACTCCGAAAAAAAACTATTTTTATGAGCTAGAAAAAATAACAGCAAAGTTCATATTGAAAAACAAACGGTCAAGAATTTCAAGGGAATTAATGAAAAAAAAATCAAATGAAGGTGGCCTAACTGTACCAGATGTAAATTATATTATAAAGCAGTGGTTAACAAAATCATTTGTTATTGGCTAAGAAATACACTAGTTGATCAGTGAAATAGGTTAGGTTCAAATAACAAAATAGTCAATAACTTTAATAATCTAGTGTTTGAGAAACCCAAGACCCCAGCTTTATGGGATATGAACTCACTGTTTGACAAAATTGTTGAGAAAATTGTAAATTAGTATGGCAGAAACTAGGCATTGATGCACACTTAACACCATACAACAAGATAAGGTCAAAATGTGTTCATGACCTAGACATAAGGAATGAGATTATAAATAAACTGGAAGAACATAGAATAGTTTACCTCTCATATTGGTGGAAGAGGAAGGAATTTGTGACCAAAGAAGAACTAGCGATCATTATTGATTACAAAATAGAAATTTTTGATTATATCAAATTTAAAAGTTTTTGTATAAACAAAACTAATGTAGACAAGATTAGAAGGGAAGCAATAAATTGGGAAAACATTTTTACAGTCAAAGGTTCTTATAAAAGCTTAATTTCCAAAATATATCGAGAATTGACTAGTTTTTTTAAGAAATCAAGCCATTCTCCAAATGATAAATGGTCAAAAGATATGAACATACAGTTCTCAGATGAAGAAATTTAAACTATTTCTATCCATATGAAAAGATGCTCCAAGTCATTATTAATCATAGAAATGCAAATTAAGACAACTCTGAGATACTACTACACACTTGTCAGATTGGCTTGAATGAAAGGAAAAGATAATGTGGAATATTGGAGTGGATGTTGGAAAACTGGGACACTGATACATTGTTGGTGGAATTGTGATTACATCCAGCCATTCTGAAGAGCAATTTGGAACTGCTCAAAAAGTTATCAAACTGTGCATACCTTTTGACCCAGCAGTGTTACTACTGGGCTTATATTTCAAAGAGATTTTAAATAAGGTAAAGGGACCTGTATGTGCAAGAATGTTTTTGGCAGCCCTCTTTGAAATGGCCAGAAACAGGAAACTGAGTGGATCATCAATTGGAGAATGGTTGAATAAATTGTGGTACATGAATATTATGGAATATTATTGTTCTGAAAGTAATGACCAGCAGGATTATTTCAGAAAGGCCTGGAGAGACTCACATGAACTGATGCTAAGTTAAATGAGGAGGACCAAGAGATCATTATATACTTCAACAACAATAATCTATGATGATCAATTCTGATGAACATGGCCCTCTTCAACAATGAGATGAACGAAATCAGTTGCAATAGAGCAGTAATGAACTGAACCCGCTACACCCATCAAAGGAACTCTGGGATCTGAATATGGACCACTACATGGAATTCCCAATCTCTCTATTTTTGTCTACCTGCATTTCTGACTTCCTTCATAGGCTAATTGTACACTATTTCAAATTCCAATTCTTTTTGTACAGCAAAATAACTGTTTGGACATATATACATATATTGTATTTAACTTTTACTTTAACATATTTAACATGTATTGGTCAACATGCTATCTGAGTGAAGGGGTGGGGGAAAGGAGGGGGAAAGTTGGAACAAAAGGTTTTGCAATTGTCAATGCTGAAAAATTACCCATGTAAATATCTTATAAATAAAAAAGAATCCATCATCAATTATGTTATCTTTAATGGAGATCCAGGTGTAAAATTTGCCACTCTGAGATGGTTTCACAGCATGCATTAATTTGTGCATTAGTATAAAAAGTGTATATCTTACCAGGTCTTTTCCCAGACTGTACTGCTCATTTAATGGCCTTTAATAAAATTCTAGCTATAATCACTGGGTAAGGAGTAAGGCTTTGTTCTGATTGTGCTGAGAGATTCACCCACTCTATCACACTGTTTCCTTGAGGAAGGACTGTTGTGCAAGCCTCTTGTATAAGAAAAACTGATATTTCCAAGGAGTTTTGAGTGATTCTTTTAGCCACATTGGATAAAGCCAGTTCAGCTTCTCTGAAAGTCTCTTGAGCTTCTTTTATAAGCTGGTGTGGTGAGTTTAAAGCACTGTCTCACCTTCAAATGTCATATAATGGTTACAATTTATAGGTAGTCTCGCCTAACAATGAACGCATCCATTGGATATCTCCTATCAATTTCTGAAAGTCATTTAAGGTGTTTAGCTTTTCTGTTCTTAACAAAAGTTTTTGTACTGTAAGCACCTTAGGGTATACTTCATATCCTAAATATTGAAAAGGAACATGCCTTTGAATGTTTTGTGGATCTATATGCAATTTGTAGTTCCTTGGTGTTTCTATGGTCTTTTGTTGACATGCTTCTAACATTTATTCCTCAGCTGCTCATCCCAATATATCATCCATATAATATAATAACATTACTTTTGGAAATGCTTTTCTTATTAGAGTAAGAGCAGCAGCAACATACATTTGACACATAATAGGGCTATTTTTCATTCACTGTGGCAAAACTGTCCAATGACATCTTTTATAAGGCTCAGCTAAGTTAAAGCTGGGCACTGAAAAGGCAAATCTTTTTATACCCTCCTTATCTAGAACGATAGAATAGAAAGAATCCTTAATGTCTATAATCCAAAGAGGCCATTCTCTAGGCAATTGAGTAGGAGATGGAAGTTCAGGTGGAAGACTTCCTATAGTTTTCATCTGTTAACTTACTTTTCTTAAATCAGTCAATATCCTCCATTTTCAAGATTTCCATCTCACAACAAATACAGGGGAATTCCAAGGACTTAGAGAAGGTTGTAAGTGTTCTTGGTCAAGCTGCTCCTGTACTATATCTAATAAGGCCTGAATTTTATCACTAGCTAAGGGCCACTGTACTATCCACACTGGTGTATCAGTTTTCCATTGGATAGGAACAGCTGAAAGTGTTGGCAGAACTTCAACAGCAGCCCTGCCTAAAAAGCCATAAGAGGATTTTTTTCAACTATAAAAGGAGTAAAAACTCCTGCTTGCCTTTAAAAGTCCATCTCAAAAGAGCAGCACTAACTTCAGCTGCTATTGATCCTCCTATGCCAGACATGTAGATGTCTTCCTTAATCTTTGGCCAATGACTGGGCTAATTGGCACCTCTTATGACTGTACAATCTGAACCTGTGGCTACCAATCCTTCTAATGGTATGCCATTTATATAGATAGTGAGCATAGTATGGTCAGCTGTCACAGCTGCTGTCCAGAATATTCCTGGATTTTGTTTCTTGGAATCAGAATCTGGGCAACTATCACCAGATTGCTCATTAAGAGTTTGTATCAGTAAACCTGATGCTATTACTTCTCCTGAGTGATGTCACACATTGTCTACCTGTATTAGTGACTGGGATATTTTCTACACATATCCCAGTTTCCCACATCAGTGAATGGATGAACACAGTTTTGTAAGTACTCTCTGGAGGTGAAATTGTTAAGCCTACTATGCTTGGAGGTAAGGAATCCATAATCTGGAGAGGAACAGATTTCACTTCAGTTGTCCCAGCTGCATACAACTCTATTCTACTGAAGTGCAATCCCTTTCTCCCATCATATTACTTCTTGACTGATTGGTCGTGTCTGGGTATTGAACTCCTAAAGGCTCTCTGGGTGTAGCATTGGGTGCCACCTTGCCCCAAGTATTTTTGCCTTGGGCCCTGGAGCTGGGTCCCTTATCCCATTTCCCTGAGTCTACATTCTGATGCCCAATGGAAATTTTTGTTGCATTTTGGACATGGGGTTTGAGGTCTTGTTCTCCCACCCTGTTTTCTCACTCTGTCTCTATGCCAACAATGAGCTTTCAGATACCCTACTTTACAACACTGAAAATATTGATGGGCCTCTCTGGAAGTCCCTTGCCAAAAGAGACCCTGTCTTCCCATGTTTGGATCTTGGGAAGTCTGCATCATAGCTTGGCTATAAAAGGTATTTGTGCCCACTGTGGCACAGTTTCTTATGATCTCTTCTAAAGGAGCATCCTAGTATAATTATTCCACAAACTGCATTAGCATTTTCTTTAGCAAATTGCCTTATTGTAATTAATGTTGCTGCATTTTCACGAGTAGTTCATATGACAGCTGTCTGCAGACATGCCACAAAATCAGCAAACGGTTCATTTGGCCCTGGTGCTATTTTTGTGAAGGCCTCTTCTTTGTCCTGTTTATCTGGATTTTATCCCATTCTTTGATAGCAGCAGAAGCAATGCTGCTATGGAGTAATTAATCTGTACTGAAATATCTGTATAAGAACCTGCACCTTGTTAGTTGGTCATAGGTAATTGGAGTATTAACTCCACTTTGACTATTTCATTGGGTTTGTATCCTACAGAGCTCACTATATTCAGAAAGCCACAACAAGTTTTGTCCAGGTTCTAAGCATGTTCTTGCTATAGATTTCCAGTCCCTAGGTGTTAGGATTACTAGGTGAGAACTCAGGTTGTCTGGACAGTGACAAGGTGAGAATTCAGGTTTGGACAATTACAAGGTGAGAACTCAGGTTGACTTGATAGAAGGAGCAAGCTCATTGGCTGAAGTGGTTCTTCCCAGAAGCCCTTGCATTATCCCACGCCCATTCTCTGGGAGGATAAAAGAGGCAACATTTGGCCTGGAGAGCAGATTGGACTGGAGAAGGACAAGAGTTAAAGAGGAGAAGTCTCTGCATTACATCAGGCCTGACAGGGGCTCTCTGCAGGAAGGGAAGTCACTTCTCTGGACAAGAGTTAACAGCAACTGCCTGGAGACAATGGTTCACTACAGGAAGAAGAATCTGTCCAAGAGATTTGAGTTGACACAGTAGATCTCTTCCCAGAGAGCGATCCAGCAGCTTCTGGAGACAACAGCTCGCTACAATTGGCGTCCACACGTGGGGCAAGGACTTTTGCTTATCCTGACAAGAGGAGCTAGACCAGACCTTTGCAATTTGGCGCCCGAACAGGGACAGACACAGTCCTGATTCCAGTGGAAAAGCCTCCCATCTAGATCTCAGTCTCTCTGACCCAGAACCGTGAGTAACAAGGAAACTTTGTTAAAGATTAAGTGAGTGTGCTAATAGATAAATAAGGAACTTGTTAAGGGATAAACCAGCAATCTCTTATAGCTGAAATGGGGCAGATGTTAGCTAAATTCAATCCCTGGACCTCAGCCGACTCAACCCCAGCCCCAGAAGCAGCCTCAGCTCCACCCCCATTCAGGAGTGGTACTATAGAGAGTATAATCAAGATAATTGAGGAGCAGAGTTTACTTGTAACCTGGGTACAGATTGCTAAACTCTTGGCTGCATTAAGACGCACATCCCCTTGGTTCTCAGAGGAAGAAAAGATAGATGTAGATAAATGGAAGCTAGTGGGATTTGAAATGAAAGAATTTCATGCAAAAAATGGGCCTCGTTCAATTTCTGCAGAAGTATTTTATATCTACAACATAGTTCAATTAGCCTTAAACTATCAAGCAAGTTGTAGGAGAAGGAAAAGTTCTAAAAATGAACAGAGGAGGAAGTGTGAGGAAAAAAGGAAAGATCAAGATCTTGCCCTAGAGCAAGAGGATTTAAATGAGGAATTAGGGTATGATTCTCTTGAAGAAGCTTCAACCCTGCCTAGAGAACAGATTATTGACAGGCCCACATCAACCCCACCTTCAGAGGTGGAGGAAGAAGGAGGGGAAGAGGCAGAAACACAAACAGAATTGCCTGTGAAGTAGCCTAAGCCTATGACAAGATTAGAAAAAGCATTGGTTAAAGCTAAGAGAGAAGGACAGGATATAAGTGATTTTATACATGCATATCCTGTGATTGAAAATATTGACTCTGTAGGTTAAAAAAAAAAGGAGAAGATATGCACCTTTAGATTTGAATAAAATTAAAAAGGGGAGGCCCGGTCCCGGCTCGCCGGGGGCCCGCTACTGGCCTCACACCGTCCACGGGCACCTCTCAACGGTTTCAAGCCCTCTTGAACTCTCTCTTCAAAGTTCTTTTCAACTTTCCCTTACGGTACTTGTTGACTATCGGTCTTGTGCCGGTATTTAGCCTTAGATGGAGTTTACCACCCACTTTGGGCTGCATTCCCAAGTAACCTGACCCTGAGAAGACAGGGTCCCAATGCGCCGGGGGCCACTACCAGCCTCACACTGTCCACGGGCTGTGCCTCGATCAGAAGGACTTGGGCCCCCACTGAGAGCGGCACCGGGGAGTGGGTCTTCCCTATGCCACATGGCCCGCGCCCCACCGTGGGGCGGGGATTCGGCGCTGGGCTCTTCCCTGTTCACTCGCCGTTACTGAGGGAATCCTGGTTAGTTTCTTTAACTAACTAATTTAACTAACTAATTAGCTACACCTAGGGATTAAGACTTCATAAGCCAAATTCTGTAATAACATCTTAACATAAGATGATGTTGCCCCATAAAGAATGCAAGCCTTTTTCAGGTCTTTGAGGATTTCTAGATCAAAGGGAGTGTATATGCTGCTTTCTTGACCTGAAGAATTAAATTGTTGCATCATAGGATATATTTCTATTCTCAAATCTGCTCTTCTTCTGTTGCTTTAAGTAGTGCCTTTTGCAATCTAGTCATAGGAGGGAGTGATTGCTAGGGGAGAGAGGGAGGTGCTAGTGATATCACTGTGGCTCCCACTACTCTTCCTCTCTCCATCCTGGAAGATGAAGTTGATGAGGGGTGGGGTGTCAAGGACCTGCTGTGGTGTGGGTGGATTTGAAGCTGGGCTTTGAGAGTGAGAATTACCACAGCCTTCATGTTCACTTAAGTTCTCATGTCCTCTGGTGATATTGCCATTAATTCCCTTCTCTTCCTCTTTTTCCTCACACTTCCTCATCTGGCTGTTCTTAAAATTTTTCTTTTTTCTACAACTTGCAGGATTCTTTAAGGCCAATTGTATTATGTTGTATATATAGAATGTTTCCTTAGAAATTGAATCAGGATCTTTATCATTGTAGTATTCACATAGTTGATGTCCTCCTAGTTTCCAATTATTTGCCTCTATTTCTTCTGCATTGTAGAACCAAGAGGATGTGCATTCTAATGTATCTACTGATCTGCTCCCAAGTTATAAGCAAACCTTGTTTCTTGATCAACTTAAGTATGCTTTCTATAGAGCTCCCTTGGGGCAGGGGTGGGGGTGAAGTTGGGGTTGGAGAATAATCTTTTCTTAATATCTGCCCCATTTAAGTTAGAAAATGAGAGTTACTAGTTTAGATCTTAACAAAGTAATTTCTCTGTCTATTAAAATACTCACCCTATTTCCTGGTCACCATGGACTTCTTCAGTGAAATAAGGGTCCTTGGTTCACAAGTTGGGCACCAAAATCTAAAGTCTGGTCTAGCATCCTGAAGGCCTCAGGATCAGCCAGAGTCAGGAGTCCTTGGTCTTTAGGGGGAGAAGTAAAAGAGGTGGATGAAACTGCCACAACTTTCCTTCTCCTAGTCCTCCTGCAAAGAGAGTCTGGCTTGTCTTACTCCATCCTCTAATCTCTCCTAAGATTTTCTGTATACACCAAAAGATCAAGCCAGCATGGAAAAGTGAGAAGGGCCATTTTTCCAAACATATGCTAATAGAGTTATTGTCCAATAGAATTAGCCTTAAGTGCTCAGTTGTCTTATTCCAGTGCACCTATTCAGATTTTTAGCCCTTTACAATTTTAGATATCCACTTTAATCATTTTTTTCTTACAAAGTTTTCTAAAAGCATCCTTTTCTGATACCAGAGTACTAGATCATAGTTTTCATAGCACCATGCCTTTGAAATCAGTATAAAATATTTCATATTTATCTTTCTATATGAATAAAAATATATCCTCTAGAAAAAATTCTAAACATTTTTAAAAAGGAAGGAATAAAATAAGCAAGCTAAACTGAACATAACAAATAAAAGAGCAGGTTGGCTATAACAGATAGGTTAAGACTGAGGTCAATTTTTCAAGCTATATTGGAAATAAGTAGGATGCAAATACTTTGGGCAAGGGGTCTCTTGTTCATCTTTAGGGTCACTAATTCAGTCATTCAGCAAATCAATAAATATTTATTAAATGTCTATTATATTCCAGACATTGTGCTAAATGTTGGGGATACAAAAAGAGGAAAGTAGCTTACAATCTAATCAAAGAGCCAACACAGAAACAAATGTATATATTCAAACTATATCCAAGATGAAGAGGAAATGATTAATATTTGGAAGGTAATAAAATAGAAAGGTTGGGAAAAGCTTCTGGTAAAAATGGGGTGTTTCTTTTTTTATTAATTTTATAAATATAAAAAATTTTGACAGTACATATGCATGAGTAATTTTTTATAACATTTTCTTTTGCATTCATTTTTCCAAATTAGCCCTCCCTCCCTCTACTTACTCCCCTAGGTGACAGGCAATCCCATACATATTAAATGTGTTACAGTATAACCTAGATACAATATGTGTGTAAATCCAATTTTCTTGTTGCAGGTTAAGAATTGGATTCCAAAGGTATAAGTAACCTGGATAGAAAGACAGTAGTGCTAATAGTTTACATTCAATTCCCAGTGTTCCTTCTCTGGGTGTAGTTGTTTCTGTCCATCATTGATCAACTGGAAGTGAGTTGGATCTTCTTTATGTTGAAGATATCCACTTTCATCAGAATATATCTTCATACAGAATTGTTGTTGAAGTGTATAGTGATCTTTTGGTTCTGCTCATTTCAATCAGCATCAGTTCAAGTCAGTCTATCCAAACCTCTCTGTATTCATCCTGCTGATTATTTCTTACAGAGCAACAATATTCTATAACATTCATAAACCACAATTTACCCAACCATTCTCCAATTGATGGGCATTCATTCATTTTCCAGTTTCTAGCCACTACGAAAAGAGCTGCCACAAACATTTTGGCACATACAGGTCCCTTTCCCCTCTTTAGTATTTCTTTGGAATATAATCCCAGTAGTGCTTTTTGGGAATAGTTCCAAATTGCTCTCCAAAATGGCCGGATTCTTTCATAACTTCACCAACAATGCATTAGTGTCCCAGTTTTCCCCTCCAACATTTATCATTATTTGTTCCTGTCATCTCAGAGTTGTATTAATTTGCATTTCTGTGATCAGTAGTGATTTGGAACAGTTTCATAAGAGTGGATATAGATTCAATTTCATCATCTGAGAATTGTCTGTTCATATCCTTCAACTATTTATCAATTGGAAAATGGTTTGATTTCTTATAAATTAGGGTCAGTTCTCTATATATTTTGGAAAAGAGGCCTTTATCACAAACTTTAAGTGTAAAAATATTTTCCAAATTTGTTACTTCCCTTCAAATCTTGTTTACATTAGTTTTGTTTGTACAGAAGCGTTTGTTTGATCTAATCAAAATCTTCTATTTTTTTTTTGCATGAGTAATTTTTTTATAACATTATCCCTTGTATTCATTTTTGCAAATTATCCCCTCCCTCCCTCTACTCCCTCCCCTAGATGACAGGCAATCCCATACATTTTACATGTGTTACAATATAACCTAGATACAATATATGTGTGCAAATCCCATTTTCTTGTTGCACATTAAGTATTAGATTCCAAAGGTGTAAGTAACCTGGGTAGACAGACAGTAGTGCTAAGTCTCTCCAAGCCTCTTTTTATTCCTCCTGCTGGTCATTTCTTACAGAGCAATAATATTCCATAACCATCATATACCATAATTTACCCAACCATTTTCCAATTGATGGACATCCATTCATCTTCCAGTTTCTAGATACTACGAAAACAGCTGCGAATTTAGGGTAATGAAAATCTTCTATTTTGTGGTCAATAATGATTTCTAGTTTTTCTTTGGTCATAAATTCCTTTCTCCTCCACAGGTGTGAGAAGTACACTATCCTCTGTTCCTCTACTCTATTTATGGTCTCATTCTTCATGCCTAAATCATGGACCCATTTTGATCTTATCTTGGTATATGGTGTTAAATGTTCGCCCATATCTAATTTCTGCTATACTAATTTCCATTTTTCCCAACAGTTTTTTTCAAATAATTAATGCTTATCCCAAAAGTTGGTATCTTTAGGTTTTTCAAACACTAGATTGCTATAGTTGTACCCTTTTTTGTCCTTTGTACCTAATTTGTAACACTAATTGATTGGTCTATTTCTTAGCCAATATCAAATTATTTTCGTGAGTGCTGCTTTATAATATAGCTTCAGATCAGGTACACCATCACCACCTTCATCTGACTTTTTTTTCTCATTAATTCCCTTGAAATTCTCGAATTTTTATTCTTCCATATGAATTTTGTTGTTATTTTTTCTAGGTCACTAAAATAGTTTCTTGTGAGTCTGATTGGTATAGCACTAAATAAATAGATTAGTTTGGGGAGTATTGTCATCTTTATTATATTCACTTGGCCTATCCAGGAGCACTGAATGTCTTTCCAGTTATTTAAATCTGCCTTTATTTTTGTGGCAAGTGTTTTGTAATTTTGCTCATATAATTCCTGACTTTTCTTTGGTAGATGTATTCACAAATATTTTATACTCTCAACATTTCTTTTGAATGGAATTTCTCTTTGTATCTCTTCCTGTTACATTTTGTTGGTGATGTATAAAAATGCTGAAATTTTATGTGGATTTATTTATTTATTTTGTATCCAGCAACTTTGCTAAAGTTGTGAATTATTTCTAATAACGTTTTATTAGAATCTCTGGGGATCTCTAAGTATACCATCATATCATCTGCAAAGAGTGACAATTTGATTCCCTCATTACCTACTCTTTTTCCTTTAATTTCTTTCTCAACTCTTATTGCTGAGGCTAGCATTTCTAATACAATATTGAATAGTAATGGTGATAGTGGGCAAACTTATTTCCACTCCTGATCTTACTGGGAAAGGTTCCAGTGTATCTCCATTATATATTATGCTTACTGACGGTCTTAAATATATGCTCCTGACTATTTTAAGGAATAGTCCTTTTATTCCTATACTCTCAATTGTTTTTAGTAGGAATCAATGTTTGATTTTATCAAATGCTTTTTCTGCATCTATTGAGATGATCATATGGTTTTTATTAATTTGATTATTAATATGGTCAATTATACTAATAGTTTTCCTAATATTAAATCATCCATGCGCTCCTGGTATAAATCCTACTTGATCATAATTTATTATCCTGGGTATGATTTTCTGAAGTCTTTTTGCTAATATCTTATTTAAGATTTTAGCATCAATATTCATTAAGGAGATTGAGCTATAGTTTTCTTTCTCAGTTTTCAATCTACCTGGTTTATGTATCAGTACCATGTCTGTGTTGTAAAAAGAGTTTGGTAGGACTCCTTCACTCCATATTTTTTCAATTAGTTTATATAACATTGGAGCTAATTGTTCTTAAAATGTTTGGTAGAATTCACATGGAAATCCTTTTGGTCCTGGGAATTTTTTTCCTGGGGAATTGATTAATACCTTATTCTATTTCTTTTTTCTGAAATGGGACTATTTAAGCAGTTTACCTCCTCCTCTGCTAATCTGGGAAGCCTATATTTTTGGAGGTAGTCTTCCATTTCACTTAAGTTATCAAACTTATTGGCATAAAGTTAGGCAAAGTAACTCCCTATTATTTCTCTGATTTCTTCTTCATTAATGGAAAGATCCCCTTTTCATTTTTAAGACTAACAATTTGATTTTCCTCTTTCCTTTTTCTGATCATATTTAAAAGAAAGGTTTGCCTATTTTATTGGCTTTTTTTATAAAACCAACTCTTGGTTTTATTTATGTATTCATTTTTTTTTACTTTCAATATTTTTGATTTCTCCTTTTAATTTTAGAATTTCAGGTTTACTTTTTGTTGGGGGTTTTTAATTTCGTCTTTTTCTAGCTTTTTGAGTTGCAGGCCCAATTCATTAATCTTCTCTATCTCTATTTTATTCAAATAAGCCTCTAAAGATATAAAATTTCCCCTTATTACCGCTTTAGCTACATACCACAAATTTTCGTATGATGTCTCATCATTGTCATTATCTTGGGTGAAATTATTAATTATTTCTATAATTTACTGTTTCACCCAGTCATTCTTTAAGATGAGATTATTTAGTTTCCAATTACGTTTTGGTCTATTTACCCCTAACTTCTTATTGAATGTAGTTTTTATTGCATTGCGATCCTAGAAGAAGGCATTTACTATTTCTGCCTTTCTGCATTTAATTTTGAGGTCTTTATTTCCCAATATATGGTCAATTTTTGTATAGGTTCCATGAACTGCTGAGAAGAAAGTATACTCCTTTCTATCATCATGTACTTTTCTCCAAAGATCTATCATACCTAGTTTTTCTAATGTTCTACTTATCTCTTTGATTTCTTTCTTATTTGTTTTGTGGTTTGATTTATCTAATTCTGAGAGTGCAAGGTTGAGATCTCCAACTAGTATAATTTTGCTATTTATTTCTTCTTGCAACTCTCTTAACTTTTCCTGTAGGAAGTTAGATGCTATACCACTTGGTGCATATAAGTTTATTATTGATATGGCTTCATTTTCTATGCTAACTTTAAGCAGGATATATAGTTTTCTTCCTTATATATTTTAATTAGATCAATTTCTGCTTTTGCTTGATCTGAGATAAGGATAGCTTTACCTGAAGCATAATATATTATGCTCCAATCTTTTACCTTTACTCTGTATGTATCTCCCTTCTTTAAGTGTGTTTCCTGTAAACAATATATTGTAGGGTTCTCACTTTTGATCCAGTCTGCTATCTGTCTCCGTCTAATGGGAGAGTTCATCCCATTCACATTTACAGTTAAAATTACTAATTCTGTACTTTCTGCCATCATATTATCTCCAGATTATGCTTTTTTTCCCTTGACCCCCCTGAACCCCTTCCCCAATATTTAATTTAAAGACCACACTTGTGATGCACAGCCCTCCCTTTTTAGTATCCCTTCCCCCTCCTTTTAAGTCCCTTCTCCTTTCTTGTACCCTTCCCTTATTCCCCTTTTCCTTTTCCCTTTTCCTCTCTCCCCCTTTTAATGAGGTGATAGAGACTTCTCTGAAAAACAAATATTTCAATTATTTACTCTTTGAGCGTACTCTGATGAGAATAAGATTCACACAATGTTTCTCCCCCTCTCTAAATTTCCTCAAATGTGGTAGATTTTGTGGAAGATTTTCTATGCCTCTTCCTGTGATGTAGTTTCCCTCTTTTTATCTCTCCTTCCCCTTTTTCTGATACTATCCTTTCCCCTTTACTACTTCCCTTTTTTTAATATTATATCTGTAAAATCAAATTATCCATGCATATTTTCTGTATATCCACAACAGAGATACAGTTCTCAAGAGTTCTTTTTACCGGACTTCTGGCCAAGATGGTGGCGTGGAGGCAGACAGCTGCTTGAGCTCCCCGTTTTCTCTCAGAACTTACTTCATGACAAGCCTCGGAGTTAATGCTTGACCGATAAAGAAACCCACAAATAATCACCAAGAGAAGATATCCTTGAAATTCATCAGAAAAGGTCTGTGTTTGCTCTGGGAGGGTCAATCAGACTGGGCACAGACTGAGGGAAGGCAAGCCAGAGCAGAACAGGCAGCTCACACAGCTCAGCCAGGAGGGGGGAGGGGTACGATTTCTGCTTTTACCCCACTGTGGATACTCTGTCTTGGCAGCAAGCCAGGAGAAGCAGAGAAGGTGTAAACACTGGAGGTGAAGAATAAAACCCCGGAAAGCTAGCCTCTCTTGGGACCCAGCCACCTCCAACACCCACCTGGACTGACTCAACGCATTCTCAGAGCCTCAGAGCTCAGACTCAGTGCAGCCATCACTGTCTTGTTAGTGCCTCACTGCTGCACTCCCCCCCCCCAGTCTGTAGAGAAACCCCATTAATACCATCCAGCCCCAGCCCCCAAAAAACAGTCCAATTGTTGCTCTTGTCAATTTGTTTTCTTTGATTCCGCTCTTGACAAAATGAACAAAAAATCCAAAAGGGCTCTAACCATTGACAGTTTATGTATGGAGAGAGAACAGACTTCAGACAACTGAAGAGACTGAAAACAGACTGTCCTCAGAGGAATCCCCTAAGGGGGATATGAGCTGATTCTCAATACTAAAGAATCTCATAGAGGAAATCAAAAAGGCTCTCATAAGAGAGCTAGAAGAGAAATGGGAAGCTTGGCAAGAGAGCCTGGAGAAGTCATCCCAGACATTTAAAGACAGAGTGGATAAAGAAATCAAATCATTGAGAAACAAAATTAGTGAATTGGAAAAGGTAAACAACTCCAAGGAAAACAGGATTAGTGAGCTGGAAAAAGACAACAGCTCTCTAAAATATAAAATGGATAAAATGGAAAAAAAATTCCATAGAAGATAAAAACTCAATTGGACAATTATAAAGAGATATAAAAAAAAGTGAGTGAAGAAAATACATCATTGAAAATTAGACTGGAACAAGTAGAAATGAATGACTCAAGGAGAAACCAAGAGGTAGTCAAGCAAAACCAGAGAAATGAAACAATTGAAAAGAATGTCAAGTACCTTATTAGAAAGACAACAGACGTGGAAAACAGATCCAGGAGAGACAATTTGAGAATAATCGGACTCCCTGAAAAATGGGAGGAAAAAGAGAGCTTGGACACTATTTTCGAGGAAATTATCAAAGAGAACTGCCCAGACGTTTTGGAAACAGAGGGTAAAATAGACATGGAAAAAATATATCGATCACCTACTGAAAAGGACACTAAATTCAAAACGCCAAGAAATATAGTGGCCAAGTTCAAGAACCATCAGACAAAGGAAAAGATACTGGAAGCTGCTAGAAAAAAGCAATTCAGATATGGAGGAGCCACAATAAGGATATCCCAGGATCTAGCAGCATCCACATTAAAAGAATGAAGGGCCTGGAAAATGATATTCCGAAATTCTAAGGAACTTGGTATGCAGCAAGAATAACTTACCCAGCAAGAATGAGCATTGTTTTCCAGGGAAGAAGATGGACATTTAACAAAATAAATGAATTCCATCTATTCTTTATGAAAAAAACAGACCTACATAAAATGTTTTATCTTCAAATACAGAACTCAAGAGATTTCTAAAAAGGTAAAAAGAAATCCTGAGAACTATAATTCTGTTATAAAAATATGTAAAGAACATATGTATACTTTGTCCTGGAAACTAGAGGTGGAAAGGAAATTATATCATAAAAAAGTGTAAAGTGATGGTACTACATCTCATGAAGAGGCAAAGGTAACCTATTATATCTGAGAGAAAGAAAGGAGGGAGATGAACGTAGTGTGTATCAATAGACATATTCGATTTATGGTGAAACTTCTTCCACTTCAATGAAAAGTGAGAGGGAAGGAGTAAGCTAAGGGGAAGGGAATATAGAAATTGTGAGGAAAAGGGGTAAAATAAGGGAAGTAACTTTAAGGTGAGGGAGGGATACTAAAAAGAGAGGGCTGTGAAAAGCAAGTGCTGTTCACAAGTTTAATACTGGTTAGAGGGCTAAGAGGGAAGGAAAGGAGAAAAGCATAAGTAGGGGTTAACAGGCTGGCAAGCAATATAGAATTAGTCATTCTAACCATAAATGTGAATGGGGTAAACTCCCTCATAAAGAGGAAGCAGTTAGCAGATTGTATCAAAAGTCAGAATCCTACTATATGTTGTTTACAGGAAACACACCTGAAACAGGTTGATACATTCAAACTAAAAGTAAAAGGGTGGAGCAGAATCTACTATGCTTCAGGCAAAGCCAAAAAAGGAGGGGTAGCCATCCTCATCTCAGATCAAGCAAAAAGAAAAATTGATCTAATTAAAAGAGATAAGGAAGGGCATTATATCCTGCTAAAGGGTAGCATCAATAATGAAGCAGTATTAATATTAAACATATAGGCACCAAGTGGTGCAGCATGTAAATTCTTAAAAGAGAAATTAAGAGAGCTGCAAGAAGAAATAGACAGCAAAACTATAATAGTGGGAGATCTCAACATTGCACTCTCAGAATTAGATAAATCAAACCACAAAATCAATAAGAAAGAAGTCAAAGAGGTAAATAGAATACTTGAAAAGTTTGATATGATAGATCTTTGGCAAAAGCTAAATGGGGACAGAAAGGAGTATACTTTCTTCTAAACAGTTCATGAAACCTATACAAAAATTGATCAATTACTAGGGCATAAAAACCTCAAAATCAAATGCAGTAAGGCAGAAATAGTAAATGCAGCCTTTTCAGACCACAATGCTATCAAAATTACATTTAATATAAAGCCAGGGGAAAATTAATTAATAAAATTAAGAGTTGGTTCTATGAAAAAGCCAACAAAATAGACAAACCCTTAGTAAATCTGATTAAAAAAAGGAAAGATAAAAAGCAAATTGTTAGTCTTGAAAATGAAAAGGGAGATCTCACCACTAATGAAGAGGAAATTAGAACAATAGTTAGGAGCTACTCTGCTGAACTTTATGCCAATAAATTTGATAACTTAAATGAAATGGAAGAATACCTTCAAAAATATAGTTTGCCCAGATTAACAGAGGAAGAAGTAAGTAGTCTAAATAGTCCCATCTCCGAAAAAGAAATAGACCAAGCTATTAACCAACTTCCTAAGAAAAAGTCCCCAGGACCAGATGGATTTACAGGTGAATTCTACCAAACATTTAAAGAACAACTAATTCCAATGCTATATAAACTATTTGAAAAAATAGGGATTGAAGGAGTCCTACCAAATTCCTTTTATGACACAGACATGGTACTGATACCTAAACCAGGTACATTGAAAACTGAGAAAGAAATCTATAGACCAATTTCCTTAATGAATATTGATGCTAAAATATTAAATAAGATATTAGCAAAAAGACTTCAGAAAATCATCCCCACGATAATACACAAGTAGCATTTATACCAGGAATGCACGGCTGGTTTAATATTAAGAAAACTATTAGTATAATTGACCATATTAATAATCAAATTAATAAAAACTATATGATCATCTCAATAGATGCAGAAAAAAACATTTGATAAAATCCATCATCCATTCCTACTAAAAACGCTTGAGAGTATAGGAATAAATGGGCTATTCCTTAAAATAATAAGGAGCATATACTTAAAACCATCAGTAAACATTATATGTAATGGTGATAAACTCTAACCTTTCCCTGTAAGATCAGGAGTGAAACAAGGTTGCCCACTATCATCATTACTATTCAATATAGTACTAGAAACTCTAGTCTCGACAATAAGAGCCAAGAAAGAGATTCAAGGAATTAAAGCAGGAAATGAGGAAATCAAATTATCAATCTTTGCAGATGACATGATGGTATACTTAGAGAACCCCAAAGACTCTGCTAAAAAGCTATTAGAAATAATTCAGAATTTTAGCAAAGTTGCAGGATACAAAATAAATCCACATAAATCCTCATCATTTTTATACATTACCAACACAATCTAACAGCAAGAGATACAAAGAGAAATTCCATTCAAAATAACGGTGGATAGTATAAAATATTTGGGAATATATCTACCAAAGGAAAGTCCGGAATTATATAAGCAAAACTACAAAACACTTGCCACAAACATAAAGTCAGATTTAAATAACTGGAAAAACATTCAGTGCTCTTGGATAGGTCGAGCAAATATAATTAAGATGACAATACTCCCTAAACTAATCTATTTATTTAGTGCTATACCAATCAGACTCCCAAGAAACTATTTTAATGATCTAGAAAAAATAACAACAGAATTCATATGGAACAACAAAAGGTCGAGAATTTCAAGAGAAGTAATGAAAAAAATTAAATGAAGGTGGTCTACAACAACAGTTACCAAAACCATTTTGTATTGGCTAAGAAATATACTAGTTGATCAGTGGCATGGGTTAGGTTCACAGGGCAAGATAGTGAATAAAAATAGCAATCTAGTGTTTGACAAACCCAAAGATCCCAAATTTTCAGATAAGAATTCATTATATGACAAAAACTGCTGGGAAAACTGGAAATTAGTATGGCAGAAACTAGGCATAGACCCACATTTAACATCACATACTAAGATTAGATCAAAATGGGTCCAAGATTTAGACATAAAGAACGAAATCATAAATAAATTGGAGGAACATGGGATGGTTTACCTCTCAGACTTGTGGAGGAGGAAGGAGTTTGTGTCCAAGGGAGAACTAGAGACCATTATTGATCACAAAATAGAACACTTTGATTACACCAAATTAAAAAGTTTCTGCACAAACAAAACTAATGCAAACAAGATTAGAAGGGAAGTAACAAATTGGGAAAAATTTTTACAATTAAATTTCTGATAAAGGCCTCATCTCCAAAATATACAGAGAATTGACTTTAATTTATAAGAAATCAAGCCATTCTCCAATTGATAAATGGTCAAAGGATATGAACAGACAATTTTCACATGATGAAATTAAAACTATTTCCATTCATATGAAAGAGTGTTCTAAACCACTATTGATTAGAGAAACGCAAATTAAGACAACTCTGAGATATCATTACACACCTGTCAGATTGGCTACGATGACAGGAAGAAATAACGATGAATGTTGGAAGGGCTGTGGAAAAACTGGGACACTGATGCATTGTTGGTGGAGTTGTGAAAGAATCCAACCATTCTGGAGAGCAATCTGGAATTATGCCCAAAAAGTTATCAAAATGTGCATACCCATTGAACCAGGAGTGCTATTCCTGGGCTTATACCCCAAGGAACTACTAAAGAAGGGAAAGGGACCTGTATGTGCCAAAATGTTTGTGGCAGCCCTTTTCATAGTGGCTAGAAACTGGAAAATGAATGGATGTCCATCAATTGGAGAATGGTTGGGTAAATTATGGTATATGAATGTTATGGAATATTATTGTTCTGTAAGAAATGACCAACAGGAGAAATACAGAGAGACTTGGAGAGACTTACATCACCTGATGCTAAGTGAAATGAGCAGAACCAGGAGATCATTATGCATTTCAACAATGATACTGTATGAGGATGTATTCTGATGGAAGTGGATATCTTCAACATAGAGAAGAGCTAATCCAATTCCAATTGATTGATGATGGACAGAATCAGCTACATCCAGAAAAGGAACTCCAGGAAATGAGTATAAACTGTGAGCACTGTTTTGTTTTGTTTTGATTTGTTTTTCTTCCCAGATTATTTTTAGCTTTTGAATACAATTCTTCCTTTGCAACAACAAAAACATTATTCGGTTCTGCACATATATATTGTACCTAGGATATACTATAAGATATTTAATATGTATTGGAATGCCTGCCATCTGGGGGGGGGAGGGAAGGAGGGGAAAAATTCAGAACAGAAGGGAGTACAAGGGATAATGTTGTAAAAAAATTACCTATGAATATGTAGTGTCAAAGAAAATGTTATAATTTAAAAAATTAATAAAAAATTTTTAAAAAGAGTTCTTTTTACCTTTTTCTGCTTCTCTTCAGTCTTGTGGATCTAGATCAAAATTTTTGTTTAAGGTTTTTTTTTTTTTTACAATAGAAACAAATTGAATTCCTCTGTTACATTAAATGACCATCTTCTTCCATGGAATAAAATGCTAAACTTAACTGGGTAGTTTATTCTTGATTGCAATTCTTGTTCTTTTGCCTTTCAGAATATCAGGTTCCAGGCCCTTTTCTACTTTACTATGGAGGAAGCCAGATTTTGCTTGACCCTTATTATAGCACCTTGTTATTTGAATTGTTTTTTTTCCTAGCTGCTAGCAGTATTTTTTCCTTCGTTTGGTAGTTCTGCAGCTTAAGCACAATGTTTTGTGGAGTTCTTTTTTAGGGTCTTTTTCAGAAGATGTTTGATGAATTCTTTCAACACCTGTTTTCCTTCTGTTTCTACTATCTCTGGACAGTTCTCTTTGATCATTTCCTATAAAATAGAATCGAGGCTCTTTTTTTTATCATAGTTTTCGGGGTGTCCAATGATCCTCAGATTATCTTTCCTAGATCTATTTTACAGGTCTATTGATTTTCCCAGTAAGTATTTGATGTTATTCTCTATCTTTTCTTTTCTTTTCCTTTTTTTTGTTTTTGTTTTTGTTTTTTTGTTTTGTTTTGTTTTGATTTGTTTTGTTTTGTTTGACTGATTCTTGGTTTCTCAATGAATAATTCATTTCTTTTTGTTCAGTCCTGATTTTTAATGAATTATTTTCTTCATTCACATTTTAAGTTCTTTTTGTATATGCCCAATTGAGTTTTTAAATGAATTATTTTGCTGTGTTGAATTTTTTTCCATTTCACTAATATTTTAGTGAATTATTTTATTTTTCCAATTCAAAAATCCAATTCTTAACCTGCAACAAGAAAATTGGATTTACACACATATTGTATCTAGGTTATACAGTAACACATTTCAGTGAAATCAGCAACCACAATAATTAATTAGATTGAGGCAGGGAAAAATAAGAACATATGCCATACTTCCCAAACTTAAGGGCAGAGTTTAAAATGAAGGTGTAATGGGACATTGACTAAACTCCTCAATATAGGAGAAATAATAATCTGAGAGCTGGTAAATAGGAGTCATTAGGATTTTAATAGAGTACTATATTTGATAGAGTGAACCTCAGAAAGTTAGGTCACTTAGGGAAAATATTAGGTGGAAGCTCTGAAATCGACAACAAGTTGTACAAACATTTCTTTTCCATCATATAAACATAAGGATTATGAGACAAGCTACATCCAGTAATGGAGACAGTGATCAGGGATGTAGGGAGGCAGGTTTTTATGATGACAAAGGAATGGAGGAAAAAAAAAGAAGAATACTATGAAAGACTGTGGTTTAAAAGTTTCTTATAGGCTCCATGGAAAGGGAGGAAGAAATTAGTTGAGACTTGGAGGATGGAGAATGGAAAGACTGATATATGTTGACCAAAATAGAATTTTACTCTAACTAAGTAGTGTAGTAAATAAAGTGTCAGGCCTAAAAACAAAAAGACCTAGCTTTCCAATTCAAATTTGGCCTCACAGACTTATTACTTGTGTCACTTTACTCCACTTGTCTAAGTTTCCTCATCTATAAAATGAACTGGAGAAAGAATTGGCAAACTAGTACCTTTGCCAAGTAAACCTCAAATGGAATCACAAAGAGTTGTTGTACATACTAAAAAATAAGGGAATTGAGTCTATGACTTAGAATTATCTTACGATTATCAGAGGAGCCACCGGAATAGTTGATCAGTTAATCATATCATGCTTATTTTCTAAGACTTTTATTTTTATATTTGTAGGGAACTCAAATTTTTTTTCTACCATTATAGATCAGTAGCTTTATTATCACTTAAACTTTAAGAGAGCTAATTGAGTTACCATGAGAACAACTGAGTTGCCCCTTTTCACATAGTCCCATGATCAGAAATCAAATCTAACTTATGTGTCATTTTACCCAATAAGGTTACTCAATAGCACATTATCTTCTCTTAAAAAACTTATACCAAGTGAAAAATTATATAAACTAAATACTGGTAGGGGGGAGGAAGAAATAACAGAAAAAAATACACCTAAATTTGAATTAAACCATGTATAGCAACAGTATTTATAATAAAAAGTTCAAAAATTAATTATGTTTGATAATTGGGAAGGGCTGAACTAATTGTGTTATATGAAAGTAAAGGAATATTATTCTGACAAAAGTAATAATAAATTCAAGATTAAGAGGAATATGAGAAGAATTATATGAACTGATGCATAGTCAAAAAAGTAAGCACAATTTTTATGATGACTACCATAACACAAATGAAAACAACTGCAAAAGCAAGTTAATTCATTTCAAATACAGTGACAAATTATTGGTCTAGGTAACTGAACATAACACATACATCTTCCTTTCTACTAAGAAATGCTAAATTTTAAATATGAAAAGACATGTTTCTATTAGTTGCTATCACTTTCTTCAACTTCCAATTGGAAAGCATTATAGGGAAATTGTTCTTTGGAAAAATCTTGATATATTAAAATAAAATATACCATGGAGAAAAAAAAAAGCTTGAAAAAGGTAAGAATACCTCTAAAATACATTTGTTCAGTTGTTTCCTATTCTTTGTGGCCTTATTTGAGATTTTCTTGGTATTGGTATTGAAATAGTTTTTTGTTTCCTTATACAGTTTATTTTATAAATGTGAAACTAAGGCAAAAAGATTTAAGTGATTCACCCAGATTCACATAGCTAGGAAGTATCTGAGGTTAGATTTGACATCAGGAATATTAATTTACCTGATTTCAAGTCCAGTTCTCTATCCACTGCATCATCTAGTTGCCCCAAAATGTGTATGCTTCTCTACTTTAGGAGGGCTAATGTTTTTCAAGGACAAGTAACCTTAGAGAAATTAATGAAATCTTTACTTTCTTGTCTCTCTGGTATTTGGTAAACAGCAAATGTTGTATTTTTGGGATGACCAGCATCCCCTGGTCATATTTTTACCTTCAAATACTCCATTTATATAAACATCAAATTGCTTCTTAAGAGACTTTTTCTGGTTTTCTGCCATTCTTGAAATAAAATCCTGGCAAGCTGTTTTCTCACCTCATTTCAAATTGGTTTTACACTTCTTTGTCCTTAGGGATGATGCTTTTCATTACCTGGATTCAGAATTGAATAGGTGTGAATTCTGAGATGATAAGCTATGTATAGCTGTCAATATCATTTCACAAAGGTGACTAAGTGTCTGGAGAAGGTGTTTGACCCAAAAGTAGTCTGAATTTTTTCTGGGCCTTCTGGAAGGTTCAAAGAAACCTGTTTTGAGAAGAGTTTTCGAGTTCTTTTCAAATTTTCTTAGCCCCTATAATGAATTATAAATAATTGCCTGAAGGAAGTACTATACATTTATATTTATAAATGTAAAAATGAAACTATAGGAAAGATATTCCTATTCTGAAAAAAAAAGATTGTCATTTAGAGAAACAAAAAACTTTTTCAACTCCCTATTTCCACCAATCTTTATTATCCTGAATCATACCTTCTAATTACTATTAATATTTCATACTACTTAAAAAAATATACCTCTCCCCATTCCACCCCTAAATTTTAATTCATCCACTGTGCTCTTTTGAGTTTCTCATTAATTATAAATAATCTTTCATTTATCAATATGTCTCCAAACTTCTGATCAAATTATCTTTAGTAGACTATTCAGAAATTTACTTTCTATGACATCACATGCTTTACAACTCTATTCAATGAAAGACTCAACCCCCTTCATTCCCCAGAAGACAGATATATTTATCCTGATTATTCCAATTGCTCTTATTTTCCTTTATCCTCTGCCTTTCCTGAAATAGTTCAGGCAATAAAATGCAGGACAGCCAAGGTAATTGCAATTTATAGAGCAGTTTATTTACTGGCCGGGACGGATCTCTGGATTGAGTTTCGTTTCGAACCCAAGTAGAGACAGGCTTATAAGCAATTATTGTTCTGCCTTGTGGTTACAAATTTTGGAAATCATTGACACAGTTTCTCATTTACAATGGGGAAGTGTAGGAAACTATAGGCATGTTTTGTAATGTTGTCTTGACATTGTTAAACACACACTTCTCAGAAAGTCTGGGGTCTAATGAACTGGGGGATGGGGCCCAGTCTGAACATAACACTTCCCTGAATTTAGTTTAAGCAACATTTTCCTATAAGCCTGAGGCCCCTTGACCCAGGGATGAGTGAGCCAGTCTTTTGTCCATTTCATTCCTATTTTTGTTATTTAGAAAAACTTGTTAACTCAAGTCTGTTACTAAAACAATACATTTACCATTCTTCCTGGACAGATCTATGTAGATGTCCCATAAACACATAACATTAATTATGTCCAAAATGTAATAAATGTGATTTTTATTTAATAACACTTTATGGGTACAGAATAATTTATATTAATTATGTCCTTGAGACACAGAATGATTATCCATCTTATTCAAAGATAAACAGATTAGTGATTAAGCAAGAAATTGAATACTTTTTTTTTTTCAAAAAAAAAAAAAATTCAATCCAGTTCTAGATTCTACCTATAGGTATATCTAGTTATATAATATGGTCATTCTCATCATCTATTCCCTAAACCAGATCTTTCTCACAGAATTTTCTCTTGACCTTTTTTTCCTATTAATGGTACTATTTGTAGTCTTCCATGTTTAAAACCTATGGCTTATTTTTTACTATTTTTTTTTCTTTCTTCTTGTTACCTTGTCCAATTCAATAAACATTTATGAAGAACTTGCTACATTTATGATTTAGATATATAGAATTCACAAAGATAAAAAGGGGTGATCCCTTCCTTAAAGAGAGGGACAATAATCTGTGTATCAATGAGCAAAGTTATTCTGAGATGGTGAGAATACAAATAACTGGGAGAAAGAATCAGATAATTCATGACATATTTGCACATTGAAGGAAACATGATTCTATGATACACAGGTAAATAAGAAATCATTCTAGACAGGTGAAACTGGCTTGAGCATAAAATATTTCCAACTTAGTTGGAGTCGTAAAAAGGAAAACAGGAATTGAGATTGTGAAGTACTAAGGCTTTTTCTTTTTATTTAATATTGGATGCAATGAGGGGTAGAGGAGGGGTTACATGGTAAAACCTGTATTTTAGGAATATCAATTTGGAATCTATGTAGAAGATAACTCAGAAAAGAGAGATAATAGACATAGTGAAACCAATAGAAATATATTGCAAAAGTTCAAGTGGGAAATAATGAAGATCTGAACAAAACAGTGGTTGAGCAAAATTTAAGAGCTATATGAAAATGGAAGTAGAGGTAGAAAGAATAAGATTAGTAATTTATTTAATATGGGGGACAAGGGAAATGGAAGAGTCAAAGATGATACAAAGTTAATCAATGCCTTACAAAATATTCTGTCAACAGAAGTAAAGAACTTTGGAAGAGAGATGGGTTTGGGGAGATTATAATAAGTTCAGTTTTAGACTTATTGATTAGTATCAAGTTTTACTCTACCATCTCCAGTTCATCCTCTATATTATTGAATATCATTGCTGAACATATCTCCTTGCATTTATTCCTTAATTGATATTATCATGACTATTGAACAAAAGTTTATTTGCTGTATTAATATCTATGTTATACAATATAAACATCATTTGACACCTTCAGAAAAGTTCTTAATTTTGAAATGACATTCTACTGAGATAATCTTTTATTTATTATTACTACCAATAATGACAACAAAATTTTGTACTCTCATACCTTCTGATCAATTATGGTACAGCCATTCAACTAGAATTTTTGAGCATATAGTAGATAATGTCATATCCTTGAACTATGAAAAAGGTTAAAAATGTTTCTATTCTCAAACACAAAATGTAATGGAGGAAACAACACACCAAAATTGTACAAACAAAAAACATAGAGTATTAATTAAAGATGATTTAGAAAATAAGGCAATAAGATTGGGAAGCTCTAGGAAAAGTTTTGCTGTTTGGACTTCAATTCAGACCTGATGATATCTAGTATTCTAGGATTTAAATCCTAGTCAGCTGTAGAAAATTACTTGCAAAAGTCTTTTTATCATCCTTCGTAATTTCATCCAGGATGCCTTTGATATTTTTATACATTATTCCCATAAAGATTTTATAGGGATGATAAAGTCAGAATACAGATTGAATTATTAATACCTTTTCTCCTTTCTGAAGACTGATCCTATCTGTGATTTTTCTTACTTGATTGTAAAATTGCCTTCTTTGAGATCTTTCTGTGCCTTCAACAAATAGACACAAAATGGCAAAAATTTGCTAGCATATTTATAGAGAGTAGCAAAAACAAGAATATATAATTGCTTACAAATCTCTCCCTTTGGGTCAATATGTTATTTTCCTCACAGTTTTTTTTTCTTTCTATACTTAACTTGTATGCAGTGGGCACTTGTTAAATTGAATTGGATTCTATTTGGGCCCTGTTAACTACCAAATTAAACTATAGCTATACTCTTTGAAATTGCCTGCATGAATACTTTTTCCTATCCCATTCCTAATGCTTAGAATGTATGTGGAAACCCCGAAATCCTACCAATTCTTCCTAACCTTGCATTAGGATACATTTCCTGACTTCTTTCTATCCTCTGCTATGTATTTACAATTTGAAAGTAATTTCTTATTTTGAATTTCAGAGTTTTTAATGTATATCTTTTGGAGACATTTTTTTTAAAAAATGTACTCTTCTCATTTCTTTTATTTTGTGTTATTTTCTTCTTTCTTTGGCAGGCCTTAAACTTAATGAAGGCAAAGACCATTTTATGTATCTGTATCTGATGTTTAGCATAATGCTTTGCCCATTGTAGATGTTCAAAAAAATTTTAATAAGTACATGAGCATTAGTAGTTAAAATATAAATTCCAATAGGAAAAACCCAATTGACTATTGTCTATAGCTTTCTGCTCTAAAACAAAAATGTTTTATGTAAGCTATAGTGATTAAAAATAATTGTAATCATCATTAATATATTCCCTAATAATAAACTCACTGGCAAAAGAGTTTTGAGTCTCCTTCCTAATCAACTTTTCCCAATTGTATATAATAGTAGTATACACAAGAATGTACCTATGGTCCACTTTCAGCTATCTTTAGTTTCTTACTTAATAATCTCATTTATTTCAATAATTTCAAATGCTATATCTAAGTGTTCTAAACCTCTAACTGTAATCTAGTTCTATCTTTTGAGCTCCAAATCTTCATTTCATCTTCATTCTAACTCTTCAACAGCTTTTAGATTGTGTAGATAGCTAAAAAACACAGTTGGTGATAGAGTGCTAGAATCAGGAAGACCTGAGTTCAAATTTTGCCTCAGACATTTGATAAGTGTGTGATTCTGCATGGGTCACTTAATCTCTATCTATTCCAGTTTCCTCACGTACAAAAGAGGAATAATAGTAATATTTATGTCCTGGGTTTTTATGAAGAAAAAGGTTAGATATGTATAAAATATCTTGTAAACTTTAAAAATGTTAGCTACTATAAATGCTAGCCATGATATTTACATGAATATCTCTCTGCTCAGTCAGTTAATGTCAGAAACATTGGCACCTCAAAATCAACAATTGAAAAACTGAACTCTCTCTCCCCATCCCTTACTTTTATTTCTACAATCTCATTACAGCTTTACTTTATCACTCACTTCCTTTCTTAAGGGTTTAACATTGTGTTTATCTTCTTCACCTCTTAAATTCTGTCTTAAGGTCTTAGTGATTAAACTTCTGTAGCATCTTAACCATCCATATTAGGGATTCTTGGGAATGAAGTATAGTCTGTTATTAATCTAAATAAAAGGCAGGAGACTATCAGTGAATTTATGAGGAAAGGACCTCTTTGTACTTCTTTAAAAACTTGAATTCACAGGAAGAAGGAACTAGAAGAATGTGGCTTATCCTGTAAAATGAATAGATTATTATAGAAAGTAATAAATTTCTGTGTTATGGGTCAACAGCAAGAAGTTTTTATGTTATTCAGGGCAATGTTCCATATTCTAAATAATTTTGGAATAACTATTACCTGTATTGACTTGCTGATATTAATAGCATCCTTAAAACATAGACTATATTGCTCATCATTCTAATATATTATCAATGTCAAATGAAGAACAATGCATTATAATATCCCTCTTGCTTTATATATTAATGTATGTTTGCTATTAAAACTTTAAATATTCTGTAAAAAAAATCACCTGAGGAAAATGACAGTATAAACAAGAAACAGGTATTAATATCTCTTAGCCTGTGAATCCTCAATATTTGCCAAAATTGTAGCAAAACATAACGAAAAGGCAGCTGTTATATTCAAAAGCATGAAAGACTAGAATAGTAAAGAATATACTAAATATCAAATGAAGTTTAAGTAAACGCATAGCTAGATTGCAGATTATATTTGGTGCTATGAAAGAGGTAGTGTGATTTCTTAAAGGGTCATGATCCATAGGATAATTTTACATAGAAACTGTTAGGCTCAATCAATTTCACTATAGCATAGTATTTAGCCATTTCTTGAAGTTAGACCTGAGGCATTGGTAATGTTTAGAATATGAATTAAATTTTCAAATCCATATAGGTATCATTTAGTGCTTAGAAATGAGATGTTACTAAATAGTTCCAGGACTGTTTTGTAGAGATAATGAAACAAGTTTTAGATATGTTTTAATAATTTGGATTCATAATTATGTTGCTATTTCTTTGAATCCATGATCTAATCAATGAGAGTCCTTCTAAGAGCTATATTGATAACAACTTATTGAAACTTGCCCATGTTGTGAAACTACTGTTTCTTTTTTTTTTAATTTAATTTTTATTTTATTTTATAATTATAACTTTTTTTTTGACAGTACATATGCATGGGTAATTTTTTACAACATTATCCCTTGCTCTTACTTCTATTCAGATTTTTTCCCTTCCTCCCCCAACCCCCTCCCCCAGATGGCAGGCAGTCTTATACATGTTAAATATATTACAGTATATTCTAGATACAATATAGATAATATATAATAATATATACTATATATATTATATTATATATATATATATAATTGTATATATATATATATATAATATATATCATAATATATAATAATAATACTGTTTCAAAAACTATTTGCAGAAGTGGGTAGATAGAGAATTCTTATCAATATACTTGAGAGAGAACTCACTTTATATCCTATGGTGTTGTGTGGGATATCAGAAGAGTATGGTGGTTTGCACTGATATTTCTTTACTACAATATTTCGAGCACATTTTTCCTAATCATGCCTTTATTAGATAACATGTTTTACACAGCTTCCCTTTTGCAATGCCTCATTTGTAATGTGTTATAGTCTTATATTTATCACATGTCTCTCCATTTTCTTTGGGGTGATTCTTTATTTGTTTAGCACATATACTATGAGAAAAAATAGCTCAAAGAATAGTGCTTTGTCTTTCTTAAAGGAAAGGATAAGCTTATATGTAGGATAGGTAGGATAAAAAAATATCTATGTAACTTCCCAAATATATTTCAAATCCTTTTCCTCTTTTTGTTTAATCATCCTTTGCAGTGCCTAAGATATAGATACTGATATACCAAATGCTTGGATCCATTACTTATAGTCCATGCTCTCACTCCTCTTACCTAGGCTATTGCAATAGCCTCTTATTTGGTCTCCCTGCCTCAAGTCTTTTTTACTCATCCTACACAGGGCTGTCAAGTCAATTTTCCTTAAGCTCAGATATCTGTGTGACTCTTCTACTCAATAAACTCCAGTAGCTTCCTATTGTGTTTATAATCAAATATAAAATTCTCTTTAGCTGTTAAGACCTAACACAACCTGATTGAAGTCCATTTTTTCTGCCCTCACTGTGTGTCACTCCCTCCCTTGAATTCTATCATTCAACAAACCGGCCTCAACAAACTGGCCTCTGTTCCTCACACACTACATTCTATCTCACTTTTCTTTGCTTTTGGTAATTTTTTGTTTGAAAAGTAGGCTTTCCCTATCTCAACCTCCCTATCTCCAGAGGCATCTTTTCAATGAAACCTTTCCTGACCCCTTAAACTACTAAAGCCTTCCCTCTTTGTGATTAACTTATTTTTATAAAGAGAAAGTAAATGAATACAAATATTTTCTCTTTATGCAGTATATATAAATACATGTATTTGCACACACATACATATGTGTATATATGAATAAACATAATTATATTTTCCCTATTCTTTGTACTTGGATCTTAGCAGAACAGGCACCCAGCATAGCACCTGGAATATGGTGTTAAGATTCTTACAAGGTGCTAAGTCACTGGAATTAATAGAGACAATAATTATCTAATTTAGCATGGTTCAGTATGGAGATGTTATGGGCCAAAACTTGAAACAATGTACTGGGTGGAATTGAGGAGGCAATGATGAAATCTAATTTAGCATTGATTTAATCCTACAACAAATAATGGTTTCCTAAGTGATGAAATGATTGATGTGTGCTCAGTGGGTAGCATATAAGCAAGAAGCTCTCAGGGACAAGGAGAACTTCAGGAGATTCAGGAAGCTCTCAGGACTTCGGGAGATTCAGAGTCAAGATTGATTCCAACTTCCACCTTTGTGCTGGCTGGAGACATTGCGAGGACAAGAGGCAGAAGCTGGACAAGACAAAGAACTAGGGACAAGAGTTCTTGGGAACCAAGGAAAGAGATAGACCTCTAAGAAAGCTAACTGGGCCCCAGGAAAAGATACAAGACTTGAAAGAGAAAATAAAGGATTTGAACTTTAACTCCTGGCTGCATTTGGGATTATTAAACTGAACTGAAACTAAGACTGCCTCCAGAAGCTCCCCAAGAAATTTGCTCCCAGAGAAGATTACATTTTAGAGAAGAAAACATCACAAGTAGGCACTTATGATAGGACAAATATTTATGAAAAGTGCTATCACTTATACCAGGATTTCTATAATGTTTTCCATAACCATTTTCCATAAAGATTTTCCATGAAAAATTACTTTGACTGACCCTTCATGTCATTTCTTCATCACTGAAGAACATATAAAATCTTATTCACATTTTATCAGGTTCTCTCAGACTTGGAATGGCAGAATCCCATTAATGTTACCCCATCCTGCTGATTGTGTTTTCTAGTGAAGATATAAGAAAGGGTAGAAGTACCAAAGCTTTCTATAACTTTTCTGATTTGAATTCAGGTTTCCTTGACTTCAAGGACTATATCTACTGTAACAATGCCTATGTTGTTCCATAAAGACAAGCTCAAAATAATGATGAATTACTATTATAAGTTGAGGCAAAATTTCTGGGAAAGACATTTGTTATTTTTAAAGACAGAAATAAAACCCTGTTTCTACATATGGATAAAGCCTGAGAATGAGACTCATCAAAAGTTGTTGTTTACAAAATTGGAACATGGAAAATATAAATTTGTCCTGAAAAAAAAAAAAAAAGCACATGGATTTGGGAAAATAAATTAATTATTTTTGTGAATGTATTTGGAAAGAAAAACCGTTGAAGTGAGAAACAACTACAGGTAAGGTTTTAAAAATAATATTTCGAGTTATTATAAATTTTATCAAATGAGCTATTTTTCCTCTAATCTACAAAGTACTCCATTCTGATCAAAATAGTAATAAGTCTTTTGTTGTTTTCTTGTACTGTTTCACAGAAAGAGGTAACATTATAATGATATATATGTGAGGAAAGATGAGGTATAACTTTGTGTACTCTATTTCACTGAAAAAAACTATTATGTTGATTAAGATCCAAAATCAGCCTAAAGAACTTTCAAGACAGAGAATAGGAAAGAAGATGGTAAAAATAAGCATATACATAGTGATGAAATAAAAATGAAAAAAAAAACAGTAAAGATTTTCCCCTTTTTTCTATTAGTTTCATGTTATATTTTTAACTCAAGAGTTTATGCTATATCTATTATTTAAAAAATAAGTTTCTGTTGATTTTTTACATCATCACAGCTTCTCTTCAATATATGCCTCCCTCCCAAAGATCCACCTTTATGTCCTATATAACAATTATTATTTTCCAAAGATCTCTATTCCCCACCAAAAGAAAAAATACAAAAAGAGGAGAAAATCAACAAAATCTATACACTTCAACAATGATACTGTATGAGGATGTATTCTGATGGAAGTGGATATCTTCAACATAGAGAAGAGCTAATCCAATTTCAATTGATCAGTGATGGACAGAAGCAGCTATATCCAGAAAAGGAATACTGGGAAATGAGTGTAAACTGTGAGCATTTTTTTTGTTTTTCTTCCCAGATTATTTTTACCTTCCAAATATAATTCTTCCTTTGCAACAACAACAACAAAATTCGGTTCTGCATATATATCTTGTACCTAGGATATACTATAAGATATTTAATATGTATGGGAATGCCTGCCATCTAGGGGAGGGGGGAGGGAGGGAAGGAGGGGAAAAATTCAGAACAAAAGGGAGTACAAGGGATAATGTTGTAAAAAAATTATCTATGAATATGTACTGTCAAAAATGTTATAATAATAAAAATTAATAAAAAAATTCATCATGCAAAAAAAAAAAAAGAATATCAACAAAATCAATCAGTATATTGAAAAAAAAAAACCTTAGCTATGCATAATACCCAAAGAGCTCCATGAAGGGATGAATATTTTCTTTATACATTTGTCTTTATAATTTTACTACATTTACTTTTGATTCTTCTGTGATTGTTGCATATTTATTTATATTTTGTAACAATTATGTCAATTAATAGATACCTACTCTGTTTCCAATTCTTTATTTTCACAGAGTGCTGCTATAAATGTTTTGTTCCATATGAGGACTTTCTTCTTACCACTTGTTTTCTTGATAAGGCCAGTAATGGATCCTCTGTGTTTAGGGATATGAATATTTAATTTAATCACTTTATTCGCCGAATTCCAAATTACTTTCAAAGATGGTTGCATCAATTCACAACTTCACTAACAATGTATTAATGTGTCAATAATCCTACAAACAAACTCTCCAACATTGACTATTGCCTTTTTTTGGTCAGAAAACATCTCTACATTTCAACAATATTGCATATTCATGTTTAGTTTAATCCTGAATTTGTTTAATAAGTCAGTTTATCATTTTTCACTTTAAACCTGAATAGGAAATGACTTAAAAATACAAAGTGTTTATATTATCATCTGAAATATCCTGGCAAAAATAAGCAGATAATATTTTTATTTCAAGTGTGCATTTATTTTGAAATGCATTTCACATGTTCATTGGTCAGCTTAATTACCATTGCTTATGGGACTTTTAACCTTTTAATGTATATTGCTGTCCAGTTTTATTTAATTGCTGCATGTTCATTTTTTTTAATTTAATTTTCCTATCAACTTCATTTCTATTATGTGATATGCACAGGCTAAATGCTAGCACCAAATTCAACATTGAGAAAAGTGAACTCATTGTTTTGTTGATGTTTTGCTGATGTGTGGCTTTTTTTTTTTTTTTGTAAAAGGCAGCAGCAGCAACAACAACAACAACAATAAAAATAACAACAAACTCAGGTATAGTGATCCTAAGCTTCATCAACCTAGTATATGGATAGCTTTTATCCCACATTAAATAGTTGACCTATGATTAGAATATCTCTCTAATTCAAATATAATTCCTTAATAATGTGGGAAAAGGAAAGGGAAGCTTGACAAGAGAGCCTGGAGAAGTTATCCCATGCATTCAAAGACAGAGTGGATAAAGAAATCAAATCATTGAGAAACAATATTAGGGAGCTGGAAAAGGTAAACAACTCCAAGGAAAACAGGATTAGTGAGCTGGAAAAGGTACACAACTCCAAGGAAAACAGGATTAGTGAGCTGGAAAAAGAAATCAGCTCTCTAAAAAATAAAATGGATAAAATGGAAAAAAATTCCATAGAAGATAAAAACTCAATTGGACAATTACAAAGAGATATAAAAAAGTGAGTGAAGAAAATACATCACTGAAAATTAGACTGGAACAAGTAGAAATGAATGACTCAAGGAGAAACCAAGAGGTAGTCAAGCAAAACCAGAGAAATGAAACAATTGAAAAGAATGTCAAGTACCTTATTAGAAAGACAACAGACGTGGAAAACAGATCCAGGAGAGACAATTTGAGAATAATCGGACTCCCTGAAAAATGGGAGGAAAAAAAGAGCTTGGACACCATTTTCGAGGAAATTATCAAAGAAAACTGCCCAGACATTCTGGAAACAGAGGGTAAAATAGACATTGAAAAAATTCATCGATCACCTACTGAAAGGGACCCTAAAATCAAAACGCCAAGAAATATAGTGGCCAAGTTCAAGAACCATCAGACAAAGGAAAAGATATTGGAAGCGGCTAGAAAAAAGCAATTCAGATATGGAGGATGCACAATAAGGATAACCCAGGATCTAGCAGCGTCCACATTAAAAGAACGTAGGGCCTGGAACATGATATTCCGAAAGGCTAAGGAACTTGGTATGCAGCCAAGAATAACTTACCCAGCAAGAATGAGCATCGTTTTCCAGGGAAGAAGATGGACATTTAACGAAATAAATGAATTCCATCTATTTTTGATGAAAAAAACAGACCTACATAAAAGGTTTGATCTTCAAATACAGAACTCAAGAGATTTCTAAAAAGGTAAAAAGAAATCTTGAGAACTATACTTCTGTCAAAAAATATGTAAGAAACATATGTACAATGTGTCTTAGAAACTAGAGATGGAAAGGAGATTATATCATAAAAAAGTGTAAAGTGGTGGTACTACATCTCATGAAGAGGCAAAGGTAACCTATTATATCTGAGAGAAAGAAAGGAGGGAGATGAACATAGCATGTATCGATAGACATATTCGATTTAAGGTGAAACTTCTTCCACTTCATTGAAAAGTGAAAGGGAAGGAGTAAGCTAAGGGGAAGGGAATACAGTAATTTCGAGGAAAAGGGGTAAAATAAGGGGAGGATATTTAAGGTGGGGGAGAGTTCCTAAAAAGGGAGGGCTGTGAAAAGCAAGTGGTGTTCACCAGTTTAATACTGGATAGGAGGGTAAAAGGGAAGGAAAGGGGAAAAGCATAAGCAGGGGTTAATAGGATGGCAAGAAATATAGAATTAGTCCTTCTAACCATAAATGTGAATGGGGCAAACTGCCTCATAAAGAGGGAGCAGTTAGCAGACTGGATTAAAAGTCAGAATCCTACTATATGTTGTTTACAGGAAACACACGTGAAACAGGGTGAGACATTCAAACTAAAAGTAAAAGGGTGCAGCAGAATCTATTATACTTCAGGCAAAACCAAAAAAGCAGGAGTAGCCATCCTCATCTCAGATCAAGCAAAAACAAAAATTGATCTAATTAAAAGAGATAAGGAAGGGCATTATATCCTGCTAAAGGGCAGCATCAATAATGAAGCAGTATCAATATTAAACATATATGCACCAAGTGGTGCAGCATCTAAATTCTTAAAAGAGAAATTAAGAGAGCTGCAAGAGGAAATAGACAGCAAAACTATAATAGCAGGAAATCTCAACCTTGCACTCTTGGAATTAGATAAATCAAACCACAAAATAAATAAGAAAGAAGTCAAAGAGGTAAATAGAATACTAGAAAAGTTTGATATGATAGATCTTTGGCGAAAGCTAAATGGAGACAGAAAGGAATATACTTTCTTCACAGCAGTTAATGGAACCTATACAAAAATTTATCATATACTAGGGCATAAAAACCTCAAAATCAAATGCAGTAATGGAGAAATAGTAAATGCATCCTTTTCAGACCACAATGAAATCAAAATTACATTTAATAAAAAGCCAGGGAAAAATAGACCAAAAAATAATTGGAAACTAAATAATCTTATACTAAAGAATGATTGGGTAAAACAGCAAATCATAGACATAATTAATAACTTCACCCAAGAAAATGACAATAATGAGACATCATACCAAAATGTGTGGGATACAGCCAAAGCAATAATGATTTGAAGTTTTATATCTCTACAGACCTACTTGCATAAAATAGAGAAAGAGAGGGCCAATGAATTGGGCTTACAACTAAAATTGCTAGAAAAGGAACAAATTAAAAACCCCCAGACAAACACAAAACTTGAAATTCAAAAAAATAAAAGGTGAGATTAATAAAATTGAAAGTAAAAAAACTATTGAATTAATTAATAAAACTAAGAGTTGGTTTTATGAAAAAACCAACAAAATAGACAAACCCTTAGTAAACCTGATTAAAAAAAGGAAAGAGAAAAAGCAAATTGATAGTCTTGAAAATGAAAAGGGTGAACTCACCACTAATGAAGAGGAAATTAGAACAATAGTTAGGAGCTACTTTGCTCAACTTTATGCTGATAAATTCGATAACTTAAATGAAATGGAAGAATACCTTCAAAAATATAGCTTGCCCAGATTAACAGAGGAAGAAGTAAGTAGTCTAAATAGTCCCATCTCAGAAAAAGAAATAGACCAAGCTATTAACCAACTTCCTAAGAAAAAGTCCCCAGGACCAGATGGATTTACAGGTGAATTCTACCAAACATTTAAAGAACAACTAACTCCATTGCTATGTAAACTATTTGAAAAAATAGGGATTGAAGGAGTCCTACCAAATTCCTTTTATGACACAGACATGGTACTGATACCTAAACCAGGTAGATCAAAAACTGAGAAAGAAAACTATAGACCAATTTCCTTAATGAATATTGATGCTAAAATCTTAAATAAGATATTAGCAAATAGACTTCAGAAAATCATCCCCAGGATAATACACTATGACCAAGTGGGATTTATACCAGGAATGCAGGGCTGATTTAATATTAGGAAAACTATTAGTATAATTGACCATATTAATAATCAAATTAATAAAAACCATATGATCATCTCAATAGATGCAGAAAAATCATTTGATAAAATCCAACATCCATTCCTACTAAAAACGCTTGAGAGTATAGGAATAAATGGACTATTCCTTAAAATAATAAGGAGCAAGTACTTAAAACCTTCAGTAAACATCATATGTAATGGTGATAAACTAGAACCTTTCCCTGTAAGATCAGGAGTGAAACAAGGTTGCCCACTATCACCATTACTTTTCAATATAGTACTAGAACCTCTAGCCTCGGCAATAAGAGCCGAGAAAGAGATTCAAGGAATTAGAGTAGGAAATGAGGAAATCAAATTGTCACTTTTCGCAGATGACATGATGGTATACCTAGAGAACCCCAAAGACTCTGCTAAAAAGCTATTAGAAATAATTCAGAATTTTAGCAAAGTTGCAGGATACAAAATAAATCCACATAAATACTCAGGATCTTTATACATTACCAACACAATCCAACAGCAAGAGATACAAAAAGAGAAATTCCATTCAAAATAACAGTCGATAGTATCAAATATTTGGGAATCCATCTACCAAAGGAGAGTCAGGAATTATATGAGCAAAATTACAAAGCACTTGCCACAAAAATAAAGTCAGATTTAAATAATTGGAAAGACATTCAGTGCTCCTGGATAGGCCAAGTGAATATAATAAAGATGACAATACTCCCCATACTAATCTATTTATTTAGTGCTATACCAATCAGACTCCCAAGAAACTATTTTAATGATCTAGAAAAAATAACAACAGAATTCATATGGAACAACAAAAGGTCGAGAATTTCAAGAGAAGTAATGAAAAAAATTAAATGAAGGTGGTCTACAACAACAGTTACCAAAACCATTTTGTATTGGCTAAGAAATATACTAGTTGATCAGTGGCATGGGTTAGGTTCACAGGGCAAGATAGTGAATAAAAATAGCAATCTAGTGTTTGACAAACCCAAAGATCCCAAATTTTCAGATAAGAATTCATTATATGACAAAAACTGCTGGGAAAACTGGAAATTAGTATGGCAGAAACTAGGCATAGACCCACATTTAACATCACATACTAAGATTAGATCAAAATGGGTCCAAGATTTAGACATAAAGAACGAAATCATAAATAAATTGGAGGAACATGGGATGGTTTACCTCTCAGACTTGTGGAGGAGGAAGGAGTTTGTGTCCAAGGGAGAACTAGAGACCATTATTGATCACAAAATAGAACACTTTGATTACACCAAATTAAAAAGTTTCTGCACAAACAAAACTAATGCAAACAAGATTAGAAGGGAAGTAACAAATTGGGAAAACATTTTTACAGTTAAAGGTTCTGATAAGGGCCTTATCTCCAAAATATACAGAGAATTGACTTTAATTTATAAGAAATCAAGCCATTCTTCAATTGATAAATGGTCAATGGATATGAACAGACAATTTCCAGATGATGAAATTAAAACTATTTCCACTCATATGAAAGAGTGTTCCAAATCACTATTGATCAGAGAAATGCAAATTAAGACAACTCTGAGGTATCATTACACACCTGTCAGATTGGCTAAGATGACAGGAACAAATAACGATGAATGTTGGAGGGGCTGTGGGAAAACTGCGACACTGATGCATTGTTGGTGGAGTTGTGAAAGAATCCAACCATTCTGGAGAGCAATCTGGAATTATTCCCAAAAAGTTATCAAAATGTGCATACCCTTTGACCCAGCCATACTACTTCTGGGCTTATACCCCAAGGAACTACTAAAGAAGGGAAAGGGACCTGTATGTGCCAAAATGTTTGTGGCAGCCCTTTTCATAGTGGCTAGAAGCTGGAAGATGAATGGATGTCCATCAATTGGAGAATGGTTGGGTAAACTATGGTATATGAATGTTATGGAATATTATTGTTCTATAAGAAATGACCAACAGGAGAAATATAGAGAGGCTTGGAGAGACTTACATTAACTGATGCTGAGTGAAATGAGCAGAATCAGAAGATCATTATACACTTCAACAATGATACTGTATGAGGATGTATGCTGATGGAAGTGGATTTCTTCAACATAGAGAAGAGCTAATCCAATTCCAATTGATTAATGATGGACAGAATCAGCTACATCCAGAAAAGGAACACTGGGAAATGAATGTAAACTGTTATTTTTACCTTCTGAATCCAATTCTTCCTGTGCAACAAAAAATTTGGTTCTACACACATATATTGTATCTAGAATATACTGTAATATGTTTAACATATATAAGACTGCTTGCCATCTGGGGGAGGGGGTTGGGGAGGAAGGGAAAAAATCTGAATAGAAGTAAGTGCAAGGGATAATGTTGTAAAAAATTACCCATGCATATGTACTGTCAAAAAAAGTTATAATTATAAAATAAAATTAAAATTAAAAAGAAAAACATTTCTAGACTGAAAAAAAAAGTAATTTTAAAAGTCTATTTGTACTGAGAGAGGGGATTTTGTTGAGGACAACAGGCATTTAAAAAAGTGAGAATACATACACACAATAAAGAGATTTCTAGTCAAATGTAGAAAAATGATCTAGAAAAATGAGTATAAATCAATGAATAATAGGCTGAATAATCAGGGATGTGGTAGGAGTAGAGTCAAACCATTGGACAATATTTTCTTTAACACCATAAGTCATTGACTAATTGTTGAAAGGGGATTTCAGGAGAAAATGCTGACAAGGCAGTGGCAGAAAATGCCTATAAAGGAGAGCCTAGAATTGATATCTTAGAAAATTTGATTGTACGAAAAATACAGAGGATAAAAAAAAAAAAGCACATATAATTACAGGGGTGGTAAATTAGATAATGAGCAACAAGAGTAAATAGAATGAGAAAATTTAAGAACAATAATTTTAAAATATTTTTGAAACTAGAAAAAGAAATTAAAAATGTTATTTAGAAAATATGTAAATTATATATATATATATATATATATATATATATATATATCAAATTTGAAATTATAAAAATAAAAAGGAAGATATTAAATTGAAAGTAAAAACAAATGAATTAATATTATTAATAAATTTATGAGTTGGTTTTATGAAAAAAACAGCAAAAATGATAAAACTTTAGTTAATTTGATTAGAAAAAGGAATGAACAAAATCAAATTGTTACTATCAAAAACAAAAAGGGAGAACTTTCCATCAATGAAGAAGAAATTACAGCAACAATTTGGAGTTATTTTTCCAAACTTCATGGCAATAAATTTGATAAAATAACCAAAATGGAGGAATACATACAAAAATATAAATTGCTCAGATTAACAAAAGAGTAAACAAATTACTTAAATAGTCGCATTTTAGAAAAATAAATAGAACAAGCTATTAATCAACTCCAAAAAAAAAAAATCTCCAGAACCATTTACATGTGAAATTTACCAAATGTTTAAAGAACAATTAAGTCCAATACTATACAAACTATTTGAAAAAATAGGGAAAGAAGGATTCCTACCAAATTCTATGAAACAGACATGATATAGATACCTAAACTAGGTAAGATGAAAACAGAGAAAGAAAAGTATAAACCAATTTCTCTACTGAATATTGAAGCAAAAATCTTAAATAAAACATCTGCAAAGAGATAAAAGAAAATCATCCCCAGGATAATACACTATGAACAAGTAAGATTTATACCAGGAATTCAGGGCAGGTTCGCTATTAGGAAAAACTACTAGAATAATTGATTATATCAATAATCAAACTAATAAAAATCATATGATTATCTCGATAGATGTAGAAAAAGCATTTAATAAAATCCAACATTCATTCCCAATAAAAACATTAGAGAGTATAGGAATAAATTAACTTTTCCTTAAAATGATCAGTAGTAGCTATTTAAAACAATCAGCAAGTATCATATGTAATGGGGATAAACTAGAACCATTTCCAATAAGCTCAGGGTGAACAAGGTTGAATAGTAACACAATTACTATTCAATATTGTATTGGAATTGCTAGTTTTAGCAATAAGTGATGAAAAAGTGATTAAAGGAATTAGAGTAGGTAATAAGGAAATGAAAATATCACTCTTTGCAGATCATATGATGGTATACTTATACAACCCTAGAGAATCAACTAAAAAACTATTAGAAATAATCCACACCTTTGAAGTTGCAGGATACAAAATAAATCCATATAAATCCTCAGCATTTTTATACATAACTAAGTCCAACAGCAAGAGATAAAAAGAGAAATTCCATTTAAAGTAACTGTTGATAGTATAAAATATTTGGGAATCTATCTGCCAAGGGAAAGTCAGGAACTATATGAACACAACTACAAAACACTTTCCACACAGATAAAGTCAGATCTAAACAATTGGGAAAATATCAAGTGCTCTTGGATAGGTCCAGCAAATAAAATAATAAATGACAATAAAACCTGCACTAATCTATTTATTTAGTGCTATGCCAATCAAACTCCTAAGAAACTATTTTATAGACCTAATAAAAATAACAAGAAAATTTACCTGGAAGAAAAAAAAGGTCAACATTTTCAAGGGAATTAATGAAAAATGCAAATAAAAGTGGTCTAGCTGTACCAGTTTTATGTTTTTCCTTTTTTTTCCTTGCTTGTTTTTATTTTTCTTGTGCAGACAGATAATTGTATAAATATATAAAAATATTGGGTTTAATGTATATTTCTACTACTTTTAACATATATTGAATTACTTGCTATCTAGTGGAAGGGGTGAAAAGGAAATTCGAACACAAGGTTTTGCTAGAGCTAATGTTGAATAAGTGTTCATGCATATGTTTTGAAAAAATAAAAAAGCTTTAATAAAAGGGAAAAAGATACAATTAGAAACAAAGAAAAAATAAATAAAATATTTTTTGGAAATGAGTGAAAAAAATAAATATAAAAATTAAGTAAGGGTATTACTTGAAGTGAGGAGGAGAAATACATATTAAATGGAAAGAGGGTATGAAGGGTGAGAGGAGGAGAGTCAGTGGGAACAGTGTTGCCTTAAAAATTAAACTATGGTTATTGAAGGAACATAATAATATTTATTTTTTTAATTAATTTTATAATTAAAACATTTTTGACAGTACATATGCAAGGGTAATTTTTTACAACATTATTCCTTGCACTCCCTTCTGTTCCAAATTTTCCCCTCCTTCGCTCCACCCCCTCCCCTAGATGGCAGGCATTCCCATACATATTAAATATGTTATAGTATATCCTAGATACAACATATGTGTGCTAACCGAATTTCTTGTTGCACAGGAAGAATTGGATTCAGAGGGTAAAAATACCTCAGAAGAAAAACAAAAATGCAAAGAGTTTACACTCATTTGCCAATGTTTCTTCTCTGGGTGGAGCTGATTCTATCCATCATTGATCAATTGGATCTGAGTTAAATTTTCTCTTTGTTGAAGATATCCACTTTCATCAGAATACATCCTCATACACTATTGTTGTTGAAGTGTATAATGATTTCCTCATTCTGCTCATTTCACTCAGAATCAGTTCATGTAAGTATCTCCAAGCCTCTCTGTATTCATCCTGCTGGTCATTTCTTACAGAGCAATAATATTCCATAACATTCATATACCATAATTTACCCAACCATTATCCACTTGTGGGGCACATATACATTTTTCAATTTCTAGCCACTACAAAAAGGGCTGCCACAAACATTTTGGCACATACAGGTCCCTTTACCTTCTTTAGTATTCCTTTTTTTTATTTTTTATTTTTTATTTTATAATTATAATTTTTTTTGACAGTACATATGCATGGGTAATTTTTTACAACATTATCCCTTGCACTTACTTCTGTTCAGATTTTTTCCCTCCCCCCCAACCCCCTCCGCCAGATGGCAGGCAGTCCTATACATGTTAAATATATTACAATATATTCTAGATACAATATATGTGTGTAGAACCGAATTTCTTGTTGCACAGGAAGAATTGGATTCAGAAGGTAAAAATAACAGTTTACACTCATTTCTCAGTGTTCCTTTTCTGGATGTAGCCGATTCTGTCCATCATTGATCAATTGGAATTGGATTAGCTCTTCTCTATGTTGAAGATGTCCACTTCCATCAGAATACATCCTTGTATAGTATCATTATTGAAGTGTATAATGATCTTCTGGTTCTGTTCGTTTCACTTAGCATCAGTTGATGTAAGTCTCTCCAAGTCTCTCTGTATTTCTCCTGTTGGTCATTTCTTACAGAACAGTAATATTCCATAACATTCATATACCATAATTTACCCAACCATTCTCCAATTGATGGACATCCATTCATATTCCAGCTTCTAGCCACTTTGAAAAGGCCTGCCACAAACATTTTGGCACATGCAGGTCCCTTTCCCTTCTTTAGTATTTCCTTGGGATATAAGCCCAGTAGTAATATGGCTGGGTCAAAGGGTATGTACATTTTGATAACTTTTTGGGCATAATTCCAGATTGCTCTCCAGAATGGTTGGATTCTTTCACAACTCCACCAACAATGCATCAGTGTCCCAGTTTTCCCACAGTCCCTCCAACATTCATCGTTATTTGTTCCTGTCATCTTAGCCAATCTGACAGGTGTGTAATGATACCTCAGAGTTGTCTTAATTTACATTTCTCTGATCAATAGTGATTTGGAACACTATTTCATATGAGTGGAAATACTTTTAATTTCATCATCTGAAAATTGTTCATATCCTTTGACCATTTATCAATTGGAGAATGGCTTGATTTCTTATAAATTAAAGTCAATTCTCTGTATATTTTGGAGATGAGGCCTCTATCAGAACCTTTAACTGTAAAAATGTTTTCCCAATTTGTTACTTCCCTTCTAATCTTGTTTGCATTAGTTTTGTTTGTGCAAAAAATTTTAATTTGATGTAATCAAAATTTTGTGATCAATAATGGTCTCTAGTTCTCCCTTGGACACAAACTCCTTCCTCCTCCACAAGTCTGAGAGGTAAACCATCCCATGTTCCTCCAATTTATTTATGATTTCATTCTTTATGCCTAAATCTTGGACCCATTTTGATCTAATCTTAGTATGTGGTGTTAAATGTGGGTCTTTGCCTAGTTTCTGCCATACTGATTTCCAGTTTTCCCAGCAGTTTTTGTCAAATAATGAGTTCTTATCCCAAAATTTGGGATCTTTGGGTTTGTCAAACACTAGATTGCTATTTTTATTCACTATCTTGCCCTGTGAACCTAACCCATGCCACTGATCAACTAGTCTATTTCTTAGCCAATACCAAATGGTTTTGGTGACTGTTGCTTTATAATACAGTTCTAGATCAGGTAGAGCTAGACCACCTTCACTTAATTTTTTTTCATTATTTCCCTTGAAATTCTCGACCTTTTGTTGTTCCATATGAATTCTGTTGTTATTTTTTCTAGGTTATTAAAATAGTTTCTTGTAAATCTGATTGGTATAGCACTAAATAAATAGATTAGTTTAGGGAGTATTGTCATCTTAATTATATTTGCTCGGCCTATCCAAGAGCACTGAATGTCTTTCCAATTATTTAAATCTGACTTTATTTTTGTGGCAAGTGTTTAGTAATTTTGCTCATATAATTCCTGACTCTCCTTTGGTAGATATATTCCCAAATATTTTATACTATCGACAGTTATTTTGAATGGAATTTCTCTTTTTGTATCTCTTGCTTTTGGATTGTGTTAGTAATGTATAAAAATGCTGAGTATTTATGTGGATTTATTTTGTATCCTGCAACTTTGCTAAAATTCTGAATTATTTCTAATAGCTTTTTAGCAGTCTTTGGGGTTCTCTAAGTATACCATCATGTCATCTGCGAAGGTGGTAATTTGATTTCCTCATTTCCTACTCTAATTCCTCGAATCTCTTTCTCGGCTCTTATTGCCAAGACTAGAGTTTCTAGTACTATATTGAAAAGTAATGGTGATAGTGGGCAACCTTGTTTCACTCCTGATCTTATAGGGAAAGGTTGTAGTTTATTGCCATTACATATAATGTTTACTGAAGGTTTTAAGTATATGCTCCTTATTATTTTAAGGAATAGCCCATTTATTCCTATACTCTCAAGCGTTTTTAGTAGGAATGGATGTTGGATTTTATCAAATGATTTTTCTGCATCTATTGAGATGATCATATGGTTTTTATTAATTTGATTATTAATATGGTCAATTATACTAATAGTTTTCCTAATATTAAATCAGCCCTGCATTCCTGGTATAAATCCCACTTGGTCATAGTGTATTATCCTGGGGATGATTTTCTGAAGTCTATTTGCTAATATCTTATTTAAGATTTTAGCATCAATATTCATTAAGGAAATTGGTATATAGTTTTCTTTCTCAGTTTTCGATCTACCTGGTTTAGGTATCAGTACCATGTCTGTGTCATAGAAGGAATTTGGTAGGATTCCTTCAATCCCTATTTTTTCAAATAGTTTACATAGCATTGGAGTTAGTTGTTCTTTAAATGTTTGGTAGAATTCACCTGTAAATCCATCTGGTCCTGGGGACTTTTTCTTAGGAAGTTGGTTAATAGCTTGGTCTATTCTTTTTCTGAGATGAGACTATTTAGACTACTTACTTCTTCCTCTGTTAATCTGGGCAAGCTATATTTTTGAAGGTATTCTTCCATTTCATTTAAGTTATCGAATTTATCGGCATAAAGTTGAGCAAAGTAGCTCCTAACTATTGTTCTAATTTCCTCTTCATTAGTGTTGAGTTCTCCCTTTTCATTTTCAAGACTAATAATTTGCTTTTTCTCTTTCCTTTTTTTTAATCAGGTTTACTAAGGGTTTTTCTATTTTGTTGGTTTTTTCATAGAACCAACTCTTAGTTTTATTGATTAATTCAATAGTTTTTTTACTTTCAATTTTATTAATCTCACCTTTTATTTTTTGAGTTTCAAGTTTATGTTTGTCTGGGGGTTTTTAATTTGTTCCTTTTCTAGCAATTTTAGTTGTAAGCCCAATTCGTTGGCCCTCTCTTTCTCTATTTTATGCAAGTAGGTCTGTAGAGATATAAAACTCTCATTTATTACTGCTTTGGCTGTATCCCACACATTTTGGTATGGCTGTACTGAGTCTGTGCACTGAGGCTCTGAGAACGTGCTGAGTCAGTCCAGGTGGGGGTTGGGGGTGGCCAGGTTGTGAGAGACACTGGCTTCCCGGGGCTTTAATCTTCACCTCTGGTGTTTACACCCTCTCCACTGCTCCTGGCTTGCTGCCAAGATGGAGTATCCACACTGGGGTAAAAGCCTTTTCACAGAAAGAGCAGAGATCGTACCCTTCCCCCTCCGGTCTGAGCTGTGTGAGCTGCCTGTCTTGCTGTGGCTTGCCTTCCCTCAGTCTGTGCCCAGTCTGATTGATCCTCCCCTGAGCAAACACAGACCTTTTCTGGTGACTTTCAAGGATGTCTTCTCTTGGTGATTATTTGTGGATTTCTTTCTGGGTCAAGCATTAAGTCTGATGCTTGTCATGAAGTAAGTCCTGAGAAAAAACTAGGAACTCAAGCAGCTGTCTGCCTCCACGCCGCCATCTTGGCCGGAAGTCCCCTTCTTTAGTATTTCTTTGGGATATAATCCCACTATATATGGGATATAATCCCATTTGTAACATGCCCACCTGGCAGGTACAATTACTAGTCTGCCCTAGGCTCAAAAGAGTACCTTTGACCACAGACCTTTGCAGTGTCAACTCTACCTAGCTTGCCTCCTCTGAGGCCTTCAAAGGTCTCTGTCCATGATCTCTTGAATCTATAGCTTAATAACGGTAGCGCACTTAAGGACAGCCACATGTAATCTTAAAAGCCTTTATTATAACTACTCACATAATGCTCTGACTTGATACCCTGACTTGTTGGTTCCTGAGTGAACACTGCTGGATCAAAGAGTATGCAAAGTTTGATAGCTTTTTGGGCATAATTCCAAATTGCTCTCCAGAATGGTTGAATTATTTCACAACTCCACCAACAATGTATCAGTGTCCCAGTTTTTCCATATCCCCTCCAACATTCATCATTATTTTTTCCTGTCATCTTAGCCAATCTGACAGGTGTGTAGTGGTATCTCAGAGTTATCTTAATTTGCATTTCTCTGATCAATAGTGATTTTGAACACTCTTTCATATGAGTGGACATAGTTTCAATTCCATCATCTGAAAATTATCTGTTCATATCCTTTGACCATTCATCAATTAGAGAATGGCTTGACTTCTTATAAATTAGAGTCAGTTCTCTATATAGTTTGGAGATGAGACCTTTATCAGAACCTTTAACTGTAAAAATGTTTTCCCAGTTTGTTCTTATCTCATTTGCATTAGGTATGTTTGTACAAAAAGTTTTTAATTTGATGTAATCAAAATTTTCTAGTTTGTGATCAGTAATGATCTCTAGTTCTCCTTTGGTCACAAATTCCTTCCTTCTTCATTAGTCTGAAAGGTAACCCATCCTATTTTCCTCTAATGTATTCATGATCTCATTCTTTATGCCTAAATCATGGACCCATATTGACATATTAATCTTATCTTAGTATGTGGTGTTAAGTGTGGGTCCATGCCTAGTTTCTGCCATACTCGTTTCCAGTTTCCCCAGCATTTTTTTGTCAGATAATGAATTATTATCCCAAAAGTTGGGACTTTTGGGTTTGTCAAAGACTAGATTGCTATATTTTCTCACTATCTTGGCCTGTGAATCTAACCTATTCCACTGATCAACTAGTCTATTTCTTAGCCAATACCAAATGGTTTTGGTGACTGCTGCTTTATAATATAGTTTTAGATCAGTTACAGCTAGGCCACCTTCATTTGATTTTTTTTCATTAATTCCCTCGAAATTCTCAATCTTTTGTTCTTCCATATGAATTTTGTTGCTATTTTTTCTAGGTCAATAAAATAGTTTCTTGGGAGTCTGATTGGTATAGCATTAAAGAAATACATTAGTTTAGGGAGTATTGTCATCTTTATTATATTTGCTTGCCCTATCCAAGAGCATTTAATATTTTTCCAATTGGTTAGATCAGGCTTAATTTCTGTAGAAAGTGTTTTGTAGTTTTGCTCATATAGTTTCTGATTTTCCCTTGGCAGATAGATTCATAATATTTTATACTACCAATAGTTACTTTAAATGGGATTTCTCTCTGTAACTCTTAACTGTTAGATGTTGTTAGTGACATATAAGAATGCTGATGATTTATGTGGATTTATTTTGTATCCTGCAACATTGTTAAAGGTCTGGATTATTTCTAATAGCTTTTTAGTTGAGTCTTTTGGATTATCTATGTATACATTCATATCATCAGCAAAGAGTGATAATTTGGTTTCCTCATTACCTACTCTAATTCCTTTAATTACTTTCTCCACTTTTATTGCCAAAGCTAGCATTTCTAATACAATATTGAATAGTAATGGTGATAGTGGACAACCTTGTTTCATCCCTGGTCTTAATAGGAATGGTTGCAATATGATGCTTATTGATGGTTTTAAATAGATACTACTGATTATTTTAAGGAAAAGTCCATTTCTTCCTATACTCTCAAGTGTTTTTAATAGGAATGGATGTTGGATTTTAGCAAATGCTTTTTCTGCATCTATTGAGATGATCATATGGCTTTTGTTAATTTGATTATTAATATGGCCAATTATACTGATAGTTTTCCTAATATTGTACCAGCCCTGCATACCTGGTATAAATCCTATGTGATCATGGTGTATTATCCTGGGGATGATTTTCTGTAGTCTTTTTGCTAATACATTATTTAAGATTTTAACATCAATATTCATTAGGGAGATTGGTCTATAGTTTTCTTTCTCCATTTTCAATCTACCTGGTTCGGGTATCAGTACCATGTTTGTGTCATAAAAGGAGTTTGGTAGGACTCCTTCCTCTCCTATTTTTTCAAATAGTTTATATAACATTAGAGCTAATTGTTCTTTAAATGTTTGGTAGAATTCACATGTAAATCCATCTGGTAATGGGGATTTTTTTTTCCTTGGGAGTTGATTAATAGTTTATTCTATTTCTTTTTTCTGAAATGATACTATTTAAGCAATTTACCTCCTCCTCTGTTAATCAAAGAAGCCTATATTTTTTGGAGATAGTCATCTATTTCACTTAGGTTATCAAACTTATTGGCATAAAGTTGGGCAAAGTAACTCATTATTTCTCTAATTTCCTCCTCATTGGTGGACAGTTCCACATTTTCATTTTTAAGAGTAACAATTTGATTTTCCTCTCTCCTTTTTCATATCAGATTTACCAAAGGTTTATCAATTTTATTTTTTTTTCATAAAACCAACTCTTAGTTTTATTTATTAGTTCAATAGTATTTTTACTTTCAATATTATTAATTTCTCCTTTAATTTTAGAATTTCAAGTTTAGTATTTGATTGGGGTTTTTTTATTTGGTCTTTTTCTAGCTTTTTAAGTTGCAAGACCAATTCACTGATCTTCTCTTTCTCTATTTTCTTCAAGTAAGCCTCTAAAAATATAAAATTTCCCCTTATTACCACGTTCCTGCATTCCACAAATTTTGGTATGATGTCTCATCATTGTCATTATCTTAAGTGAAATTATTAATTGTGTCTATAATTTGCTGTTTCACCAAATCATTCTTTCAGACGAGATTATTTAGCTTCCAATTACTTTTTGGTCTATTTACCCCTAACTTTTTGGTGAATGTAGTTTTTATTACATCATGATCTGAAAAGAAATCCTTTACTATTTCTGCCTTCCTGCATTTAATTTTGAGATCTTTATGTGCTAATATATGGTCAATTTTTCTATAGGTTCCATGAACTACTGAGAAGAAAGTATACTCCTTTCTGTAACCATTCAGTTTTTTTCCAAAGATCTATCATACCTAATTTTCTTAATATTTGATTTACCTCTTTAATGTCTTTCTTATTTGTTTTGTGGTTTGATTTATCTAATTCTGAGAGTCTAAAGTTAAGATCTCCCACTATTATAGTTTTGCTGTCTATTTCTCTTGCAATTTTCTTAACTTCTTCTTTATAAAGTTAGACGCTATACCACTTGGTGCATATATGTTTAGTATTGATATGGCTTCATTGTCTATGCTTCCCTTTAGCAAGATACAGTTTCCTTCCTTATCTCTTTTAATTAGATCAATTTTGCTTTTGCTTGATCTGAGATAAGGATGGATACCTCTGCATTTTTTACTTCACTTGAAGCACAATAGATTCTGCTCCAGCCTTTTACCTTTACTCTGTATGTATCTCCCTGCTTTAAATGTGTTTCCTGTAAACAACATATTGTAGGGTTCTGACTTTTGATCCAGTCTGCTATTCATCTCCACTTAATGGGAGAGTTCATCCCGTTCACATTTACAGTTAAAATTACTAATTCTGTATTTTCTGCCATCATAATATCCCCTGATTATGCTTTTTTCCCCTTACCCCTCAACCCCTTCCTTAATATTAAACTTATGAGTCCCATTTGTGTCACACAGCCCTCCCTCTTTCATATCCTTCCCTCCTCCCTTTAAATCTCTTTTCCTTTCTTATTCCCTTTCCTTATTGCTCTTTTCCTTTTCCCTTTTCCTTTTCCTCTTTTTAATGAGGTGAGAAAGAATTTTTTGTAAAACTAATATGTTAATTATTTTCTCTTTGAGCCAATTCTGATGGGAGTAAGGTTCACACAATGCTCTTCCCCCTCTCTAACTTCCCTCAGATATGATAGGTTTTCTTTGTCTCTTTGTGGGATGTAGTTTCCCTCTTTTTATCTGCCCTTTCCCCTTTTTCTTACACTATCCCCTTTCCATTTCTACTTTCCCTTTTTTGTGTTATATCCTTAAAATCAAATTATACATGTAGTCTTAATATATTTCCACAACAAAAATACAGTTCTCAAGAGTGCCTTTTACCTTTTTCTGCTTCTCTTAAGTCCTATGATTGGAGATCAAAATTTTTCTTTAGATCTGTTTTTTACTTAGAAACATATGGAATTCATCTGTTTCATTAAATGTTCATCTTCTTCAATGGAAGAAAATGCTCAGCTTAGCTGGGTAGTTTATTCTTGGCTGCATACCACTTTCTTTTGACTTTCGGGATATCAGATTCCAGGCCTTTCAATCCTTTAATGTAGTGGCAGCCAGATCTTGAGTGACTTGATATTTGAATTGTTTTTTTCCTGGCTGCTTGTAATGTTTTTTTCCTTAGTCTTATAATTCTGAAATTTGGCCGTGATGTTCCATGGAGGCTTTTTTTTTGGGGGGGGTCTCTTTCAGAAGGTTTTTCAATGAATTATTTCAATATCTATTTTACCTTCTGGTTCTATTAACTCTGGGCAGTTCTCTTTGATGATTTCCTGTAAAATATTATCTTGGCTCTTTTTTTTCATCATAATTTTCAGGAAGTCCAATAATCCTCAGATTGTCTCTCCTAGATCTATTTTCCAGGTCTGTCATTTTGGCAAGTAGATAGCTGACATTTTTCTGCAGATTTTCATTTTTTTGGCTTTACTTGACTGATTCTTGGTGTCTCAGTGAATCATTAATTTCTATTTGTTCAGTTCTAATTTTTAATGAGTTATTTTCTTCATTAGCTTTTTAAACTTCTTTTTGTATGTGTCCAATTGAGTTTTTAAATGAGTTGTTTTGCTCCATTTTTTTCCATTTCACTAATTTTTTTTAGTGAGTTATTTTCTTTTTTCCAATTCACAAATCCTACTTTCTTAGGAGTTATCTTTTCCAATTCACAGATCCTACTTTCCCGTGATTTCTTTACCTTTTCCAACTCCTTAATTCTGTTTCCCTGCACTTCCTATGAATTCTTTACCTTTTCCAATTCATATTTCAGAAAGTTGTTTACCTTGTCTAATTCACATTTAAGGACATTGTTATTCTCTAGCATAGCTTCTCTTTCCTTTCCCCATTTTTCTTCTAATTCTCTCTTCAGATTTTTAATAGTTTCTTCTAGGAGAGTGTTATTTGGGGAATTGTCTGGAGGCTGTCTGCTATTAGCCTCCTCAGGTTTGGAAACCAGCTCTTTTTCTGCATATAATCTTTTAATTATTTTCTTCATTTTTTTGATCATTTAAAAAAATACTTCAGTGTCTGTCCTCAGGCAAGGAGATTACCAGCTTCCTCAGCAGAGCAAGGATGGGTTTAAGGACAGTATTTGCCCTCTCAGTGGGCTGCAAAGAATGGCTAGGCTGCCGGAAGGCTCATGAGGAAGTGATTATGCCTGGGTATCACAGGCCAGGCTGTGTAAGTGCCCTTAGAGGAGCCCCACTGTGAGGATTAGTGCTTTGGGGCTAATGGTTAAGGAGCAAAAGCATCACTGCCCCCCTACAAAAGCCCACTTTGAGTATTTGCAATTGCCCTGACCTCACTGCATAGGAAGTGTCCCTGTCTGGGGGAGCACAGTCAGGCTGGGGAAATTCCACTACCTCCAGGGAGCTCCTCACTATACAGATGAAAAGCTGCCCTGGGTTGTGCCCCTGCTGTGTGTGACTGCCCCCCACCATGAGCCCCTCACTGCCGAGTGCCCTAAAGAGCTGTTTTATGGTCTGTGCAGGTCACTTCTGGTCCTGAACACAGTCAGATCCTCTCAGGCTCTGGCATCACTCAGAGTACCTACTACCTCAGGCTCTAGCTTCTCTGTTGATCCCCTACTCTGCCACCAAAGCAAAGCAGTCAGGCTACAGCAGAGAGCTCTGTGCAAACCTTCCAACTGCAGATGCAGTCCCGCTCCTGTTTCTCTCTCTGCTCTGCACTTCTCTGCTCCCACCACCTCAGGTCAAACCTTTTCTGGTAATATTACAGATTCTCTTCCACTGGTAAGTTTATGTGTTTCCAATCTTCATGGGTTTTACTAGTCAAGCGCTGTTTTTGAGGCTGAATTAAATACTTGGTAGAAAGGGAATTAGAGAGCTTAGAAAGTTCCATCTAGCTTCTCCTCCATCTTGGCTCTGCTCAGGAGAATTTTTTTAGAAAAAAAAAAAAGTAGAGAGAGAAATCACTGATCTCAAAGTCAAAATTTAAAAAGATTGAATAAAAGCAAAAGAGAAATCTACATTATATGTTAACTATATTAATATTGTTTTAGATGTATATGTATATGTGTATAGATACACACACATATTTATATATGTCTCTGTGAGTATTTGTGGGTGTTTGTGTGTATGTGTACATAACTATATCTATGCTTAATCATAATCTACTTTAGAAACTTAGTATGGAGGAAAAGAAAAAAAATAAAGTAAAAATTGCACAGCAGAGAAAAAAATCAAAAAAGAAAAGAAAAGGTTGACAATTCAGAATACAATGACTTCTCTTATTATATATGCTATCTTGAAGTAGAAATTTGGTGTTATATTTTGAATCTTCCCTTATGTGCATAGAAAAAATGATTTTTTTCTTTTTTCGTTTCTATTTTTTTTTTGTTTTAAACAAAAAAATTTTAAAAATGCAGTTGCACTGGATTTTTTTGCTGCCCCACCCAAATGCTATTAGTTACATGGGATGATTTTTGGAAGAGGAAAAGAAGGAATGCATGGAACAGAAAATATTTTAATAAGTGAAGAAAAAAGAATGGTTGAATCAAATTATGGCTTATAGGAACAAACAATAATTTCAAAATGATAAGGATAATAATGAAAAAGCATACCATAATTTGTGAGATACATTCAAAATAATAAGAAGCAATTTATGTCTCTTTTTATCAATGAAAAATAGAAAGAGTAGATAAACAAAAAACATGCAACAAAAAGAACTAGATAGCCAAATTGACATATAAATGAATCCAAGGGATAAAATCACTTGCACAAAAAAGCTTAGTCATTATAATTTATCCTATTGATTCACTTTCTTGCTTGATCACAACAATAACACGCAGTAGGTTTTGAAGTATAATATTTATTGTTCGGTGTTTTTTAATTGTATACAACCCACTGAGGTTTTTCTGGTAGAATCGTTTGGTTTGCCATTTCTTCTCTAACTCATTTCCCTGAGATAAACAGGGTTAAGTGATTTGTCCAAGGTCCCACAGTAAGTATGAGACCAGATTTGTACTCAAGATGAGTTTTCTTGACTTCAGGCCTGGCACTCTGCTGCACTATTGCACTATCTAGATGTATTCTTTGGTAGAGTACAAAATCTTATTGTCTCATGACACAATTATGAATGTTTGTCATATAGAAAAAGCCAGGATTTGTTTGACTCGGCAAAAGGTGAAAAAAGACAAATTTCATTTTGATAAAAGAAAACACTTCCAAAAATGAGATAGTTTATCTTTGGAGGCAGGGGGTACTTCTTGCTACTGGCTATCTTAAAGAAGAAAGGTTGGATGAATACTCATAGGGTATGTTGAACAGGAACAACTATATTGATAGAGGCCAGACTACTTGACTATTGGCATTTATCTCAACTCTTTGATTCTAGCTTCTACAAAAAGCAGCTCTTAGAAAGCATGCATTTATAATTTATGATCTGCAAAGAAAAAAAAAAGACAAAAGAAAAACAGAAAACAAAAAAAAACTTTTTGGAAGTTTATAATTTAGTCTGCAGGTGTTTAAGGTGTCTCTCATTTTCAAGAACAATTAGATATCTTTGTATTAAATTAAGATCTAAAAGTCTCAAAAGGAAAGAATTTATGCAAAGATAAGTTAACATTTCTCTAAAATCTCAGGAGAAGAGTATGAGATGTCATTAAGTCAATCTCCCTGCTTAAAATTTGTTTAGGTAGTGCTCCTTCCAATTAAATATTTTCAATGTTATTCTTTCAGATAAAAAACTATATTTGAAAAATTGAAGGTTTTTTTTTTTATATCTAATAGTTTTTATTTACCAGATATTTGCATGGGTAATTTTCCAACACTGACAATTGCCAAACCATTTGTTCCAATGAAAAATGAAAGGTTTAATAAAGAAACAAAAAAGCAAAAAAAAAAAAAAAAAACAAAAACAAAAATGCAACAATCAACAACAACAAAAAACAGTACAATTTTATCAGACCTTTTTCTTTTTGTTTTTGGGTTTTAAATTTAGTGTCTGTATAAGTTGTATTTACATTGGGCTTCACTAAAAATGTTTGAAAACTCCTACTGCTAACCTCCCTTTCTTCATTGAAAGACTATAAAATCCTTTTGTGATGGTGCCCTGGTAGTAACTCACCTAAACGAGAGACAAGAGTCCAACATGATATAGGAACAGTTATAGTGCAGGCACATAATGCTATGGAAACCAACACTCTTCTTCCTGTAAGAATGCTGTGAATGCTGCATTCCTAAATATTGTTAAGCATTCTCATTGATAATTTTTTCCTCCTTTGAATGATAATATCATCCCAGTGGATCATTTATTGGAGCAATTACCATCACTACCTACTGTGATAGGATAGAAAAAGGCAGCTTCCCAATAGTCAATTTTTATACTGTGTATTGTATCATAAGAATGTTGAATATGCCCTTTTGCCACAGTATTTAAGTTTAAGGAGCAAAACTGTGACTTCTTAAAATAGCATAAATAATAATTTACATCAATACCTGAATATTCAGAAGAAAAAGAAATGCTTTTTTCAATGTCAACCTACAATAGAGAGTATATATTCTCCAATTTCTACATGGCTGTTCATACATCTGAAGCCTTCTATTTGAATTGTGTTGCATGGTTTCAGATAACAGCAGAGTGCCAAAGACATGAAAAACAGACACAAAAAGTAAGAAGCTCTAGAACAATAACTTAAAGTGTCTTTGTCACTGCACACCTAAAAAGAATAGCAAGAAAAAAAAATTGGAGTACCTTTTTTAATTACAACTACCAGGAGCTCTCAAGTGAGGACTACACTCTAGTCCTCAAGAGCCACCTACCCAATCTCAAAAGATTTAATTGGTCCTTTGGAAGAAAACACATTAAAGCACATTTATGCTTGCTGTCTGTCAGTACTGATGATGTGGGAAGTGGAGAGGGAGGAAATACAGCATTCTTCTAAAGTAGAGAAAGCTTTCTGTTATGTACAATAACATCATTGATATTGCAAGACACAGTAAAGGGCATTATTGCATTGTCATCAAGGCAGTTTTCAACATTGATGCTGCTTTAATTTGGACATTTCCATTGTACTTTATATGATAGAAAGCCTAGCAGGCATGATGCTATAAATACTAGTCTGTTCCCAATCAAAATATACCTAATTTGGAATAATGTGCAGTTTTGAACACATGCAGTTTTATATCTATGGAAGACTTATATCTATGGCTTGCTTATTTAGATGACTTCATGGGACTTAATTTATACTCAAATGAGCTCCTTTCTTGATAGGTTGAGATGATTATTCCACTGATACCAATACAATGGTGTGAATAAAAGTATGCTCTGGAGCATAGGAAAGATTAATATTAGGTGAATTTCAGGAAAGAGATTGTATTAGGGTCTCATTTCTTGCCCAAGTATGTTTCTTTGTGACTAAAGAAACCTAACATCTCTTAGAAATAATCAGTATTTTAGTATCCTTGATATTGGCACAAGACTTCTGAGAGTTAAAGTAGACTGTGGAAGTTCTGGAGAAATTTTGTGTCTTATTCCACTTTAAAAGATATTTATTTGTCAATTGGCAAGTCTCTTAAGTATTGGATCTTGCTGGCCATTGCTAATGAGTATTCTTGCCTTAAAAGATACAGAGAGCAATATTAGAGTACTTTGGCTTCCAAGAAATTAACTTCTATGAAGTAAAAACCTAGCCTTTCTATTGCCTTTTATCTCCTTTTTTCTTCTATCCCTCTAATCATGCTTCATTCCTTTTATGTCTTCTCTACTCTCTTATCCTTACTTCATTACCTTCTTTCTCCCCTCCTTCTTACCTTTTTTCTTTATTTCCTTCCTCTCTATGTTCCGCTTTTCCATTTCCTTGAGGCAGCTGGTGGCACAGTGGCTAAATTCAGGAAGTCCAAACTCAGAATCTAGTATCAGATACTATATGATTCCAGTCAAGTCACATTCTCTCTACCTCAGTTTCCTCAAAGATAAAATAGGTATTTTAGTGGCACTTACTTCCCAAGGGTATTTTGAGGATCATATAATATTTGTCAAAAACAAAAACAAAAATAAAGCACAGTGCCTGGTAAACAGCAGGGGCTATATAAATGTTTCTCGCCTTGCCTTGCCTTTCTTCTTATAATAATTAGTAAGCAGTTACTCTGCTGGTCTATGAGCTATGGGAGATGGAAAAGAAGCAGAAACTGTTACCTAAGTTCAACAACTAACTTAAAACTCATGAAATGAAGAGCATTAGCTAATGCATGGTAATATAGCCCAAATTGTAAATATAAGTATAGGGAGTTCCAATTTACATATAGTCACTTCCTTATTAACTATATCTGTCCCTTCTTTTTCCCTAGATGAGTGAAGTGGTATTAAAATAAGTCATATATTTTATCTCCTTTTCATTTCTTTCTTCATCTATATTTCTTTTTTACATTTACATTTCTTAATTTATTTTACTTTTTTTATTACAGTTGGAAACCATAACAAAAATGAAGATGAAACTATGAGGTGAGGGTGGGAGAAATTATTTAGTGTTACCATTTCAAGTTTCTAAATTCTTCCTTCACTGTTTGTCACTGCTCCATAGCTCCTTTATCCTAAACTCTTATCCCAACCCACAGAACAGTTCAATATTAGATTCAGAAGGGATTTCAGATACATCTGAACTGATCCACCTCATTTACTATTAAGTAAACTGATTACCCAGTGCAGTTAGTTGATGCAGTCAAGAAGATTCATTTTCGTGAATTCATATCTAGCCTCAGATGCTTTCTAGCTGGGTGATCCTGAGCAAATCATTTAACTATGTTTGCCTCAATTTTCAGTTTCCTTTGGGGAAGGAAACCACTCCCCTATCTTTGCTAAGGAAACCTCAAATGGGGTCATGGAGAGTTAGTGCAACAAAAACAAAACTGATACTTTATAAGAGAAAGTGACTTGTGCAATTATTCAATCAATCATTATGTAGTGAGCTATTTTTCTATGTCTCAGGTAAGTTGTGCAACTCTCAAGATATACTGAGTAGCCAAGCCACACTTGAATATGAATCTTTTCTTTCTAGTGTCACTTTTTTTTTTCACAATCCATTTATACATCTCACCATCAGTGCCATTGCTCCAGTTCTGCATTGAAGAACTTCATGAATTTCCTGCAAAATGAGAGTCACCTATCCCATGCCCCAGAAGCTACAAATGCCTTTAAACTGGAAGAATTCATTCCTATCCTAACCAATGTGGAGGTGAAATCCATGATCTTTCTATTCATAACTCCATCATTATAAGATCCTGTGCTGTAATCAACTTCTATAGCTCAATGTTATGGGTTATACATAGTGGTTAGTTTCTATAATACTAATAACAACATGTTTGCCACATATTATGCACTAAATCTTTCTGGGGCTTACCTGTGAATCTAATAACATTTATTGCAGTATTTCCTATAGGGATATCAATCCTGGTTCTAACCAATTAATTCACAATCCAAATCCCCTGAGACTGTATCTTTGAAATAAGAGGTAAAGCTTCTCACCAATCAGTGTCTGTATCAAAATTGGTCACTGGTGAGCCTCTGCTGAGACAGTGAATGATTTGCCATGGGAAGTTGGCAGAAGTGCCTAAAAAGGTATGTTTTTGCTGGCAAGGCTTTTCTGCCTAGCAAGTGGAAACTGGTAAGGTTTTCTCTGTCTGTGGGTAAAGGACCAGACCTCCATGCTTTTCCTTAGGAATAAATGTCATTACAGTATTTTGTAATACCCAGACTGATAGGTGTGCTTCTTGCAATGCTTGCCATGAAATCCAAACAAAATCGGTTGTGGATCAACAATAATTTATTAGGAAAGACAGCAGCTTTTTCCTTCCTTTCCAGCTCTGTCATTAAATGAAAAATAAGTAATTCCTCAGGAGCAATAAAATCAGACTGATTCTCAAGTTGCCAACTGTATAAATGCACAGCAGGAAGATCAGGAGCAAGCAATTAATAGATTCTGCTTTTTGTTGCTCATTTTCCCTGTTTGTCTCATGTACCTTGTCAGGATTTAAGCATGCAGGCTTTGGGAACTTGTAGACTAAGAACAATAGCAAGAGCAAGAGTGTATGAGCATTCAAAGCCTGGGTGCCAATTGAAGTTTGCCACTTGGAATAATAGATGTTTAAATTGGGGAGATTTCCAAGTCACAATGAGTCAAAATCTCAAGCAAATGGGAAGCTCCCAGGGATATCCAAAGACCCAGGAGTACAATTTTTATACTTCAATATGTAAGCAAACATCTTTCCCCAATCTGTTTGCAAAGGGCAAACTGAATATCCACAATCCCTGTGAAATCAACTCCAGCTCTGACTTCCTTCATTTTGAGGCTGTGTGGGAAGATGTTTCAGAAAAAGTACCTATTTTCCTTTTTGATAAATAACACAGTGAAATTACTGTATAGGAATAAAGAGTATAAAAATGATATTTGCTGTGAATCATAAATAATGCTTCTTATGATTAGCTTGAAAAATAATGGAATTTCCTAAATTGATATGACCTGTACATTTATTTGACTGAATTCTATTGAAATCTGGCTCTTGTGTGCCTCAATTACTGATCCTGGGGAAAGTTTCTAAAAGTGAATTAATGAATACTATTTTTCATGAAATATATGTTTTCTATTGAAGTTATGTAACTAGAAAAAATTTTGGTTAAGAAGGATCTTTCTTGGAGCCAAAATGAACTGGGTGACAGAACATTAGGCTTTTAATTTAAGGATCTCAGGTCAAGTCTCTCTTGCTGTAGTAGACTACAAATTTTGTAGGGGTATACACAATGCCCTGAATGCTCTGCACAAAATAGGTGATTAAACAATTAAAGTTTTAAGTACGTACTATCTTCAAAACAATATCTGATGGAAGCTAGAGTTAATAATGAAACTTCAAGGATCTTCTCATAAATGAGAAGAGACAACACATGCAATGACAAAGTTAGTAAGTTTTTGAGTTAGATTTTGATTTCTGGTCTGCTTCCTAAATTCAAGCTAAGCATTTTATTCCATATGCCATATAACTCTAAAGCATTATTTACTATTTTATATGTAATAATGTTTCTTCTAAATTAGTCAGTCTACACTTCTGTGGAACAAATATTTTCATAGTATAAAATATTTGCTTCTAGATTTTGGGGATTCTTTTTTTTTTAATTGTTTTTTATTTTTGATGTTCTTTTTTGAGTTCCTTTTTTTCAGGCCCTTCTTCAACCTTTGAGAAGACAATTTGGAAAACTGTTATGATATATTAGAGCCAGAGGTTGAAATAATAATTTAAAGAATACATCATTCACCTCTGGAAAGAGTTAGCCCAAGAAAAATTCCAAAAAATATTGTTGCAAAACTCCAGAAATATAATCTCAAGGAAAAATATTGCAAGATGTCAGACAAAAACAATTCAAATATTAAGGAACCACAGTCAGGATTACCCAGGATCTGGCAGCTACTACAATAAAGGAGAAGACCTGAAATACCATATTTCAGAATGCAATTACCTTTTGCATCTCTTTTTCTATTTCATTAATTCTACTTTTCAAATGCTATTTTCTTCAGTGGAATTTTTTTTTTAGTCTATTGTACTTTTAAATTCTATTTTATTGAATCTTTTTATTTAGAGAATCTTTTTATATGCATGAGTAATTTTTCAACACTGGCCCTTGCAAAACCTTCCTAATTTTCCCCCTTTCCCCCCACCCTCTTCCCTAGAGGGCAGGTAGTCCAATACATGTTAAATGTTAAAATATATGTTAAATTCAATATATGTATACATGTTTATACAGTTATCTTGCTGCACAAGAAAAATCGGATTAAGAACAACAACAACAACAAAAAAAAAAAAAAAAAAAAAAAAAAACTGTCTATGTTGTTGTCTACACTCAGTTCCCACACTCCTCTCTCTGGGTGTAAATGGCTCTCTTCATCACTGAACAATTGTAATTGGTTTGAATTATCTCATTGTCAAAGAGAGCCATGTTCATCACAATTGATCATTGTATAGTCTTGTTGTTGCCATATAATGATTTCCTGGTTCTGCTCATTTCACTTAGCATCAATTCATGTAATTCTCTTGAGGCCTCTCTGAAATCATCCTGCTGGTCATTTCTTACAGAGCAAAAATATTCCATAACATTCATATACCATAATTTATTCAGCCATTTTCCAATTGATTGACATCCAATCAGTTTCCACTTTCTTATCACTACAAAAAAGGCTGCCACAGATAGTTTTGCTTTCCCTCCTTTAAAAAATCTTTAGGATATAAGCTCAGTAGAAACACCACTGAGTCAAAAGTTATGCACAGTTTGATAACTTTTTGAGCATAGTTCCACATTGCTCTACAGAATGGTTAGTTCCTTTTACAATCCCCCCCAACAATGTATCAGTGTTTCAGTTTTCCCACATCCACTTTAACATTTGTTATTATCTATCATCTTACCCAATCTGAGAGTATGTAATGGTATCTCAGATTCTCTTAATTTGTATTTCTCTGATCAATAGTGATTTGGAATATCTTTTCATATGACTACAAATTGTTTCAATTTCTTCATCTGAAAATTGTCTGTTCATATCCTTGACCATTTATCAATTGGAGAATGGCTTGAATTCTTATAAATTTGAGTCAGTTATTTATATGTTTTAGAAATAAGGCCTTTATCAGAACCTTTGAATGTAAAATATTTTCCCAATTCATTGTTTCCCTTCTAAACTTGCCTGTATTAATTTTATTTACTCAAAACCTTTTTAACTTAATATAATTGAAATTATCTATTTTGTGATCAGTTACATTCTTTAGTTCCTTTCTTCTCCATGTATCTGAGAGGTAAATCCTATGTTCTTCTAATTTGTGTATAATATTATTTATGTCTAGATGATGAACCAATTTCAACCTTATCATGGTATATGGCATTAGGCATGGGTGAATGCTTAGTTTCTGCCATACTAGTTTCCAATTTTCCCAGCAGATTATCTCAAATAGTGCATTCTTATGCCAAAAGCTGGAGTCTTTCGGTTTGTCAAACACTGGATTACTATAGTCATTGACTCTTTTGTTCTGTGAATCTAACCTACTCCACTGATCAACTACTCTATTTCTTAGCTAGTACCAAATGGTTTTGATGATTATTGCTTTATCATATAGTTTAAGGTCTGATACAGCTAGGCCACCTTCATCTGCTTTTCTTTTCATTAATTGCTTTGAAATTCTTGACCTTTTGTTCTTTCAGATGAATTTTGTTGTTTTTTTTTCTAGGTCAGTAAAATAGATTCTAGGGAGTTTGATTGGTATAGCAGTAAATAAATAGATTAGTTCAGGGAGTATTGTCATGTTTATTAGATTCGCTCAACCTATCCAAGAGCACTTGATATTTTTCCAATTGTTTAGATATGACTTTATTTGTGTGAAAAGTGTTTTGCAGTGTTAGTCACAGAGTCCTTGACTTTCTCTTGACATATAGATTTCCAAATATTTTACACTATTGACAGTTATTTTCAATATAATTTCTCTTTTGTGTCTCTTACTATAGTATTTTGTTAATGTTATAAAAAATTCTGATGATTTGTTTTGTATCCTGCAACTTTGCTAAAGTTGTGATTTCTTTCTTTCTTTTTTAAAAATTTAAATTAATAGTTTTTATTTACAAGATATATGCATAGGTAATTTTACAACATTGACAATTGCCAAACCTTTTGTTCTAATTTTCCTCTCCTTCCCCCAAGATGGCAGATTGACCAATACATGTTAAATATGTTAAAGTATAAATTAAAAACAATATGTGTATACATGTCCAAAAAGTTGTTTTGATGTACAAAAAGAATCAGACTTTGAAATAATGTACAATTAGCCTATGAAGGAAATCCATAATGCAGGAAGACAAAAATAGAGGGATTGTGAATTCTATGTAGTGGTTCATAGTCAACTCCCAGAGTTCTTTTGCTGGGTGTAGCTGATTCAGTTCAGTGCTCTATTGGAACTGATTTGGTTCATCTCATTGTTGAAAATGGCCACATCAATCAGAATTGATCATCATATAGTATTGTTGTTGAAGTATACAACGATCTCCTGGTTCTGCTCATTTCACTAAGCATCAGTTCATGTAAGTCTCTCCAGGCCTTTCTGAAGTCATCTTGTTGATCATTTCTTACAGAACAATAATATTCCATAATATTCATATATCACAATTTATTCAGCCATTCTCCAATTGATGGGCATCCAAGTAGTTTCCAGTTTCTGGAGTTGTGGATTATTTCTAATAGTTTTTTTAGTTGATTCATATTATCTGCAAAGAGTGAAAATTTGATTTCATCATTACCTACTGTAATTCCTTTAATCTATTTTTCTTCTTTTATTGTAAAAACTAGATTTCTAATAAAATACTGAATAGTAATGGTGATAGTGGGCTACCTTGTTCCACACCTGATCTTACTGGGAATTGTTCCAGTTTATCCCTGATACGTATGATGCTTGCTGATGGCTTTAAATATATGCTACTGATTATTTTAAGGAAAATTCCATGTATTCCTACACTCTAGTGTTTTTAATAGGAATGAATGTTGGATTTTGTCAAATGCTTTTTCTGCATCTATTGAGATGATCATATGAATGTTGTTAATTTGATTACTGATGTTGTCAATTATGCTAATATGTTTCCTAATATTGAACCAGTCCTGCATTCCTGATATAAATCCTACATAGTCATGGCCTATTATCCTGAGAATGAGTTTTTTAAGATTTTTTGCATCAATATTCATTAGGGAGATTGGTCTATAATTGTCTTTATCTGTTTTCGTCCTACCTTGTTTAAGTATCAGTACCATGTCTGTGTCATAAAAGCAATTTGGTAGGAGTCCTTCATTCCCTATTTTTTCAGATAGTTTATATAGTATTGAAGTTAATCTATCCTCTCCTACAACTAGCTGCCCATGACAATTGTATTTTTTTAAAGATTTTTTTCTTTTTTCAATTTTTTCCTCTGTTGATTCTCTCTTGTATACCGCATGTTTTTGAGTGTGTATGTGTGTGTGTGTGTGTGTGTGTGTTTTAATATTATACCTCTATTCTTTACTTTTAACATCTTGTATGAGTTCTTCCAAGAAACTTCTTTGTTCTTGAGACCTATTCATATCACCATTTGAGATTTGCCATGGGGCCATTGGGTCCTCTTCTGGGTGTTTTGGTTTTCCCTGTTACCATAGTAGCTTTCTATTGTTAAGGTACTTCTTTTGTTTCTTGATCATTTTCTTTTCTTTTCTTTCTCCCACTTTTCTTTTATGCTTTTTATGGTTGATCTTTTCTTCTGGAATATCATGGGTGCTGTTCCAAACATCTGGTCCATCTCTAAGTCTTGGCTTTGTTCACAGTAGACTGTTGTGCTTGGTGGTTTTCATACAGCATGGGATAGACCAACCTACTCTCTCCAGGAAACAGCCTCATTTCCATCTCTGGAAATTTGCCTTCTGAGCTGGAAGTATAGACTCCACCACTGGTCTGCTTAGCTTCTGAGCCAGGTTAAGACCCTCTCACTGGCTTTCCAGGCACTACCTGCCCCTAGATGAACACTTCTTTCACTCCAATGAAATTTACTTTTCTTAAAGACCTTGCAATCTATCTTGAGCTGGAGATTTTCATAATTCCATAAGACTGTTGATAAACTTGGTTTCCCGTGGTTTTCCAGGGAAAATGGGAAAGCTCAAGCTAGTTCCTGGCTTCACTCTGTCATCTTGAGTCTGCTCCTGAAAATCATGTTATACTATGTTTTACCATATTTCCCTGGCCCTTGGCTGTGTCCACTTGAATTCATGCTTCAAATATATATTCCAAAAGCAAAGTGATACACAATGAAATTAATAGGAACAGTGTGTTGTATATAGTAATAATAATATGGTAAGGATGAACAATTATGAAAGAATTAGTTTAGTTATTCTTATAAAAATGATTCAGAGCAATTTCAAAAAATTCATAGTTAAAAATGTTATTTACATTCAGACTTATGAACTCTGAATATAGAATCAATTATACTTTTTTATTTCCCTTTATTTTTTGTTGTATGTGTGTGTTATCTTTTTCAACATAAGTAATATGAGAATGTGTTTTGCTTAGAAAAAAGGGATTATTGGTAACTTCATACACAGTAGTGAAAATTAAATGAAGTTGGATTCCAGACAAGAAAAGTTAAGAATATAGATGATGAAAAAAGGTAAAAACACTAATTAGACAATTTTTTTCAAAAATTTAGCCATGAAAGGAAGGAGAAATATAAGTAACTTTTGAAAATGGATGGATGAAAGGGATTTTTTTTATAAATAATAGAGAAATATGACTTCTTTTTTTTCTCAATCAAGATGCAGTCTTTGGTATGGAAGAGATCAAAGATTAGTGAGATATTAGAGAAGATAGGAAAGGCAATCCATTGAGATAAAGGGATACAATGAAACCTTGTGCATGAAGAAGAGATTTGTCTTGGCAAGCAAAAAGATGACTCTTTATGGGAGATAGGAGTGAAGAATGAGAAACAGAAGGGATGCATCTGAATTTTGTGCAAGGAGAAAAGATGGAGTTCTTAGTGAATTATCTCAAATTTTGGGTAAAATATAAAGTTATCAGGTGACATGAGGAGTATAGAACATTTTAGGGAAGATTAAACAGTTTGGAAGTATGACTACAATGAGTTGAAAAGGGAATCAGGGCTGAATTTCAGTAGAGAGGTTTGTAGAGTTGGGGATAGTCTAAGGCTGGAATTTGCTAGAGCAAGAACAATGAAAGGGTAAGGAGCCAAGTACTCAAAAGTAGCAGAAAATTTTACACTGATTATGGCAAGATCAAGAATAGATACAGCTTTGTGTATAGCTGAGAAGTAAGTCATGGGAAATAATGAAGTCAAAGAACTTAGGGTGTTTGAGGGAATATCAGTATATGTCTTGAAGTCCCCTAGTATATGGGAATGAGTTTGGTAAGAGAGAGCCTATTAACCAGACAACTAAATCATTGAGGAAGGAAGCAGAACACCTTCAGTCAGCAGATTATAATTACCAGAATTTTAATCTCATGAAACATATATATTTTACTATTACACATTTGACATGTATGGGACTATCTGCCATCTAGGGGAGGGGGTGGAGGGAAGGAGGGACAATTTAAAATAGAAGTGAGTGCAAGGGATAATGTTGTGAAATATTACCCATGCATATATAGTGTCAAAAAAAGTTATAATTATAAATTATATATATATATATATATATATACATATATATATACATATATATATATAACTTATATATATACATAATATATATGTTATATATATATATAATTGTAATTGTAAAATTAATAAAAAATGTAAAAAAAAAAGAAACATTTAATGAAGTTCAAAGAAGAGGAATGTAATGACTATTAATGGTAGAGAAAGAGTATGGAAATAGCAAATAGGAATATTCCAAGTCTCTTCCTCACCATGGCTACTGAATCAGAGCAATACAAGTGAAACCAGAAGCATTACCTAAAAGAGTGGTCATGGGTGCAATGACATCAAGAGGGAATCAAAACTTAGAGAGTGCTAGAAGATGTCAATAAGAAAACAGGTTTTATGATAATTATTTTTAATTTGTTACTTAAGATATAAGAGACTTGGGTAGGATTTGGAAGAGATTTGTACAATTATATGAGTAAAAATCAGAATCATTAAGCTGGAGAAAATTCAAAGGGGAGGAGGGGAACTAGCAATTGAGAAATAAATTCAGAAAAATTAGAATTTCAAGTGGGCCAAGCAACCATCAGAGAAGTAAAGAAATCTAAAGAATAAGTCAAGAGGGGAAAGTAAACAGCAAGTTAGTGCAGGGGAGGTGGAAATTGTGGTGTGTATGTGACTAAAGGGCTATTCCTACAACAGAGAAATTCCAAAGAAGGAATTACCAATATGGAATCACATTAGGGCAGCAGACCTTGGTGTATGGGTAAAAGTGGAAATGGAATTACATTGCACTGTGGAATTGAAACAGACTAGAAAGTGTGTAGTAAAGGTACACAGTCACTATTTAAACAAAAAAATAATGAAAACCCTTAGTCCCTAAGTATTTTTTGGACATGCCAGAGCACAACTTTTACATCCCCCGGACATGTTGTTATAGGTATGATGAGTTATGTTTGTGCACAAAAATGATCTGAAGTATGATGTTTCCAATATATTGCTTTCTTGTGTGATCATGTGGATTAAATGATGCATGACTAGCAGCATTTTCCTTGCTGTAGATATGTAAAGAATAACTTTTGATTTTATGTTGCTGCTGCTTTTGTTCATATTTTTTGTTAGTCACTGATTCCTTACCTTGTGGGCTGCATTATGCCCAGGCTGAAATTGAGTTGACTTATTTATTACTAATGGTTTTACTTATACTGGATAAGTGTGTCTATGGGTTTGCTTTCTCAGTAAAACTGCACTGTCATTTCACTGTTTGTATTCCCATCCTACTTATAGTTGCCCAATTTCATCTCACTGTAGAGAAAACACGCTTTCTCTATAGAAGAGCTGTGTATGAGGTCAGAAAATTCTAAATTCTATTATATAATAGGCACTTAAACCTGTGTGTCCTTAATCAAGTCATTTTATGAGCCTAATTTTTTCATCTCTAATATAAAGATAACCATGCCTATTTCAAATATTTTTAACTTAATATTATTTCAATTTTCCAATTACACATAAAGATAGTTTTGAGGAGGGAGATTGAACCAATATGGTGGAGAAGACACATGCATCATTTTAAGCTTCCCTTTCACTCTCACTACTAATTACCAAAATCAGCCTTAGAAATAGTGCTTGACTGGTATAATCCACCAGTATTGGGAGTACAACAGATTAGCAGCCAAGTATAATCTGGAAGATCACCAAAAAAGGTTTGTCCTGATTGACGGGAGCAGGCAAGTTCAGGCAGGGAGGAGACCAAGAGGCTAGCACACTGAGTAGATGGGACATGGGCGGTCTCCATGAGTGGAAAATTTGTAGGGAAGACTCTACCACAGTTTAACTGCTCAACTTCACTTGGAAAGCAGTAGATAAACAGAGAAGTTATTTGGTTTACAGAGAAACTTCTCCCACCTCATTAAAAAGTGGGAGAAGAAAAGGGAAAAGAAAAAGAGTAAAAAGGGAAAGGTATAAGAAAGAAGAAGGGATTCAAAGAGGGTGGGAGAGGTCCTAAAAAGGGAGAGCTACATGACTCAAGTGGTGCCCATAAGTTTAATATGGTGAAAGGTGGAAAAGGGGACAAGAAAAAGAAAAGCATAATTTGGGGATAACAAGATGGCAGGAAATACAGACATAGTAATTTTAACAATAAATGTGAATGGGATGAACTCTCCCATAAAGTGGAGGCAGATAGCAGACTGGATCAAAAGTCAGAACATTACAATATGTTGTTTACAGGAAACACATTTAAAGCAGGGAAATTCATACAGAGTAAAGGTAAAAGGCTAGAGCAGAATCTATTATGTTTCAGGTGAAATCAAAAACGAAGGAGTAGCCATCCTTATCTCAGATCAAGCAAAAGCAAAAATCAATCAAATTAAAAGAAATAAGGAAAAAAAAACCTATATCTTGCTAAAGGGCAGCATAGACAATGAAGCAATATCAATAATAAACGTATATGCATAAAGTAGTATGGCATCTAACTTCCTAAAAGAGAAGTTAAGAGAGTTGCAAGAAGAAACAGACAGCAAAACTATAATAATAGTTTGCACTATTAGAACTAGATAAATCAAGCCACAAAACCAATAAGAAAGAAGTTAAAGAAATAAATAGAATATTTAAAAAGTTAGATACAATAGATCTTTGGAGAAAACTGAATGGAGACAGAAAGTAGTATACTTTCTTCTTAGCAGGTCATGGAACTTATACAAAAATTGACCATATATTAGGACATACAAACTTAAAATTAAATACAGAAAGACAGAAATAATAAATTCATTCTTTTCAGATCACAATGCAATAAAATCTACATTCAACAAAAAGCTAGGAGTAAATAGATGAAAAAGTAATTGGAAAATAAGTAACCTTATCCTAATGAATGGGTAAAACAATAAATCATAAACACAATTAATAATTTCACCCAAGGGAGAACTAGAAATCAGAAATCATTACTTATCACAAATTTAGAAAATTTTGATTACATCAAATTAAAAAGTTTTTGTACAAACAAAACTAATGCAAACAAGATTAGAAGGCAAGTAACAAACTGGGAAAACATTTTTACAGTTAAAGGTTCTGATAAAAGTCTCATTTCCAAAATATATAGAGAACTGACTCTAATTTATAAGAAATCAAACCATTCTCCAATTGATGAATGGTCAAAGGATATGAACAGATAATTTTCAGATGATGGAATTGAAACTATTTCTACTCATATGAAAGAGTGTTCCAAATCACTATTGATCAGAGAAATGCAAATTAAGATAACTCTGAGATACCACTACACACCTGTCAGATTGGCTAAGATGACAGGAAAAAAAAATAATGATGAATATTGGAGGGGATATGGGAAAACTGGGACACTTATACATTGTTGGTGGAGTTGTGAAAGAATCCAAATATTCTGGAGAGAAATCTGGAATTATGCCAAAAAAGTTATCAAACTGTGCATACCCTTTTATCCAGGAGTGCTACTAGTGGGCTTATATCCCAAACAAATACTAAAGAATGGAAAGGGACCTGTAATGTGCCATTTTTGTAGTGGTTAGAAACTGTAAAATGAATAGATGCCCATCAATTGGAGAATGGTTGGGTAAATTATAGTATATGACTATTTATGGAATATTATTTCTCTGTAAGAAATGACCAGCAGAATGAATACAAAGAAGCTTGGAGAGACTTACATGAACTGATGCTGAGTGAAACGAGCAGAATCAGAAGATCGCTGTACACTTCAACAATAATACTGTATGAGTATATATTCTGATGGAATGGGATATCTTCGAGAAAGAGAAGATCTCATTCAGTTCCAATTGATCAATGATGGATACAATCAGCTACACCCAGAAAAGGAACACTGGAAAACCAGTGTAAACTGTTTGCACTTTTGTTTTTCTTCCCAGGTTATTTTTACCTTCTGAATCAAATTCTTCCTATATAACCAAAAATTCAGTTCTGCACACATATATTGTATCTAGGATATACAATAACACATTTAACATGTATGGGACTGCCTGTCATCTGGGGGAGGGGCTGCAGGAAAGGAGGGGAAAATTCAGAACAGAAGTGAGTGCAAGGGATAATGTTGTAAAAAAAAGTACCCATGCATATGTACTGTCAAAGATGTTATAATTATAAATTAATAAAAATAAATTAAAAATAATAACTTCACCCAAGAGAATGACAACAATGAGACAACATACCAAAATTTCTGGGATGCAGCAAAAATGGGTATAAGGGGAAATTTTATTTTTTCTAGGGGCTTACTTGAATAAAATAGAGAAAGAGAAGATAAATGAATTGGAATTGCAACTTAAAAAGGAAGAAAATGCCAAAGCAAAAACCCCAATGAAATACTAAACTTGAAATTCTAAAGTTAAAAGGAGAAATTGATAAAAATTGAAAGTTAAAAAATATCGAATTAATAAATAAAACTAAGAGTTGGTTTTATGGGAAAAAAAACAATAAAATATATAAACCTTTGGTAAGTCTGATTTGAAAAAGGAAAATGGAAAATCAAACTGTTAGTCTTAAAAATGAAAAGGGAGAACTTTCCACCAATGAAGAAGAAATTAGAGCAATAATAATGAATTACTTTGCCCAAATTTATGCCAATAAATTTGATAACCTAAGTGAAATGGATGACTACATTCAAAAATATAGGCTTCCCAGATTAACAGAGGAGAAAGTAAATAGTACGACTTTAGAAAAATAAATAGAACAAGCTATTAATCAACTCCCTAAGAAAAAATATCCAGGACCAGATGGATTTACATGTGAATTCTACCAAACATTTACAGAACAGTTAACTCTAATGTTATATAAAATATTTGAAAAATAGGGAATGAAGGACTCCTACCAAATTCCTTTTATGACATAGACAGGTATTTATACCTAAACCAGGTTGGTTGAAACAGAGAAAGAAAATTATAGACTAATCCCCTTAATGAATATTGATGCTAAAATTGTCAATAAAATATTAGCAAAAAGATTACAGAAAATCATCTGCAGGATAATACACCATGACCAAGTAGGATTTATACTAGAATGCAGGGCTGCTTCAATATTAGGAAAACTATTAACATAATTGACTATATCAATAACAAAATTAATAAAAAAAATATGATCATCTTAATAGAGGCAGAAAAAGCATTTGATAAAATCCAACATCCATTCCTGTAGCGAGCTGTCGTCTCTAGAAGCTGCCGGATCACTCTCTGGGAAGAGATCTGCTGTGTCTTCTACTCAAATCTCTTGGACAGATTCTTCTTCCTGTAGTGAACCGTTGTCTCCAGACAGTTGCTGTTAACTCTTGTCCTTAGAATTGACTTCCCTTCCTGCAGAAAGCCCCGTCAGGGCTGATGTAATGCAGAGTCTTCTTCTTGAATCTCCTCCAGCTCTTATCCTTCTCCAGGCCGATCTGCTCTCTGGGCCCAGTGCTATCTCTTTTATCCTCCCAGAGAATGGGCATGGGATAATGCAAGGGCTTCTGGGAAGAACCACCCCAGCCAATGAGCTTGCCCCCTCTATCAAGTCAACCTGAGTTCTCACCTTGTAATTGTCCAGAAAACCTGAATTCTCACCTTATCACTGTCCAGACAACCTGAGTTCTCACTTAGTAATCCTAACACATTCCTATTAAAAACACTTGAGAGTATAGAATAAATGGATTTTTCATTAAAATAATCAATAGCATCTATTTAAAACCATCAATAAGCATCATATGTAATGGAGGTAAACTGGAACCATTCACATTAAGATCAGGAGTGAAACAAGGTTGCCCACTATCACCATTACTTCAATATTGTGTTAGAAATGCTAGCTTAAGCAATGTGTTGAGAAAGACCTTAAAGGAATTAGAATGGGTATAAGAAAACCAAATTATCACTCCTTGCAGATGATATAATAGTATACTTAGAGAACCTCAGAGATTCTACTAAAAAGCTATTAGAAATAATACACACCTTTAGAAAAGTTGTGGGATACAAAATAAACCTACATAAGTCATCAGCATTGTTATATATCACTAAGAAAATCCAACAGTTAGAATTATAAAGAGAAATTCCATTTAAAGTAACTGCTGATAGTATAAAATATTTGGGAATCTATCTGCCAAGAGAAAGTCAGGAACTATATGAGCAAAACTACAAAACTCTTTCAACACAAATAAAGTCAGATCCAACCAAATGGAACAATATTAAGTAGTCTTGGATAGGGTGAGCAAATATAATAAAGATGACAATACTACCTAAAGTAATATATTTATTTTGTCCTATATCAATCAGACTCCCAAAAAACTATTTTTAGCCTAGAAAAAATAACAACAAAATTCATCTGGAAGAACAAAAGGTCAAGAATTTCAAGGGAACTAATAAAAAAAAAAAAGAAATTAAATGAAAGCAGCCTAGCTTTATGACATCTAAACCTATATTACAAATCAGCAGTTACCAAAACCATTTGGTATTGGCTAAGAAATAGACTAGTTGATCAGTAAAATAGGTTAGATTTAAAGGACAAAATAGTCAATTAACATAATAATCTAGTCCCAGCTTTTGGGATAAGAATTCACTATTTGACAAAAACTGTTGGCAAAATTGGAAATTTGTATTGCATAAACTAGGCATTGATCCACACTTAACAATGTACACCAAGATAAGGTCAAAATGCTGTATGAACTACTTGGAGGATGTAATAATTTAATTTTTTAACATTAATGGATATGATGTAGGCTCCTAATGACATTGACCTGGAGAAAAAGGTATGACTTTTATGGGATATAACAGATTTGAGTGGTTATTGCCAATTTAGTTAGTTCTTTGTCTGTTGTATATGGGTCTGGTTTAGGCCTCCTCATCCCCCTAAGGTGGCTGATAGAAGTGCAAGGAATAATAAGAATATTTATGTCTAGGCAAGGAGCAATTTGATAATAGCTGTTGGGGCAATTTTTTTGTCATATTAGAAGAATTATTCTGGAAAGGAGTGAGATTCCTTGTGTTACTTTTGGCACTCAGAAGTGGAATGAGGCTTGGCCTAGTTTCAGGAATTTCTGTCATAAACATGTGTTCCATCATTCAATATTTTATGTTTATGTAATTCCATAGTTTTTAAGACTGAATATTATTAATACAACATCCATTCCTACTAAAAACACTTGAGAGTATAGGAATAAATATACTATTCCTTAAAATAGTCAGGAGCATATATTTAAGACTGTCAGTAAGCATCATATGTAAACGGCATAAATTGGAACCTTTCACAGTAAAATCAGGAGGGAAACAAGGTGGCCCCTATCACCATTACTATTCAATATTGTATCAAAAATTCTAGCCTTGGCAATAAAAGAAAGAGATTAAAGGAATAAGACTAGGAAATGAGGAAATCTAACTATCACTCTTTGCAGATGATATGATGGTATAATTAGCGACCCCCAGAGATTCTAATAAAAAGTAATTAGAAATAATTCACAACTTTAGCAAAGTCTCTGGATGCAAAATAAATCCACATAAATTATCAGCATATTTATACATCACCAACAAAATGCAACAGCAAGACATATAAAGAGAAATTCCATTCAAAACAACTGTTGAGAGTATAAAATATTTGGGAATCCATTTACCAAAGAAAAGTCAGGAATTATATGAGCAAAATTACAAAACACTTGCCACAAAAATAATGTCAGGTTTAAATAATTGGAAAGACATTCAGTACTCTTGGATAGGCTGAGCAAATATAATAAAGATAACAATACTCCCCAAACTAATCTATTTATTTAGTGCTATATCAATCAGACTCCCAAGAAACTATTTTAATGACCTAGAAAAATAACAATTCATATGGAAGAACAAAAGGTCGAGAATTTCAAGGGAATTAATGAAAAAAAAAAAAGTCAGATGAAGGTGGTCTAGCTGTACCTGATCTAAAGCTATATTATTAAGCAGCAGTCACCAAAACCATTTGGTATTGGCTAAGAAATAGACTAGTTGATCGGTAGAACACGTTAGGTACACAGGACAAAATAGGGTACAACTATAGCAATATAGTGTTTGACAAACCCAAAGATCCCAACTTTTGGGATAAGAATTCATTATTTGAAAAAAAATGTTGTGAAAACTGGAACTTAGTATGGCAGAAATTAGATATGGACCGACACTTAACACCATATACCAAGATAAGATCAAAATGGGTCCATGATTTAGGCATAAAGAATGAGATCATAAATAGATTAGAGGAACAGAGGATAGTCTACCTCTTACACTTGTGGAAAAGGAAGGAATTTTTGACGAAAGGGGAACTAGAGATTATTATTGATCACAAAATAGAAGATTTTGATTACATCAAATTAAAAAGCTTTTGTACAATCAAAACGAATGCAAACAAGATTAGAAGGGAAGTAACGAACTGGGAAAATAATTTTACAGTTAAAGGTTCTGATAAAGGTCTCATTTCCAAAATATATAGAGAACTGACTCTAATTTATAAGAAATCAAGCCATTCTCCAATTGATGAATGGTCAAAGGATATGAACAGACAATTTTCAGATGATGGAATTGAAACTATTTCCACTCATATGAAAGAGTGTTCCAAATCACTATTGATCAGAGAAATGCAAATTAAGACAAATCTGAGATACCACTACACACCTGTCAGATTGGCTAAGATGACAAGAAAAAAATAATGATGAATGTTGGAGGGGATGTGGGAAAACTGGGACACTGATGCATTGTTGGTGGTGTTGTGAAAGAATCCAAATATTCTGGAGAGCAATCTGGAATTTTACCCAAAAAGTTATCAAACTGTGCATACCCTTTCATCCAGCAGTGCTACTACTGGGCTTATATCTCAAAGAAATACTAAAGAAGGGAAAGGAACCTGTGTGTACCAAAATGTTTGAGGCAGCTCTTTTTTAGTGACTAGAAACTGGAAAATGATTGGATGCCCATCAATTGGAGAATGGTATAAATGGGTCAATTATGGTATACGAATGTTATGGAATAGTATTGCTCTGTAAGGAATGACCCACAGGATGAATACAGAGAGGCTTGGAGAGACTTACATGAACTGATGCTGAGTGAAATGAGCAGAACCAGGAGATCACTATACAATTCAACAATGATATTGTATGAAGATATATTCTAATTGAAGTGGATATCTTCAACATAGAGAAGATCCAATTCAGTTCCAGTTGATCAATGATAGACAGAAGCAGCTACACCCAGAGAAAGAACACTGGGAATTGATTATAAACTGTTTGCACTATTTTCTTTCTACCCAGGTTACTTATATCTTCGGAATCCAATTCTTAGTGTATAACAAGAAATTTGGTTTAACACACATATATTGTATCTAGGATATACTGTAACACATTTATTATGTATGGGATTGCCTTTCATCTAGGTGAGGGAATAGAGGGAGGGAGGGGAAAATTTGTGAATACAAGGGATAATGTTGTTAAAAAAATTATCCATGCATATCTACTGTCAAAAAATATATTATAAAATTAATTAAAATTAGACTGAATATTATTTCAAATAAATGTGCCAAAGTAGCTTCTAAAATATGTCAATGGCTGTTCAAAGTTTTTCAACAGTTGTGAGTATAGCAAAGTCAAGATTTTAAGAATAATTCAAACTCCCAATGAAATAGAAGCAATTGTATTGGAACACATAAGAACTGTTGAAAAGAACAGCAACAAATTGCTAGAACTTATTCTTGCTGGAAGAAGTTGAATTAATCCTTAGAAAATAATTAAAGGTCTTCAGAGAGATATGGTGTCTAGAGAAGTTGTTACTGATTTCTCCATAGTGTGATCTTTTTGAAGGTAAATCATGACAAAAAGATAAGGTAAATATATCTAGTATATGTTGCTATGCAGAGTAAAAAAAAAAAAAAAAACACTTGCAAACAATACAGTAAAAACACTGGAATATTGAATTTTGGGGAAAAACCTCAATTTTAATTTAATACCATAATAAAATTCATAAATGAATCTATCTCTGGGTCGTCATCAGATTATAATACATATACTCAAAACCTTCCCTCCCCATCTCTGCTCCACTAACATAATTAAGGGAATATATTTTTCTTCCATGGGACCCTGATCTCTTCCTCCAATAAGAGAATTAAAATTTCTGATAGTTATCTATCTGAATATATATAGATAGGAAAAATTGAATTGCTCTGGAATTATAAAAATTACAAATAAAATGGAATATTATACTATAGGCTTGCTCCATTTTTTAATTAATAAAACTATTTCTCCATGAAATTGAAATTAGCATAATACAAGACTAAAAATACATCACCATCTTGTCAAACTGTGTAAATTCTCCAAATTATATAGATTGGTCTGACCATTATATTATTATTTATATACATTAAAATTTGGGGCTATATAATGCACTCTACAAATATCCACCAAATTTCTAGTGATCTTTGAGTTACCTATCTTTTTAACCCCCATATTCTATATATAATGAGAATGAATAAGATTGTGAATCAAAGAACATTACAATCTGAGTAGAATAAAAATCCTTGATCATATAAATTCTTTAATATTTTAATGTAATTAACTCACACTCTTTAAGAAAAAAAAAAACAAAAAACAAAAGAAAACATTTTAAGAACATATCGGTTCATTTTAATAAGGGCTTTCTCAGGTCACTTGAATTGATCTCTATGTGCACTTTAACACTGATTTGTAATCTGTTAGCTGCCTTGATTACAATGTACTATCTAGAAATATTGTGAAATATTATATAATCTTCAGTACCTCCCAGCCAGATACTATATAAACTTTTTATTACTTTAAAGAGGCTCTCTAGCACATTAATTTTATGAGAGTTAGGATGAAATCCTAACTTCAGATGAAATCTTATGGGAATGAAATTAGTATGATGTATGCCACATCATTTTGTAATTAGTTGTTTGCACTATAGACAATTCTACTCTCTTTAGTTGCTTTAGAAGAATGTCTTTTGTATGCTCTATGTGAGCAGAGGAAAGTACATTGATGCATTTAAGCTCCAACAAGAAAACAACTCAACTGAGAAAGTAAAAAGCATCAATTGATTTGTGCAGGGATGGGTAATTATACGATTTTTTCCACTTTGTGCAATTTCTTCTGGAATGTAATCATTCTTGAACAATGGCCAAAATATTAACATGTTAACTATGCTAATGATGTTTGGGTTGTTGTTTAAAGCAAGTTAGCAATCTTATTGGTCCAACCACTGTTTTGGAGCCTACAGCTCAAGCTTCTCTTGTCCATAGCTCAGTAATGAGAAGGCCTTTCTTGAAATGTAAATTGCTACCTCCTCCTTGCTTTAATGAAGTTTAGTCAGTGCCAACCATATTTTAATGTTTTTTGAATGTCAGGATTAGGGGCTGAGTTTAATTCAAGTATATTTTTTCCATTTTAAAGTTATAATGACTAAGTACACCTGCTTACTTAAAAATTAGTGCCTAGTTAGGCAGTTTTCAATAGCCTAATCATCTTTTGATTGTCTCTACTTGTATCATGGCAGTTCACCTGCTCTTCATCTAAACTTAAATGTTTCCTGTTTACATGACTGAAAACACTGAAAGATGATAATATTTAGAAAACAAAGAAAAAATGAAACCTACATTCAAATGCATTATTTATATAATTATCCTGTAATTAAAGTAATTATAGTTTGTGAAAAACAGGAGATTTTTCTGATTTTCATTTCAGGGAATTCTCATGGGATAAATCTGTGAACATGTAGAAGGCATGTATATGTACACATATAGTTACACACAGGCACACATTAGTTTCCAATAATACTATCTACATGAACAATGAAAATATTGCCCCAGAACTGAAAAGCACAAACATGTAGTTTCTCCCTCAAATAAATATACTTTGAAAGCTATACTTTGGGCATTCCACAGGATTTTCATAGAAGGAATTACCACACCCTAGTTTATTTTTTGAATAAATTTTTAATCTTCTGTAGTTTCGGAAACACCAAAACCATTGTGCTAACTTTCTGTGATTGATATTGGTTTTCAGAAATGTGTAACCATATCTAATAAGTAATATGTCCACAATTTTTTCTGTAGGATAATTCTACATGAAATAATACTAAGGGAAATGAGTATGCTAAAGATTGAGTATAGTAAAAGCAGGGAAATTTCCAAACACATACAAACAAGTGTAGCTAGTTAGATTTTGTTTTATCTTCTCTGAGAAGGTGTATCAGACAATCTTTTACTATATTTTCAATGATTTCAAAGTGGACAGCACAGTTTGTATCCAAACTTGCTATGCTTTAACCAGTTCAAAAGATTTTTCTTCTCTTCTATGTCTTTAAGCCAAGATTTATTGGAAACCCCATAAACTCAGTTAAGTTAGGTCTCATACTATGTTCAGAAGTCTATATAGAGATGCATGTAGAGTTGAAATACTGGAAAGTACAAATTTCTGTGAACCTAGTGTGAGTCTGTGTTTATACATTGCTTTAGGACCCCATGATTAAGGTGCCTCTATGTATCCCTATAGTTTCCTTTGAAATATTCACTCAGTGCCTGCCTCTCACATGGCACATTTTATATCAAGGTCTACAAGTTTCAGTTTTGGAGGTGATGCTAAGTATAGAGAGCTGTAATCACACCCAGAGAAACCTGGGTTCCAATCATGATTGGCATATATTAGTTGAATGATACAAGACAATATTGAAATAGTGGGTGTAAGTTCTGATGCTAAATGTAAAGCCTTTTTAGTGGTGAAGAAAGAACACTACAATCAAAATTAGGAACTTAGAAGGTGTTTTCTGGCTCTACAAATCACAATCTGTGTGACCTAGAACTAATCATTTAATGTTTCAATTTCCACATTAGAATAAAGGAATCATTCATCATGTACAAAAAATCAGAAGGATATTATAAGGAAAACAATAACAGAACATATCAAATTTTGAAGGATTCATAAATGAGAGCTATTTTTATTATTTAATATACTTTGTAAGCACAAACCCCTCGATAAAAGTCACTTTCCATCATTATCACCAGGGCTGAGAGAGAATGCTTTAAACACAAAATGATTACATAGGAAGGGTATAGTTCTTTGCTATGTATGATCCTTGAGATTATTCTAGTTGTTCTCTCACCTCAATTCCTACTTCCCCCTTGGCAGTGGGTAGAAATAGAAATTTTAGAGGCGTTACTCATGATCCTCAAAGCCAAAAAGAAAAGTGGTTTCTATCTTTGAATTGGTGCTGTTACTGTTTGTTATCAGCAAATAGCTAGATAGACTCTAAATGTTATTCAGTCTCAGTCCTTAATATCAAGATATTTTGATAAACTTAAGCACTCCTTGGCATGTGACTATCTCTGAAGGATTCATGGCAAGTAGGAACATAAGAACCTAAGACATCCTGTTATTCTTTATTTCTTCTTTGCTTTTCCATACCCAGATTCATTAGAGTTTCATCTTTAGCCCATGAAGTTTCATTTCTTCTATTCTTGCTATTGTCCATTCATTGTTAGTACTCCCACTAGGTCCTACAAAGATGATCTTGTAAATAGAATGAAATGAATTCTAACCTGCTTTTAAAGGCTTAAGGAAAGCAGTAGAGAAGGTCTGACACAAAGCAATACTTTTTGCCTACTATTTTCAGGGTACAATGGTGAAAACGTTGGAAAGTCATCAGATAAAGGAATTATGCATTTAATAGCTTCATTGGTTTGCTAAATGATCATATCCCATGAAGCAAGAATGTTGAGGAGTCTTATTATGTTCCATATTTCAGTCTCGTAGGGTGTCAGAATGTTTTGTTTGCCCAGTTTTGTTTATTTTAAAGTAGAATGAAAGTCTTACAAGACATTAATGCAAGGAATCTGGCTAACATCAAGGTCCATAGTCTGCCTCAAAGCAGCTATTCCAAGAACAAGATCTGTTTAGGTTCCAGGGAGGAACTGTTATCAGCAAAACTTGAACGTGCATTCTCTCTACCTGCTATTTTCTAAATTGTTGTATTTATCAGGATCCCATTATGTTTGATAAGAAATAAATATATGATCTTTGGGTAATAGTAAAAAGAGGTAAAAATAAGTAACAAATCTGCATGATTTTCTTGTCACAATTTAAAATAATTTTAATAAAGATGCTGCTAAGAAAGAAAATGACAAGTAGCTCAGACAACTTAAAGCAAAGTTTGATCCTTACTTTCAATTCAAAAGGATATCAAGCACAATAGAGAATGTGTAAATATTTTAGGTTAAAGAAAATATCTTTTTGATGAATAAGAAAAGAATATAATAAAAATGTTTAACAAGATTCATACATGAGAATTACTTTATTATAACAGAGACTTACTAAAAGAAATAAATTGCAGGAGGGCCTGGGAAGAGAATAAAAGATTCTCCCTTATTAGTTGGACTGTGAAACAATTTACCAAACAAGTGAATGACAGCAGTTCATATAGTTTTGGGCCATATGTAAGCCACTCCCATGCATATGACATGTACCTACAGTAAAATCTCATTGACAAAAGTATACACACACAAATAATAAAAATGAATTATGCATGAATTCACCATTAAGATGACAGATTTGGAAGAAATGTGTGATTTTTCTATTTAGTTTACAAATGAGCCTGAGCATCCCCCAAAAGAACCAGGAATTACTCAAGTAATTAGAATTCATTATGTGTCTTCTATGTTATACTTTTTTTTTTCTCAACACAGGGGATATAGAGAAAATGGTAAAGTTTTACCTACCTTCAAGGTTTAAACAATCTAGCAAGGAGAGAGAGGATATGCCAGTCTGTCCAGGATGGAAAATTTACACAAAGATAATTTTATAAGAACTATAAAGATAATTTGGGGGTAAGAATAGTAGTAGAGATCAAGAAAGTCTTCATTTAGAAATTGATGATTGAAATGAACCTTAAAGGAAATTATAAATTTATGGCCTATTAATGACATTTCCAAAATCCATTAATGTTTATCCATAATTATGAAATTAAAAGTACTATAAAACTCAATTTACATAGGAGAAAACTGAGATTCTAAGTGATTAAGTAACTTGAATATTGTCAGAAAAACAGTTATATAAGTGAATTGCTTAGTAGAGGAAACACTCAGTTAAAGTGTCTCAACATTCCTTTCCAAATAATTTTAAAATAATGCCCCAAATCAAATTCAAGTGACAGCATAAATAAAAGATCAGATTAAGACATTTATCTAGCCCAAGATAACTTAGTAGTTTGGAAGAAGAGATCTGTGACATAAATGGAGGATAACTCAGAATCCACATGAATAAAATACCAGTTTTGAGCCTTGGTGAGAAAAGTGATAGCAGCTTTTGGAGCTCTCAAGTTAAGAGATGGTAAAGATATCCAGTGACTTGTCAGAAAAAAAAAATGCAGGGAATTCCTGTGTTAGTGCTAGGTGTAGAAATTGGTGCCATTTCACAATTCAATTGAATATATATCCAATGGTGGATTACAGTTAAGAGCAAAGAAAATAATTTTTGTCAAGAGAGAGCAGGTTACCTGAGGAAGAGTAACTTATTCAGTCCCATTAATTCAATTCCAAGGATCAAGTTAAGAATCAGAACAAAGATGAGGAGAATAATGACTTCCTCTTCCCAGATCATACCATCTTCAAAACACTAAAAACTTTCCAATCCACAGAAATAGTTCTGAAAATAGCAGTGGATAAAAGCCTGCAGCTTAGGAAAGTATCTCTCCTCCCATGCCAAGAACAGAGGCCAAATGTAACATAAAATTAAAAATCAAGAAATTGAGTGAGAAAATGAACAGAAAACAACAAGCCCAACCCAAAGCTGTCACAAATCTTGATCCTAGAAAAAGACTATGATGACAGGGAAAATCAAGACAGAAACTCAGAAGACAATGAAATAAGAACAATTTTAAGCAAAACCTTGAAGGAAAAAAATGTATGTAAAAGCAAGGTAAAAATTATGGGGAAAAAAAAGCAGGTTGGCAAAAGAGGCCCCCAAATCACAAAGAACAAAAAGAAAAAATAAAAAGACTTTAAAATAGACAAATGGAAAAACAATTTAAAAGATTGTTGAAGAAAATAATTACTTAAAAATGAAAATTAATCAAGTTGAAGCTAAGATTTTATTAGCCTTCAATATACAATTAAGAAATCAAAAAAATCAAGAAAATGTTAAATATCTAATTGGAAAAATAACTCACCAAGAAAATAGATTGAAGAGAGTTAACTTTAAAATTATTGGACTATCTGACAGTCATGATCAAAGAAAGAGCTTACATGTTGTATTTCAATATACTTCAAAAGAAAATTGTCCTAATATAGAATCAGAGGATACTATATAAATGGAAAGAATATACCAATTGCCATCTGCAAACAATCCCAAATAAAGTTCTCAGGAATGTTTGAGAAAAATCCCATAGCTTTGAGACCAGAAAAAGAAAATACTTCAAATATCCAGAAAGAAACGTTTCAAATATCAGGAAACTGAAGCCAGGCTTACACAAGATTTAGCAGCTACAGTGTTAAAGGAGTGAAAGACTGGAGTTATGATATTGTAGAAGGCAAAAGATCTGGGTTTACAATCAAGAATAAGCTACTCAGAAAAACTATGTATAATACTTTAAGGGAAGATAGGCATGTAATGAATTAGAAGACTTGCAAGCATTCTTGATATGAAAGCTAAAAATACATAGCTTTCAAATATAAAACTCAAGAAAAACATACAAAGAAAAACATGAAAAAAATCTATATAGAACCCAATAAACTAGTTTACATTTCCAAATGGGAAAATAATATATGTAATTCCAAAGATCTTTTTTTTTTCATTATTAGAACAATTAGATGGATTCTACATAGACTAAAGGTGCAAAAGTGAGTAGATTTTGTTAGGGTGATATAAAAAATGGATGAGTGAGAAAGAAGGATACCTTGGAAGAAGGTGGAAGAGAGAGGAAAAATAAGGAAAATAATTTCACATAAAAGAGTAGCACAAATGGAAGGGGCCTGGAAGAAGATGGAAAACACTTGAACCCTACTCTCATTTGAATTGGTTCAAAGAGAGAAAACACACACACACACACACACACACACACACACACACATTCCCTAAGAGTGAAGTAGAAGAGGAAGGGAGTAATAGAAAGTAGGGGTGAAAAGGGAGGGTAATTAAAAGAACGAAATGATCAAAAGCAAATATATATATATATAGGATTATAGGGGATAAACAAAAGAAATAACATGAAAGGAAATGAATAGTTAGTAATCATAACTGTGAATGTGAAAGGGACAAACTTACTCATAATGAAAGAAGAAAGCAGAATGGATCAAAAAGCACAATTCAACAAAAGTTACTAATAATCAACACATTTGAAATAGAGAGTCACATATGGACTTAAAATAAGTAGCTACAACAGAATCTATTATGTTTCATCTGAAATTTTAAAAAGGCAGCAGTAGTTATCATTATTAAAAAATAAAAGCAAAAAAATAGAATTAATTAAAAGAGGTAAGAAAGAAATTATATTTTGCTGAAAGACACAATAAATAAAGAAGTAATTTCAATATTAGACATATGCATAAAATAGCATATCACCAAAATTCTTAAAAGAAAATTTGAATAAACTCTAGGGACAAAGTGAGTAAAACTACAATGGGAGATCTAGGCTTTCCTCTACCAGAGATAGATAAATATAACTTTAAAATAAATAACAAAGATGTTAAGGAAATGGATAGAATCTTAGAAAAGTTAGATATGATAAATGTCAAAAGATAACTGAATGAAAAACAAAGGAAGGAGTATAACATTTTTTCAACTATACATGGTATCTTCACAAAAGCTGACCACTGTATTAGGGCATAAATACCTCAAAATCAAATATAGAGAAAAAGAAACAGTAAAGGCACTGTTTTAGACCATAATGCAATAAAATACAAAAAAATGCAGAATAAGCATAGATTATGATTAATTGAAATCAATAATCTTGTCCTAAATAAGATCAAAGAACAAATCATAGAAAAAAATGATTTCATTAAAGAGAATGACAAAAATGTAAAAAATACCAAAATTTATGGGATGTAGTTTGAGAAGATTCTAAGGGAAAATTTATTCTTTAAACATTTACATCAGGAGAGGGGAGCCAAGATGGTGGAGAGTAGACAGGGCATTATGTGACCTCCTTGAACCTTCCCCAAAATTAACAGCAGATAAAGCCTCTTAACTGATTTTAGAATGATAGAACCCACAAATATTTGGAGTAAAACAAGTTTATAGAAAGAGATACTTTGGAAGAACTTCAGGAAAGTCTGTTTCAATCAGGCAGAGGGAGAGGCTGCTGATGCCAGACCTCAGCACAGGGAGGCTAGGGCAATGTACTGGGGAGGGGAGAGTCAGTGTACTGGAGAATCTACTGTGAGGCTCTTTGGCTACTCTGTACTGGTTGCAAGCTAGTTATTTTGTAGATTTGCTGCTACACACCCAAAAACAAATACAAAAGGCAAATTGTAAGCCAGTGAGCCCAAGAAGAATACACAACATGGCCTTGATTATACAACACTGGAAGTCAATCAGACACATGGGCCTAGGGCAACTAAAGTGGCTATAGCTTCTTTGCCTTAAGAGCTGACCTCAACCTTTTAAAAATGATCAAAAAAGAAAAAAAAGAAAAAGAAAAAGAACTCTTACTTTAGACAGACATGGACAGATGACAGAGATAGACAATTATATATAGAGAGAACAGACCTCAAACCCTGAGGTTCCTGAAAGTAAACCAACTCCAAAAGAAGCCCAAAAGGGTGATATGAAGTGGACCCCATTTCAAAAGACTCTCTTGGAAGAATTATTTTAGGAAATCATCAAAGAAAACTAGGCTATCAAACTGTGTATACCCTTTGATCTAGCCGTGTTTCTACTGGGCTTAAGTCCCAAAGAAATCTTAAAGGAGGGAAAGGGACCCATGTGTGCAAAAATGTTTGTGGCAGCCCTTTTTATAGTAGCAAGTAACTTGAACCTGAATAGATGCCCATCAATTGGAGAATGGATGCATAATGTGATGGCATATGAATGTTTAAATATTATTGTTTTATAAGAAACAATCAACAGGATGATTTCAGAGAGGCCAGGAGAGATTTATATGAACAGATTCTAAGTGAAGTGAGCAGAAAGAGGAGATCACTCTACCCAGCAACAATGTGATTATATGATGATGAATTCTGACAAACAAGGACAATGAAGAAGAAGGGGATAATAGAAAGTAGGGGTGAAAAGGGAGGATAGTAAAAGGAAAGAATGATTCAGGCCTGTTCCAATGATCTTGTGATGATGAGAGCTGTGATGATGAGAGGACTAAGGGAGCTGAGGATGGATGGGAACCTAGCATTTTCACCTTTTTTTTTTTTTGGTTTGCTTGAATTTTATTTTCTTTCTCATTTTTTAAACTTCTTTAACTGATTTTTTGTGTGCTGCAAGGTAATTCTATAAATATATATGCCTATATTGAATTGAGCATGTATTGGATTACTTGCCATCTAGTAGAGGGAAGGAGGAGAAGGAAAAATTGGAATACAACAAGGTTAAATGTTGGAAAAAATATCCTTGCATGTTTTGAAAATTAAAGAAAAATTTCAATTATAAAGATAATATCACAGAAGATCAAAAGAATCCAAGAGGAATCATCTATTGACTATGTGATTGTCACAAGTGAATATTGTTCAGGAAAATGTTTTGCAGCATTTTTCTTTGTTTTTAGTTTTAAAATTCGAGCTTACTCTTCCTAGTAACTAAGATAGTAGAGGATGTGGCTGTGCCTGAAAATATTGGAAGTGAAGAGGGAAAATAAACTTTTGAATTTTCAAGAAAATTAAATGAATAAAAGAAAGACAAAACAAATCAATTGCAAATAAAAAAGTAGAACATGAACAGAGAAAAAGTAAAAACAAACAAATAACAAATTAAATATTTTAATTAAATAACAAAATGTAAATTCTGAAAATAAAATAAAATACTAATATTGGTATAAGGGAAAATATTAACTAAGAAATAAAACTTAAATATGGCTTTATGTATGGAAAAAAAACATAAAATGCCTAAATCATTGCTTAATTTGATTAGAATATAAAAAGATGAAAACCAAATGACTTAGTAATAAAAGTGAAAAAGGGGAATGTAAAGCCAATAAGGATGTGACTACACATAAAATTAAAATTAAAAAATTAAATAATTTGAAATAAAATTAGAAGAAATATTAGGAAATATTTTATCCAATTATATGAAAGTAAAATTGAATATTTTTAATATCTAAAGGCAATTTCTCATTTAGCTTAATTATATTTTGTTTTTGTAAATTAAAGATATCTTGCAAAATTCATCTATTTGAAATTTTCTCCTGCCCTTCCTTCCTGTCCTTTCCCCGAAATAACAAGTAGTTTTATGTAGGCTTATGTGTACAAACACTTTAAATGTATTTCCACATTAGTATCACAACTGACAACTTAATTGAAATAGATGCATATTTACAAAAATATAGATTTCCTGCATTAAAAGAACCAATAAAGTCTCTGGAAAAAAATATCATGCTTGTTTCAGCAGCACATATACTAAAATTGGAAGGATACAGAGAAAATTAGCATGGCCCCTGGGCAAGGATGACAAGCAAATTTGTGAAGCGTTACATATTTTTAGTCCCATTTCAGAAAAAAAAAAGAAATAGAACAAGCTAATAATCAACTCCCTGAGAAAAAATTCCCAGGACCAGATTCTACCAAACATTTAAAGAACAATTAGCCCCAGTGCTGTATAAACTATTTGAAAAATTAGGGAATGAAGGACTCATACCAAATTCCTTTTATGACACAGACATGGTACTGATACCTAAACCTGGTAGGTTGAAAATAGAGAAAGAAAATTATAGACCAATCTCCCTAATGAATAGTGATGCTAAAATTGTAAATATGATTTAGCAAAAAGACTTCAGAAAATCATCCCCAGGATAATACACCATGATCAAGTAGGATTTATACCAGGAATGCAAGGTTGGTTCAATATTAGGAAAACTATTAGTATAATTGACCACATTAATAACCAAATTAACAAAAAAACATGTGATCATCTCAATAGATGCAGAAAAAGCATTTGATAAAATCCAATATCCACTCCTATTAAAAACATATGAGAGTGTAGGAATAAATGGACTTTTCTTTAATATAATCAGTAGCATCTATTTAAAACCATCAGTAAGCATCATATGTAATGGGGATAAACATTCCCAGTAAGATCAAGAGTGAAACAAATTTCCCCACTATCATTGTTATTATTATTTTTATTAATTATTTTTATTCTATACTATACCTTTTTTTTGACTGTACATATGCATGGGTAATTTTTTACAGTATTATCCCTTGCATTCACTTCTGTTCCGATTTTTCCCTTCCTTCCCTTCACCCCTTCCACTAGAGGGCAGGGATTCTTATATATGTTAGATATGTTAAAATATATCCTAGATACATTACATGTGTACAGAACCAAATTTCTTGTTGCAAAGGAAGAATTGGATTCAGAAGGTAAAAATAACATGGGAAGAAAAACAAAAATTAAAGCAGTTTACATTGATTTCCCAGTGTTCCTTTTCTCGGTTTAGCTGATTCTGTCCATCATTGATCAATTGAAACTGAATTAGATCTTCTCTTTCTCGAAGATATCCACTTCCATCAGAATATACCCTCATATAGTATTGTTGTTGAAGTGTATAATGATTTCCTGGTTTTGCTCATTTTTTCCACTCAGAATCAGTTCATGTAAGTATCTCCAAGCCTCTCTGTATTCATCCTGCTGGTCATTTCTTACAGAGCAATAATATTCTATAACATTCATATACCATAATTTACCCAACCATTCTCCACTTGTTGGGCATACATTCATTTTTCAGTTTCTAGCCACTACAAAAAAAAAAAAGCTGCCACAAACATTTTGGCACATTCAAGTCCCTTTACCTTCTTTAATATTTTTTTGTATATGAGCCCAGTATATGAGCACTGCTGTATGCACAGTTTGATAACTTTTTGGACATAATTCCAGATTGCTCCCCAGAATGGTTAGATTCATTCACAAATCCACCAACAATGCATCAGTGTCCCATTTTCCCACAGCCCCTCTAACATTCATCAATATTTTTTCCTGTCATCTTAGCTAATCTGGCAGGTGTGTAATGGTATCTCAGAGTTGTCTTAATTTGCATTTCTCTGATCAATAGTGATTTGGAATACTCTTTCATATGAGAAGAAATAGTTTCAATTTCATCATCTAAAAATTGTCTGTTCATATCCTTTGATCATTTATCAATTGGACAATGGCTTGATTTCTTATAAATTAGAGTCTGTTTTCTATACATTTTGGAAATGAGGCCTTTATCAGAACCTTTAACTGTAAACATGTTTTCCCAGTTTGTTACTTCCCTTCTAATCTTGTTTGCATTAGTTTTGTTTGTACAAAAGCTTTTTAATTTGATGTAATCAAAATTTTTATTTGTTATCAATAATGATCTCTAGTTCTTCTTTGGTCACACATTCCTTCCTCCTCCACAAGTCTGAGAGGTAAACTATCCTCCTCTAATTTATTTATGATCTTATTCTTTATGCCAAAATCATGGAGCCATTTTGATCTTATCTTAGTATGTGGTTTTAAGTGTTGGTCCACGCCTAATTTCAGACATACTAATTTCCAGTTTTCCCAGCAGTTTTTGTCAAGTAATGAATTTTTATCCCCAAAGTTGGGATCTTTGGGTTTGTCAAACACTAAATTGCTATAGTTATTGACTATTTTGTCCTGTGAACTGAACCTCTTATACTTATCAACTAATCTATTTCTTAAGCAATACCAAATGGTTTTGGTGACTGCTGTTTATAATATAGTTTTAGATCAAGTACAACTAGGCCATCTTCATTTGAATTTTTTTTTTCTTAATTCCCTTGAAATTCTTGACCTTTTGTTCTTCCATATGAATTTTGTTGTTATTTTTTCTAGGTCATTAAAATAGTTTCTTTGGAGTCTGATTGATATAACACTAAATAAATAGATTAGTTTAGGGAGTATTGTCATCTTTATTATATTCACTCAGAATATACAAGAGAACTTAATATTTTTCTAATTACTTAAATCTGATTTTATTTTTGTAGCAAATGTTTTGTAATTTTGCTCATGTAATTCCTGACTTTCCTTTGGTAGGTAGATTCCCAAATATTTTGTACTATTGACTGTTATTTGGAATGGAATGTCTCTTTGTATCTCTTGCTATTGAATTTTGTTGTATAAAAATGTATAAAAAAATTATGTGGATTTAATTTGTATCCTGCAATTTTATTAAAGTTGTGACTTTTTTCTAATAGTTTTTTTTTTAGTAGAATCTCTGAGGTTCTCTAAGTATACCATCATATCATCTGCAAAGAGAGATAGCTTGGTTTCCTCATAACCTACGCTAATTCCCTTAATCTCTTTCTCAAGTCTTATTGCTGAGGCTAGTGTTTCTAATACAATATTGAATAGTAATGTGATAGTGGGCAACCATGTTTCACTCCTGATCTTACTTGAAAAGGTTCCAGTCTATCACCATTATATATTATGTTTACTGATGGTTTTAAATATATGCTCCTGATTATTTTAAAGAATAATCCATTTATTCCTATACTCTTAAGTGTTTTTATTAGGAATGGTTGTTGGATTTTGTCAAATACTTTTTCTGCATCTATTGAGATGATCATATTTTTTTCTGTTAATTTTCACCATTGATATTCAATATTGTTTAGAAATGATACCTTTTGGCACAAAGAGTCGTGAAAGAGATTAAAGAATTATAGTTGGTAATGGGGGAAACCAAATTATTAATCTTTGCTGATGATATGGGTATACTTAGAAAACCCCAGAGATTCTACTAAAAAGCCATTGGAAATAATCGATATCTTTAGCAATGTCACAGGATACAAAATAAACCCACGTAAGCCATCAGCATTCTTATATATTACTAACAAAATCCAGCACTTAACGTTACAAAGAGAAATGCAATTTAAAATAACTACCAATAGTATAAAATATTTAGGAATCTATCTGACAGGGGAAAATCAGGAACTATATGAGCAAAACTACAAAACACTCTCCATACAAATGAAGTCAGATCTAACCAATTGGAAAAATATTAAATGTTCTTGGATAGAGCGAGGTAATATAATAAAGATGACAATACTACCTGAACTAATCTATTTATTTAGTGCTATACCAATCAGACTCCAAAAAATCTATTTTAATGACCTAGAAAAAATAACAACAAAGTTCATGTGGAAAAACAAAATGTAAAGAATTTCAAGGGAATTAATAAAAAAAAATCAAATGAAGGTGGCCTAGATCTACCAGATCTAAATTTATATTATAAATTATAAATTAAAAAGCAGCAGTTACCAAAACCATTTGGTATTGGCTAAGAAACAGACTAGTTGATCAGTGGAATAGGTTAGGTTCAAAGGACAAAACAGTCAATCAGTTGTATAATCTAGTGTTTGACAAACCCAAAGACCTCAGCTTTTGGGATAAAAACTCACTGACAAAAATTTCTGGGAAAATTGGAAATTACTATGGCAGAAACTAGGCATTGACACACACTTAATACTGTGCACCAAGATAAAGTGAAAATGGATTCATGGCCTAGACATAAAGAATGGGATTACAAATAAATTAGAAGAACATAAGACAATTTACCCTTAAGACCTGTGGAAAAGGAAGGAATTTATTACCAAAAAAGAACTAGAGATAATTATTGATCAAAAAATTGAAAATTTTGATTATATCAAATTGAAAAGCTTTTGTACAAACAAAACTTATGCAGACGAGATTAGAAGGGAAGCAATAAACTAGGAAAACATTTTTAGAGCCAAAGGTTTTGATGAAGGCCTCATTTCCAAAATATATTTTATTATATATATATATATATATATATATATATATATATATATATATAATTTATTAGGAATCAAGGCATTCTCCAATTGATAAATGGTCTAAGGATATGAACAGACAATTTTCAGACGAAGAAATTGAAACTATATCTAGCTATCTAGCAATATGAAAGGATGCTCCAAGTCATTTTTAATCAGAGAAATGGAAATTAAGAGAACTCTGAGATACCATTACACAACTTTCAGATTGGCCAAAATAACAGGGAAAAATACTGCCCAATGTCAGAGGAGATGAGGGAAAACAGGGACACTGATACATTGTTGGTGGAATTGTGAATACATGCAGCCATTCTAGAGAACAATTTGGAATTATGCTTAAAAAGTATCATCAAATTGTGCATATCCTTTGATACAGCAATGTTACTACAGGGCTAATATCACAAATATATTATAAAAAAGGGAAAGGAACCTGTATATGCAAGAGTGTTTATGGAGCCTTCTTTGTAGTGGCCAGAACGTGTAAACTGAGTGGATGCTCATCAATTGGAGAAATGGCTGAATAAATTGGGGTATATGAATATTATGGAATATTATTGTTCTGTAAGTAATGACCAGCAGGATGATTTCAGAAAGGCCTGGAGAGACTTACATGAATTGATGCTGAGTGAAATGAGCAGGACCAGGAGATCATTATATACTTCAACAACAATACTATATGATGATCAGTTCTGATGAACATGGCCCTCTTAAAAATGAGATGAAGCAAATCAGTTGCAATAGAGCAGTAATGAATTGAAGCAGCTACACCCAGTGAAAGAACTCTGGGAGATGACTATCAACCACTACATAGAATTCCCAATCCCCCTATTTTTGTCCCCATGCATTTTTTATTTCCTTCACAAACTAATTGTACATTATTTCAAAGCCCAATTCTTTTTGTACAGCAAAATAACTGTATGGACATGTACACATATATTGCATTTAACTTATACTTTAGCATATTTAACATATATTGGTCAACCTGCTATGTGGGGGAGAGGGTGGGGGGAAAGTAGGGGAAAAGCTATAGCAAAAGATTTTGCAATTATCAATGCTAAAAAATTACCCATGCATATATCTTGTAAATAAAAAGCTATAATAAAAAGAAAGAAAGAAAGAAAGAAAAACAAACCTTGGACTAAATGGATTTACAAGGTAATTCTAGTCAATATTTAAAAAACAACTAATCCTAATATTATACTCTCTTTTTGGAAAGACAGGTAAGGAGGGAGTAATACAAATTACTTTTATTATACAAATATGGTTTTGATAGGTAATCCAAAGCAAAAAGAAAAAGAATACTATAAGTCAATTTCCTTAATATCAATGCAAAATCGTTAAAGGAGCAAGGACATCATAGCAATATATCTCAGAGAACATATACTATTACCATGTGGAATTTATACAAGGAATGCAAGCCTCATTCAATATTAGAGAAAGTATCAGGATACTTGATCATACCAAAAACAAAAACAAAAATCATATGATTCTCTCAATGCATGCAATGAGAGAACTTTGGGAACTGAGGATTGTTTTGACAAATTACAACTCTTCTTTTTTAAACATTAGAAAACATATTAATGAAGAGATCCTGTACCAGAATAATAAAGGAATATCTGTTTTAAAATTAAGAACAAACAATATCTATAATAGGATAAACTTGAAGTTTTCCCTAAAGGATCATATGTGAATCACAATGTTCTATGGACATCTAGCCTAACTTCTCTGAAACTGCTTTTGTTACTTCTTTGGCATATTTGTCATATATAATTTCATAAAATTCAATTGTGGTTTTTAAGGTGTTCTTTCAATATTGTTATGTCTCTATATAGGTATATATGTACACACACATACACACACATATCTATATATCTATAACTATATCTATATAGAGAGCTATATATATATAGAGAGAGAGATAATGCAACTACACATGCACAGTTTTCCTCACTCCATATACTTTATTTCATATTAGTTTATTGAAAATTTTTCTTTGTATTCATCTATCCCCAAGTTTCATATAGAAAAACAATATTCCTTACTCTCATTTGGGTAAAAGTATGAAAGTGTACTTTGTTTAATCATGTCCCAGTTATAGGATATGTAATTTGTTGGTGAGTTAAAGGAATGTCTACCCCAAGCATATGAAGACTTTCCCCAGAGGAATAAGCAGAAGAAAATAATTTCTTCTACTGACCATGAAGATTATTAAGGCAGGTGCTATGATGTTCTTAGGTCTTGGGCAGACTCTGAAGCTACTGAGGTAATACATTGCATCTCAGACCATCTTAAATTTTGCCCTACTACTGGACTTAAATGACTCTGGAAGAGAGTGAGCCTAATGATTCTTCAAATTAAATCCAATCTATTTGCTAGTCAAGGGTATTATCCCATGATGTCATAGATCATATTTGAAAATGAAGGGTGAACCACAACTTTGTTTTCTTTGCTAAAACAAAAAGACCTTGAATAAATATATTGGCTTATTTTTCAATTACTTCCTTGAGATATTTGTCTAGCAGTAAAATCTGTGAGTTAAATGGTATAAGTAATTGACACTTTTTTTTTCAAGAATCCCACATTGCTTTCTTTAATGATATGCCAAGTTTACTTCCACTAATAAAACATTCATGTTCCTATCTTTTCATCCCAATTTAAATATTGACTGTGTCTTACTTAAAAACAAAGATCTTTGCTTATTTTCAGAATTCAAGCTAAAACCTCATAGTTGTTTTGAATTTCATTTCTTTGTTTAGTCATTTGCAGTCTTTGGAGTTCTTCTTTTCATAACTTTTCATATTCTTTGACATTTTTATTCATCAGCCTCGTTTCTTCATATAAAGGAATTAAATTTTAGAAAGTTATGTAAATTGCATAAATTTGCTTCAAACCCAAGTTCTTTGACTCAAAATACAATTTTTTTTTCTAATCATTATATATTTCCTCTCATAAGAAAGAAAAAAATTGACATTCCACTTTTTAAAAAAATTTTCTTTAAAGAATGGAGTGTTTCATTTTTGCTCTTCATCTCAATGTCTAGCATGATATTGAGAACATAATATTTATTAAATAAAATATTGTTGAGTGGATTATCTGCACCCAATTATACTAATAATAAATTTTATCATGTACCCTAGATAGTCTGGAAGACTGTACAATAGAATCATAAAAGTAAGTGCATTGGATCTAGGAGGCAATTGAATTCAGCTCCTTTATTTTACAGATAAGAAAATTAAATCTTAGAGAGGTTTAAAGACTTGACTAAGGCCATAAAATTCTAATAATTATTAGAGGAACTGTCTAAAGCAGGAATCTAACTGAAGTCTTCTTCACTTCAAGTCTAGCATTCTAGCTAATAGCAGTAAGAGGCATAATTAGCAACATTAATAATTGTCTAGGAAATTAAACTACACAAAACAATTAATTTTCTGGTGAAGACATTTTTTACCTATGTTGCAGAACTATACCATCTGTCTTAATATGGGGGAATTATAAGATTTTCTAGACAATATGATGCCTTTTATGTGTATTGAATAATGAAGCATCCAATGGTACCTTTTGGCTGAACAATATTTTAGATTGAAAACACCCAAACTCTGAGAGGTTTATATCCCCATATGCCAGAGAAATCAAAGAAGTAATAACCAATGTAAGTATTTATAACAGGAAGGCATGAGGATCCTAGTCAAAGGTAAAGCCAAAAATGGGAAATTAAAGCTTCAAAAGGTTTGCATATCAATTCATATTTACTAATTACCTTTCAGTATATCATGTGATACATCAGAACTTTCCAAACAACCACAAGGATGCAGAATATATATTTCCTAAGAAGAGCTATATTGGGAGAATATTGTATTTTCAGGGGAAACAGACCCATAGGCAAAGTTCTTCAAATTTAAGAATAGTTAATTATGCAAAATTCATCTAGAAGAACAAAAGGTCAATAATATAGAGGGAATTAATGGAAAAATGCACAGGAAAGTGGCCTAGTTATGCCAGATCTAAAATTATAGTTTAAAGAATCAGCCATTAAACCATTTAGTACTAGCTAAGAAATAGAATGATGGATCAGTGGAATAGATTGTATACACAAGATACCATAGTAAATGTCTATAGTAATCTAGTGTTTGATAAACCCAAAGACTCCAAATTATGGGATAATAATTAACCATTTGACATGAATTTCTGGGAAACCTGGAAAATATTATGGCAGAAACTAGGTATTGATCAATATCTTCATCATTTAGACATAAAGGGTGATATTATAAGCAAATTAGGAGAGCAAAAGATGTCAGTGTTTTAGAAAAGGGGTGAATTTTTGGTCAAATAAAAACTAGAGAACATTACGAAATTCAAAATGGATAATTTTATTACAATAAATTTAAAAGTTTTTGTACAAACTGAACCAATGCATTCAAGTTTAGAAGGGAAGAACAAAGCTGAGAAACAATTTTTCCAGCCAGTGTTTATAATAATGGCCTCTTTTCTAAAATATATAGAAAACTCACTGGAATTTATAAGTATACAAGTCATATCCTCATTGATAAGTGGTCAAAGAATATAAACAAATGGTTTTCAGGAGAAATGAAAGACATGCCTAATCATATAAAAGTGCTCTAAATTACTATTGATTACAGAAATGCAAATTAAGATACAACTTCAATCTAACAGATTGGCTAAGATAAGAAAAAAAAATAAAGATAAATTTTGGTGGGGTTATGGGTAAACTGGGATCTCTAATGAATTGTTGGTAGAATTATGAATGGATCTAAAAATTCTTGAAAGAAATTTGGAATTATATTTAAATTATAAAACTATCCATTCTCTTTGATCCAGCAGTGTTTCCACTGGGTTTGATTCACAAGGACATCATGAAATAGTGAAAAGGACTTTCATTTACAAAAATATTTGTTGTAACCCTGTTTTGTCATGGCAAGATACTAGAAATTGAATGGATGCCCATCAGTTGGGGAATGTCATCGAAAGTTCTTTAACATATTTTTTTTAATTTTGAGTTACAAATAATCTCCTTTCTTTTCCTCCTGTGAATAGTAAGACAGTTGTTAGGATTACTAGGTGAGAACTCAGGTTGTCTGGATAATTACAAGGTGAGAACTCAGGTTGACTTGACAGTTCTCTGGCTCAGACCTGTAAAGGGAGTTTACACCTTAGGAATCCTAGAAGGAGCAAGCTCATTGGTTGAAGTGGTTCTTCCCAGAAGCCCTTGCATTATCCCACGCCCATTCTCTGGGAGGATAAAAGAGGACACCACTCCAGAGATAGGAGAAGTCTCTGCATTACATCAGGCCTGACTGGGCTCTCTGCAGGAAGGGAAGTCATTTCTCTGGACAAGAGTTAACAGCAACTGCCTGGAGACAATGGTTCATTACAGGAAGAAGAATCTGTCTGAGAGATTTGAGTAGACACAGCAGATCTCTTCCCAGAGAGCAATCCGGCAGCTTCTGGAGACCATAGCTCACTACAACTGGCGCCCAATGTAGGGCCAGGACCTTTCCTTATTCTGACAAGGACTTATTCTGAGCCCTTCAGAGGAGCTAGACTGGACCATAGCAATTTGGCGCCCGAACAGGGACTCAAAAACCCTTGGAAATATCAGTTTTTGCTACAAAAGAGGCACCCACAGCAGTCCTTCATCAAGGAGACAGTGTGATTGAGTGGGTGAACCTCCCAGCACAACCAGAACAAAACCTTACACCTTACCCAGTGCTTGTGGCTAGGATTTTATTAAAGGCTATTAAGAGAGTAACACAATTATCTGGAATAAGTCCTGAAAAAATATACACATTCTATACTAATGCACAAATCAATGTATGCTGTGAGACCATCCCAGAATGGCAAATTTTATTGGCCACCGCTCCAAATTTTGCACATGGATTTCCATTAAAGTTAACCCGGCTACTACATAATTGGCGATGGATCTTTGAAGAAAAGGTTTCTAAGGTTCCTCTTAAAGGACCAACAATCTTTACAAATGCCTCCAAAGAAAATATTTGTGCTGTATACTCTCATGATTTAACCATAAAGAGAGTAGTCAGGACTCCTTTTCAGTCCACTCAACAGAATGAATTATTTGCTATCATGCTAGATCTTACTTATTACCCAGGAGACGTAAATATAATTACTGATTCAGCCTATTCAGTAGGTGTAGTACAAAGAATTGCCACAGCCCAAATAAAATTTGCAGCCTCCAATATTTGTCAGTTCTTTAAGGAACTTCAAGAGAAAGTGAGAAAACATCCAGGCAAGATTTATATCTTGCATGTCCACTCACATAGTGGACTTCCAGGTCCCACTTTTGATGGAAATTCAAAGGCAGATAGCCTTCTAACCATGTTAGCCAGTAGTCCTTTATTTCAGGAAGCACAAGAATCTCATTCTAAATATCATCAGGCTGCTCGAGCTTTACGTTTACAATTTGGAATCACAAGAGAGGAAGCTAGGAGCATAGTAAAAAGCTGTACAGCTTGTCTTCCTTTCCACACTCCTACACTTCCTCCAGGGAAGAATCCTCGTGGTTTGAGACCCAATGAAATCTGGCAAATGGATGTGACCCATTACAAATTTTTTGGTCGTCTATCTTTTATCCATGTTGTGGTAGACACCTTTTCAGGATTCACATTTGCAATGCCAGCAGCAAAGGAGACAGCCCGAGTGGTCACTGAATTCCTTATACAAGCATTTGCAATTATGGGTGTGCCACAAGCAATAAAAACAGACAATGGACCTGCATATACGTCCAAACATTTTACACACTTTTGTGCACAGTATAAGATTTTACATACCACGGCATACCCTTTAATGCTCAAGGGCAGGCAATAGTAGAGAGAAGAAACAGAGATATTAAGACACTCCTCCAAAAACAAAAGAAAGGGGGAGCCATAGGTAACCCTAGAGAACTTCTAAATTTAGTTCTCTATACCATTAATTTTCTAATTTTTGACAAAGATGCACTGGATCCAGCAGACAGGTTTCATAACCCACCAGAAGGGCAGTGTCCAGTGCAAGCAGCTCCACTGTCCTTAGATAATCACCAGGTGATGTGGAGAGATCCAGAAAGTGGTGAATGGAAGGGACCAGATAGGTTAACTCCCTGGGGGAGAGGGTTTGCTTGTATTTCTTCAGCAGGAGAAGGAATCAGATGGGTGCCAACGAGTCATATTTGCCTTGTCCATCAGAGACAGACAAAAAAAGAGAAAGACCTCAAAATAAAGGAGAAGATCTAAGAAACATCTTACACCGAAAGAGCATGGCTAATAAAAAGACTGTTAAAGAAATTTAAAATCAGCAGGAATCATTGGACTTCCTAACACAAGATGAGACTAATGGACAATGAACTTATGGACATTTATAAATTCTCAATTTATGATTATTTGATCATGTTATTTGTTATATACTTCTAGCATGTATTATGTTACTATGTTACTATGTGCTTATGTAATCTATGTAATTATGTGTAATGCCTCCCATATTGATGGATTTATGTTTCAAGGTCATGACTATCCTATGTTCTAAATCAAAAGAAAGGGGGAGATGTTAGGATTACTAGGTGAGAACTCAGGCTGTCTGGACAATTACAAGGTGAGAACTCAGGTTGACTTGACAGTTCTCTGGCTCAGACCTGTAAAGGGAGTTTACACCTTAGGAATCCTAGAAGGAGCAAGCTCATTGGTTGAAGTGGTTCTTCCCAGAAGCCCTTGCATTATCCCACGCCCATTCTCTGGGAGGATAAAAGAGGACACCACTCCAGAGATAGGAAAAGTCTCTGCATTACATCAGGCCTGACTGGGCTCTCTGCAGGAAGGGAAGTCACTTCTCTGGAAAAGAGTTAACAGCAACTGCCTGGAGACAATGGTTCGTTACAGGAAGAAGAATCTGTCTGAGAGATTTGAGTAGACACAGCAGATCTCTTCCCAGAGAGTGATCCGGCAGCTTCTGGAGACCACAGCTCGCTACAGAAAGTTAATGTAGATACATATAATATCAAGAGAACACATTCCAACTACTAGTCACACTGGAAAATCAGGTCCTCCCAGGATGACAACAGGGACTCCACAGAATGCCAAGTATAGCTGTAATGGAATAGTAATCTTATTTCTATTACAATATCTCATAATTCCAATTTGTGTTGCTTTCTGACATGATTTTAGTTCCTACTATCAGAAGTAACTGTGTTTTACAAGGGGATTTTTACTATTTTATTAGAGTAAGAGTCATTGACAACCTGTACAACTTTCTCTCATGATAACATATAGATTAACTTTTGTGGGAAGGGACTCAGAGTTAAAGAATACAAGTAGCAAAAAATGTACATCTGGAAAGTATTATTTTTTTAATTCTTCAAGATATTCCTCTTATTCAACATATAGATTTTTCAATGGACTTTTTATATAATTTAGGCTCTCTCTTATCTTTTTCTAGTCTACTCTTGACATGGTTGCAATTTCTGAGGTTGGGACTCTCTTTTTCTCCTAATCAATTCTTTCTCATCAAAAGATAATAGAGGGGTGCATCCAAGATGATGGAGAGGACAAATACATCTATCTAAGCTCTTTCTTACCTTCAGACTACTTCTTTTTATGAAAATCCTTGGAATTAGTGCTTAACTGTCAAAACCTATGAATCTTGGGAGTACAACACATTACCAACAGAAGATATTCTTGAAATTTGCCAGAAAAGGTCTGTTTTTGCTCACAGGAGGGAATGGTTAGACTAGGCACAGCCTCAGGCAAGTTAGAAGTAAAAGCATGGAAAGCAGCTCATCCTGAGCAGACTGGAGGGAAATGGGGGATGGCCTCAAACTGTGCAAAATTTGCCAGGAGAACTTTGCCACAGTGTGAGCTACTTTGCTCTTGCAGCAAGCCAGTAGATCAGCAGAGAAGCTACAAATGCAAAGAGTAAAGACTATAACCCCAAAATGCTAGAGTCTCTCTGCACCTGGCCACACTCAGTCAACACCCAGAATGACTCAGCACAATCTCAGAGTCCAACATCCAATCCCATTGCAGATACAGATGCCAACAGAGCCATTGCTGTTCCACTGCTGCTTCACTGCTACTTCCTGTTCTCTGTAGAAAAAGCTTGGTAATACAATACTGCCCAAAAAAGCAGACTGCTGCAGTTGTTTTGTTTGTTTTTATTCATTTTTTGTCAAAATGAATAAAAAGTTAAAGCAGGATCTAACTATAGATAGCTTCTATACTGATGGAGAGCAGACTTCAAATCCTGAAGAGACTAAAAACAGATTGTCTCCAGATGAAATTCCAAAGGGGGATATGATCTGGTTGCCATCACACAAGGCTATCATAGAAAAATTTAAAAAGGATCTTACAAGAGAACTAGAAGAAAAATGGAGAAAGGGAAGAGAAACTTTACAAGAGGGTCTGGATAAGTCATACTACTTATTAAAAGATAGAGTGGACAAATAAATCAACTCCCTGAAAAATAGAATTAGTGAATTAGAAAAAAAAAAAATAGATTTCTAAAAAAAAATGAAATTGGCAAAATGGGAAAAAAAATTCCATGGCACAAAACAACTCATTTAAAAACTCATTTGGATAATTACAAAAAGAATTTAAAAAGTAAATGAAGAAAACATTTCATTAAAAATCAGAATTGAACAAATGGAAATGAATGCCTTGAGGAGACACTAAGAATTGGTCAAGCAAAACCCAAAAATGAAAACAGGAAAAAAAAATGTTAAATACCTACTTGGGAAAACAACAGACCTGGAAATAGACCTAGGAGAGATAATCTGAGGATTACTGGACTTCCTGAAAATTATGATGAAAAAAAGTCCTAAACTCTATTTTCCAGGAAATCATCAAAGATAACTCCTCCCCAGATTTTATAGAAACAGAGGGTAAAATAGACATTGAAAAAATTCACCAGTCACCTACTGAAAGAGATACCAAATGAAAACTCCAAGAAATAGTGTGGCTAAAATCCAGAACACCAAAGAAAAAAATACTACAAGCAGCTAGAAAAAAATTCAAACACAATAAGGATTACTCAGGATCTAGTAGCATCCACATTAAAGGGATCGAAGGGCCTTGAATATGATATTCTGAAAGGTTAAGGAACTTGGTATGCCACCAAGAATAACTTACCCAGCCAATACGAGCATTTTTTTTTCCTAGGGACGAAGATGGATATTCAATGAAATAAGTGAATTCCATCTATTTCTGAGGAAAAAATTTGACCTCCAAATATAGGACTTAAGAGAAACATGAAAAGGTAAAAAAATCTTGGGAACTATATTCTTGTTATGAGTATAAAGAATTCATATGTAATTTGATCTTACTGTTTTAATATAAAAAGAAGCTAGAGGTGGAAAGGAAATCATATTAGAAAAAGGGAAAAGTGGAGCTACTACATCTCATGAAGAGGCAAAGGAAACCTATTATATCTGAAGGAAAAAAAGGGAGGGCAATGGACATAGTGTGTATCTTACTATGATCAGAATTGTCTTAAAGAGTAAAATATTAAACATATTTGATTTACAGAGAAACTTTTTCCACCTCATTGAAAAGTTGGAGGGGAAAAGTGAAAAGGGAAAAAGTAAGCTAAATAGAGGGGAATACAGAAATTATAAGGAAAGGAGTTAACAAAAGGAGAGGGAGTCAAAGGTTATGGAAGTAATACTAAAAAGGGAGTGCTTCCTGAAACAAATATTGCTCACAACTTTAATATTGGGGGAGGGGGTAAGGGAGAAAGGAAAGGGAAAAGCATAATCTGGGGTTAATGAGATGGCAAGAAATACAGAATCAGTAATTTTAACCATAAATTTGAATGGGGTTAACTCCCCACAATACTATATGAGGATCAATTCTAATGGAAGTAGATATCTTCGGCAATGAGAAGGTACAATTCAGTTCCAATTGATCAGTGATGAACAGAACCAGCTACACCCAGAGAAAGAAAATGTGCAATGAATGTGGACTGCTTGAATTTTTGTTTTTCTTCCCAAGTTATTTTTACCTTTCTAAATTCAATTTTTCTTGTGCAACAAGAGAACTGTTTAAATAGTACACATATGCCCTACAGGAGGGCATGGAGGGAAGGAAGGGAAACGTTGGAACAGAAGTGATTGCAAGGGACAATATTGTAAAATTACCCATACACATGTTCTATACATAAAAAAGTTACAACGAAAAAATTAACACTCTAAAAAAATAATAGATACATTCCTAACAAAACAAAGAATTACAATTAAATAACTTTGGTTATATGAATCTTAAAAAACTTTGGACAATCTCAATAAGTGCTTAGAGAATAAGAAGGAAAGCAATCAGATAAGAAAACTATATTTCCTTTAATGGAAAAAATGCAAATGAAGGTAGCCTACCTGTACCACACCTAAAACTATAATACAAAATAGTGGTCATGAAAATTGTTTGGTAGAGGCAGCTAGATAGCGCATTTGATAGAGCACCAGGTCTGAGTACAAATCTGGTCTCAGACACTTAACACTTCCTAGCTTAATCCCAGTTGCCTCAACAAAAATAAATAAAATTAAATTAAAATTTTGGTACTGGTTAAGAAATAGAATGGTCAATCAGTGAAATAGGTCAGATGCACAAGGCATAAGTAAATGACTATAGTAACCTAATGTTTGAGAAACCCTAAAACCCCAGTTTTTGGAATAAGAACTCAGTATTTGAAAAAAAAATTGCTAGGAACATTGAAAATTAGAATGGCAGAAAGTAGGCATTGATCAACACCTAACACCCCATGCAAATATAAGTTCGAGAGGGGTTCATGATTTATACAAAAAGAGTGATGTAATAAGCAAATCAGAAGAACAAAGGATAGTTTACCTCTTAAATCTGTGGAGAAGGAAGAAATTTATGTCCAAAGAATTTGAGTACATTATGGAACGCAAAATGGATAATTTTCATTTTATGAAATTTTAAAAAGCTTTTGTACAGACAAAACCAATGAGGACAAGATTAGAAGGAAAGCAATGAATGGGGATAAGAGTGTTACATTTAAGGATTCTGATGAAGACATTTCTAAAATATATAAAGAATTGACTCAAATTTATAAGAATTAAAGCCATTCTCCAAATGATAAATGGTCAAAGGATATGAACAGACAATTTTCAGATGAAGAAATTGAAACCATTTCTAGTCATATGAAAATGTGTTCTATCAGAGAAATGTAAATTAAGACAACTCTGAGGTACCACTACATACTTCTCAGATTGGTTAAGATGACAGAAAAAGATAATGATGAATGTTGGTGGGCATGTGGGAAAACTGAGACACTAATACATTATTGATGGAGTGGTGAACTGATTCTACCCTCCTGGATAACAATTTGTAACTATTCCCAAAGGGCTATCAAACTTTGCATACCCTTTTTCCCAGCAGTTTTTCTCATAAGCTGGTAACCAAAAGAAATCATAAAAGATGGAAATGGATCCACATGTGCAAATGTTTGTGGCAGCCTTTTTTGTAGTGCCAAGAAACTGGAAACTGAGTGGATGCCCATTAATTGGAGAATGTCTGAGTAGGTTATGGCATATGAATGTTATGGAATATTATTGTTCTAGCAAAAACAATCAGAAGGATTAATTCACAGAGGTCTGATGAGACATATAAAGTGATATTAAATGAAATGAGTAGAACAAGGAGGTCATCATACATGGTGAGAACAAGATGATAAAACGATCAATTCTTATGGATGTGGTTCTTTTCAACAATGAAACAACTCAGGCCAGCTCCAATGTTCTTGTGATGAAGAGCATCATCTGCACCCAGACAGAGGACTGTGAGGACTGAGTGTGCATCCCAACATAGTAGTTTCAATTTTTTTGTTGTTTCTTACTTGCATTTTGTTTTTGCCCTCATTCTTTTTTTTTTTTTGATCTGATTTTTCTTGTGAAGCAGAATTATGAAAATATGTGTAGAAGAATTGCGTGTGTCTAACATATATTGGATTACTTGCTGTCTAGGAGACAGAGTGAAGAGAAGGGAAGGAAAAGAAAATTCGAACACCAGGTTTTGCAAGGTGAATTTTGAAAATTATTTTTGCAAATATTTTGAAAAAAAAAAGTTTTAATAAAAGTTTTCAAAAAGAAAAATAGATTTTCATGTATTTTGTATAAGAAGGATTTAATAGCATAAACACATACATTTAACAGATAATTACACAATGTATTTATGTTTGTGTGTGTGATATACATACATATATATACATAATATAAATTCATTATATATAATATAAATATAGGTATATAATATATATATATATATTTGTCATTACATCTTACTTTCCAAAATTATATTTCCAAAATACTTCAATTAAATATATATATATACATACCACAAATATTGTTCATTTTACACACGTACTCACATATACATATAAATTTCACATAGGTTTGATATTATAATTAATTTTTAAAATCTTATTTCTATTCTTTTTTTTGAAATACTATTTGTTAATGTAGAATAATTATATGGGAGAGTAGAAAGTATACTTGAAAATATTGCAATGTGAAAAATAAAAATATCAACCAAATGTATTTTCAAGATGATGCTACTTGGTATATGTTTATATCCAAAAATATATCTATAGAAAATAGATCTTTTCTTCTAATAAAAAATATCTTTGGTGTACAATTGTAACAGTGAGCTTTCTGAATCACAAGATATCAATCAGTTTGTAACTCTTTCTTTGTCATTACATCTTACTTTCCAAAATTATATTTCCAAAATACTTCAAGTAAATCAGAAATTGTCCTATCATGGATAGCTAGATCAATACCTAACATTATTGTGGAGTTCATAATGAATGGTGTGTTAAAAGCAACAGGGCAAAAATATTTTGGTAACTTTACTTTTTTTGTTGTGGCATTTTCTATATTAAGGTTTACCCCATACAAGCACTACTATCATTATGAATGCTGACTCACTCATTTTCCATTTTTAAAATAGTATATAGAAAATGTAATGTTCTCTCTAAAATGTAATGTTCTCTGTTGAGTTTTCTTAGGGTCACTGGGAGCAGCTTTCATTTCAGTTCATTAATCACCACAAGTGAAGCCAGGTCTTAAGGTACAAATCCTTTGTTGTCTCCTTCAAAGTCCTATCTCCTTCACTTGGGGCTTAGTTAGTTTTTTGGAGGCCTTCCATATTTTGGTTTCAGTGGAGAAATGAAGAAATAGAGCCTGCCACCACTTCTCTGACTTCCCTAGTTCTAATTCTAGCTGAGTTTGTCTGAACTTATATGCTCTCTTATCAAAGGTGTGAATCTTGTAGTATTAAGTACATGTACTGAACTAGAGAAGTGTTAAGCACCCTGTTAAATAATCATTGTCTCTATCAATTCCACTGACTTAGCACCTTATTTGAAGTTCTGGCCCATAACATCTCCCACTTGCTTTTGTTTTTAGAACATAGGTGGTCATAACCTCCCTGATTTCTCAAGGAGATGAGAACCCCCCAAAAGGGAGGTAATCACACATTCCCTGACATCTCATGAAGGGAGATGAAAACACCAAAGGAAATGGGAAATCAAATCAGATTAGAAGGTTTCTAAAGGGCCTCATTCTTAAAACAGTTATACATAAATCCATCAATATAGGAGGTATTACATATAATTACATGAACACATAGCAATATAACAGAGGCTAGTAGTGATGTAACAAATAACATGAATTAACATGAGGAATTGTACATGTCCATAAGTCCTAGAAATAGTCCAAAAGGAACCTATTATCTATTACTTCATGTGCCAGGAATCCAATAATTCCTGCAAGTTTTGAAGTCCTGCAATTGTCTTATCAAAAATTTTTCATCTAAGGGAATCCAATGATTCCTGCTGGTTTTAAAGTTCTTTAACAGTCTCATTATCAGCCATGCTTTTTCAGTGTCAGATTTTTTTTTATGTCTTATCCTTTGTTTTGAGGTTTTTCTCTTTTTATGTCTCTCTCCAGGTGCTTGTTGGCATTCATCTGATTCCTTCTCCATTTGTAGAGGTACAAGCAAGCCCTTTCTCCCAAACAGTTAACCTATCTTGTCCCTGTTATTTACCATTTTCTAGATCTCTCCTCATCACCTGGCAATTACATTTGAGCTGCTCCCACTAAACACTGCCTTTCTGTTGAATTTAAAAAAAGCCTGTAATCTCCCCAATTGTAATCCCTTTCTCTCATCTGATTGATTTTTGGCTGATTGATCATGTCTTAATATTGAATTTCTAAAGACTCTCTGGGGGTAATCTCAGCTGCCATCATGTCCCACCTGGGCCCTGAAGGTGGACCCTGCCTCTCATTTCCCTGGGTCAATCTATATTCTGAGGCCCAGTGGAAACCTCAGTTGCATTTTGGACATAGGGTTTTGGGTCTTATTCTCTCACCTTATCCTCTCACTCTATCTCTATACCTACATTGGGCTCTCAGGTGCCCAGTTTTTACACAATGAAAGTATCAGCGAGTCTCTCTAGAAGTCACTTGCCAAGTGGGACCCTGTCTTCCCATGGTCATCATAATCTGGGAATAATAAGCATTTGTGTCCACTGTGCCATAGCGTCTTATGATCTCTCCTAAAGGAGCATCTCTGTGTAGTTCCCATATAATTCTTTTGCAAACCTTCTTAGCATTTTCCTTAGCCAGTTGTCTTATCATAATTCTTGTAGCTGCATTTTTTTTCCAATGGTTCTTGTGATAGCTCTTTGCAAACATCCCACAAAATCAGCAAAGGTTAATTGGGATCTTTCATTATATTCCCCTTGATCTTTCCCTGGAACGGTACCCTAAGCTTTTATTGCAGCAGTAGTAACTTGTTCATAAGCTGCTATGGGGTAATTAGTCTGTGCTGAATTGTCTGTGTACTGATTTTGATTTGCTAGTTGGTCAAAGGTAATCTGTATGTTAATTCCATTTTGTTTATTGCATTAGGCTTGAATCCTACTCACTATACTCTGAAAGCCACAACAAGATTTGTCCAGGTTCTAAACAAGTCCTTGCTATGGATTTCCAGTCTCTAGAGGTTAAGATTTCATAAGCCAAATTCAATAGTAACATCCTAACATAAGACAATATAGCCCCATAAAGAGTGCAACCCTTTTTCAAATCCTTAATTTTTCCCAGATCAAAAGGAATGTATCTTCTCTTTTGTTGACCTGAAGAGTTAAGCTCTTCAATGACAAGGTATGCATTTATTAAATCAGACATATCCTGTCTTTTTTTTTTTTTTTTTTTTTGCTTAAAACTGTAACTTTTGTAATCTTGTCATAGGTTGCTTGTCATGGTGCTGATTGCATTACTGCCTCTCCCCCTCCTCCTTCTCCCTCCACCCATGAAGGGTTAAATGGGGGGGGTAAGTCAGGGGATGGGGAATGACCTAATTTCTCCTGCTATGAAGTATTACAGTCAAAATTGTACTTGACTCCATTCTTATCTGATTCTTCATCCTTTTCACCTAGTTTTTTCTGGATCTTCCCTCTCCTGCTCTTTCTTCTTTTGTCTTATTCAAACACTTATATAATTTCTTATAGCCAGTTGCATTACATTATATGTATAAAGTGTATCTTTGGAAATTGAGTAAAATCCATTATCATTGTAAAATTGACATAGTCGTTATACTAATTTCCGCTGCTCTAGATCCAATTTTTTTTTCCTTAGAGAACCAAGTATATGTGTACTGTAAATTTTCTAAAAGTTCAATGATATGCTCTCAAATTACAATAAAACCTTGGTTTTTCATAAGGCTGACAATGTTTTCTACACATTTTCCTTGAATTGGAAAAGAAGGCTGTTTTCTAAACATCTGTCTCATTTTAGCCAAAATACTAATTTAGCCCTTAACAAAGTTTCCTTGTTTATTTTTGTACTCACCCCAATTTCTGGGCCACAGATGAAGGTTCTTGGACCTGTGTTCTGGCACAAAAAATGTAATGTTCTGGGACTTCTGGCCAAGATGGTGGAGAGGAGGCACACAGTTGCTTGAGCTCTGCTTTTTCTCACAGAATTTACTTCATGACAAGCCTCAGAATTAATGCTTGACAGGAAAAAAACCCACATATAATTATCAACAGAAGACATCCGTAAAATTTAACAGAAAAAGTCTATGTTTGCTCAGGGGTGGGGGAGACAAACAGACTGGGCACAGGCTGAGGGCAAGCAGCAAGAGTGAGGCAGGCAGCTCACACTGCTCAGTCCAGAGTGGGGAGGGGTGCAATCTCTGCCATTTCAGCAGAAAGGCCTTTACCCCAGTGTGGATACTCTGTCTTGGCAGCAAGCGAGAATCAGCAGAGAAGGTGTAAACACTGGAGGTAAAGAATAAAACCCCAGAAAACTAGCGTCTCTTGGGACCCGAACACCCCCACCACCACCCAGAGTGACCTCAGTGGGTTCTTAGAGTCTCAGAGGGCAGACACAGTGCAGCCATCTCTGTCCTGCTAGTGCCTCACGGCTGTCTCCCACAGTCTGTAGAGGAAGTCCAGTAATATCATCCAGCCCCATCCCCCCCACCAAAAACAGACCAATTGTTTCTCTTATTAATTTGTTTTCTTCAATTCCCGCTCTTACAAAATGAACAAAAAATTTAAAAGGGATCTAACCATTGACAGCTTCTGTATGGAGAGAGAGCAGACGTCAAACACTGAGGAGACTAAAAGCACTCTGTCTCAGAGGAATCCCCTAAGGGGGATATGATCTGCTCCTCAATAAGAAAGATTCTCATAGAGGAAATCAAAAAGGCTCTCACAAGAGAGCTAGAAGAGAAATGGGAGAAGGAAAGGGAAGCTTGGCAAGAGAGTTTGGAGAAGTCATCACAGGCATCTAAAGACATAGTGGATAAAGAAATCAAATCACTGAGAAATAAAATTAGTGAGTTGGAAAAAAAAAAAAAAAACAGATCTCAGGAGTGGAGCCAAGATGGCGGAGAAGATAAATGCAGATTTGTAAACTCCCTTTTCCCCTCATTAACAATTAGTTAAATCAGCTGAAAAATAACGCTGGACTGATAAAAACCTCAAGGATTAGAAGCACAACTTACCAGCTGAATAGAATCTGGAATTTCAACAGAAAAGGTTGGTTCCAAGGGGAGGAAAAAAAAAAAAGGCCAGCACAGACAGGGTTGGACTGGGTGCTAGCATTCTGTGCTGATTAGGCTGGGGAGAACTCTGGGATCAGAGAAGCTACTGAGATGGAGGAATTTGACACTGGCTGTTAGCTCTTCTCTGCTTATAAATAGCAGTTCAGAAGAGAAATCAATCCACCTTAAAACATTAAGTCAGATCCTTAATCCACTCCAATCCAGAAGTGACCTAATAGATCTCTGCATGGCTCTGCAAACACCTATTGCTGCCTGAGGCTACTCCTTGGAGTAGTTGAGAGCCTGAACAGCAAGTACACAGCCTGAGGCAGCCTGTAATGCACATAGTGCAGGGCTCAGTCTAAGGCAGTGAAATTATAGCAGCAGTGGAATTCCCAGAGAAAGAGAACTCCCAGAGAAGCAGAACTTTTGTAGTAGGGACCGCGGTTTCCAGGCAGACACTTCTGGTTTGAGCACAGGAGTTTTTCACATAAGCTGCTGATATCCATTTGCTGGGGTTTGTGATGCTTTCACTGTTCAGACTTAAACCTCAGTGCAGTCACTAGGCCACACAGCGGGGTCATTCACAGAGCACTCCTCACAGCGAAGCTGTGCTAAGCAACTCTAAGACATTTCCAGGGAGGGGGGAGGGGAACTCTCTCCCAGAGCTCTCTCTTACCTCAGGCACAGGGCTTTTGCATTCTACCTCAGGTCCGGGAGGAAGCTGGTAAATAAAAACATTAAATTCTTACCCCAAGGACAAACCCCAACAGATTTTTAACAATATGTAAGAAGCTGAAGAGAACAATTGACCCCTTCTATACAGAGAAAGAGCTAGTATCCAAGGCCAAGGAAACTAACACCGGACAGTCTCTAGATAACACCCTAAAGGGGAATGATACCTGCCCCCATCACAAAACTCTCTCCTATAAGAGACTATTAAAAAGTTAAGAAAATTTGAAGAAAAATGGGGGAAGGAAAAAGAAGCTATGATAAAGAATAATAATGTTCTGAAATTTGAGTTGGAAAAAATAAAGAATTCACAGGAGGTGCAGGGAAACAAAATTTGTGAATTATAAAAGGTTAAAAAATCACAGGAAAGTAGGATTTCTGAATTGGAAAATATAAAAAAGTCTCAAGAAAGTAGGATTGCTGAACTGGAAAGAGAAAATAACTCGCTAAAAAATTAGTGAAATGAAAAAAAATTCAACAGAGCAAAATAATTCATTTAAAAACTCAATTAAGCATATACAAAAAGAACTATAAAATGTGAATGAAGAAAATAACTCATTAAAAATCAGTATGGAACAAACAGAAATGAATGATTCATTGAGAAACTAAGAATCAGTCAAAAAAAAAAAAATGAAAAGCTGGAGAATAACATCAAATACTTACTGGGAAAACCTATAGACCTGGAAAATAGTTCTAGGAGAGATAATCTGAGGATCATTGGATTTCCCAACAACTGTGACCAAAAAAAGAGCCTAGATTCTATTTTACAAGAAATCATCAAAGAAAACTGTCCAAAGATAATAGAAACAGAAGGGAAAATAGATGTTGAATGAATTCATCAAACATTTTTTGAAAAAGACCCTAAAAAAAGAACTCCATAGAACAATATGTCTAGGCTGCAGAACTACTATACTAAGGAAAAATATCGCAAGCATCAAGGAAAAAATAATTCAAATATCAAGGTGCCACAATAAGGGTCACACAGAGATGTAGCTGACTCCCAATTAAAGGATCGAAGTGCCTGGAACCTGATATTCTGAAAGACAAAAGAACAAGGATTGCAACCAAGAAGAAATTACTCAGCTAAGTTCAGCATTTTCTTCCTTGGAAGAAGATGGACATTTAATGAAATAGAGGAATTCCATTTGTTTCTAAGAAAAAAAAAAAAAAAAAAAAAACAGACTTAAACAAAAAATTTGATGTGCATGCACAAGACTGAAGGGAAGCAGAAAAAGGTAAAAAAAGAACTCTTGAGAACTGTATCTCTGTTGTGGATATAGAGAAAGTCTGCAGGGATAATTTGATTTCACTGATATAATATAAAATAAAAAGGGAAGTAGTAAAGGGAAGGCGGTAGAATCAGAAAAAGGGGAAGTAGAGATAAAAAGAGGGAAACTACATCCCAGGAAGAGGCATAGAAAATCTACCACATCTGAGGGAATTTAGAGAGGGGAAGAAAACATTCTGTGAATCTTACTCTCATCAGAGTAGGCTCAAAGAGTAAATAATTGACATATTTTTTCAGAGGGATCCACTCTCACCTCATTAAAAGTAGGGAGATGAAAAGGGAAAATTAAAAGGGGAATAAGGGAAGGGTACAAGAATGGGGAAGGGACTTAAAAGGAGGGGGGAGGGATACTAAAAAAGGAGGGCTGTGAGTCACAAGTGAGGTCTATAAATTAAATATTGGGGAAGGGGTTCAGGGGGGTCAAGGGATTAAAAAAAAGCATACTCCAGGGATAATATGATGGCAGGAAATACAGACATAGTAATTTTAACTGTAAATGTGAATGGGATGAACTCTCCCATTAAAACAAAGGTGGATAGCAGACTAGATCAAAAGTCAGAACCCTACAATATGTAGTTTTACAGGAAACACACTTAAAGCAGGGAGATGCATACAGAGTAAAGGTAAGAGTAGAATATATTGTGCTTCAGGTAAAGCCAAAAAACAGGGGTTGCCATCCTTATCTCAGATCAAGCAAAAGCAGAAATTGATCTAATTAAAAGAGATAAGGAAGGAAATTATATCCTGCTAAAAGGTAGCATAGACAATGAAGCCATATCAATACTAAACATATATACACCAAGGGGTATAGCATCTAACTTCCTAAAGGAAAAGTTAAGAGAGATGCAAGAAAAAATAGACAGCAAAAACTATAATAGTGGGAGATCTCAACCTTGAACTCTCAGAATTAGACAAATCAAAACACAAAACAAAATAAGAAAGAAATTACAAAGGTCAATAGAAACATTAGAAAAACTAGGTATGATAGACCTTTGCAGACAACTGAATGGCAATAGAAAGGAATATACTTTCTTCTCAGCAGTTCATGGATCCTATACAAAAATTGACCATATATTAGGACATAAAGATCTCATAATTAAATGCAGGAAGGCAGAAATAGTAAATGCCTTCTTCTCAGATCATAATGCAATAAAACTACATTCAATAAGAAGTTAGGGGTAAATAGATCAAAAAGTAATTGGAAACTGAATAATATCATCTTAAAGAATGACAGGGTGAAACAGCAAATTATAGAAACAATTAATAATTTCACCCAAGATAATGATAATGACAATGATGAGACATCATACCAAAATTTGTGGGATGCAGCTAAAGCGGTAATAAGGGGAAATTTTATATCTTTATTTGAACAAAATAGAGAAAGAGAAATTTAATGAATTGGGGCCCTGCAGCTTAAAAAAGTTAGAAAAAGACCAAATTAAAAACCCACAACCAAAAATTAAAATTGAAATTCTAAAATTAAAAGGAGAAATCAATAATACTGAAAGTTAAAAAAAAATATTGATTTAACAAATAAAAGCAAGAGTTGGTTTTATGAAAAATCCAATAAAATAGATAAACCTTTGGTAAATCTGATCAGAAAAAAGAAAGAGAAAAATCAAATTGTTAGTCTTACACGTGAAAAGGGGGATATTTCGACCAATGAAGAGGAAATCAGAGAAATAATGAGTTACTTTGCCCAATTTTATGCCAATAAATTTGATAACTTAAGTGAAATGGACAACTATCTCCAAAAATATAGGCTTCCTAGATTAACAGAGGAGATAAATTGCTTAAATAGTCCCCATTTTAGAAAAAAAAAATAATAGAACAAGCTATTAATCAACTCACCAGGAAAAAATCCCCAGGACCAAATGGAATTACATGTGAATTCTACCAAATATTTAAAGAACAATTAGCCCCCAATGTTACATGAACTATTTGAAAATATAGGGGAATAAGGAGTCCTACAAAACTCCTTTTATGACACAGACATGGTACTGATACCTAAACCAGGTAGATTGAAAACGGAGAAAGAATACTATAGACCAATCTCCTTAATGAATATTGATGCTAAAATCTTAAATAAGATATTAGCAAGAAGACTTCAGAAAATCATCACCAGGATAATATATTATGATCAAGTAGGATTTATACCAGGAATGCAGGGCTGGTTTAATATTAGGAAAACTAGTATTATAATTGACCCATATTAATAATCAAATTAATAAAAACCATATGATCATCTCAATAGATGTAGGAAAAGCATTTGATAAAATCCAACATCCATTCCTACTAAAAACGCTTGAGAGTATAGGAATAAATGGACTATTCCTAAGAATAGGCAAGAGCATATATTTAAGAATGTCAGTAAGCATAATATGTAATGGAAATAAACTGGAACCTTTGCCAGTAAGATCCACTATCACCATTACTATACAATAATGTATTAGAAATGCTAGCCTCGGCAATAGGAGTCAAGAAAGAGATTAAAGGAATAAGAGTAGGTAATGAGGAAATTGAACTGCTACTCTTTGGAGATGATATGATGGTATACTTGGAAAACCCCAAAGATTCTAATAAACAATTTTTTAGAAATAATTCACAAATTTAGCAAAGTTGCTAGGTATAAAATAAATCCACATAAATCTTCAGCATTGGAACTTCCGGCCAAGATGGCGGCGTGGGAGGGCAGACAGCTGCTTGAGCTCCTCGTTTTCTCTCAGAACTTACTTCATGACAGGCCTCTGACTTAATGCTTGACTCAGAAAGAAATCCACAGATGGTCACCAAGAGAAGACATCCTTGAGAGTCGCCAGAAAAGGGTCTGTGTTTGCTCGGGGAGGGTCAATCGAAACTGGGCGCAGACTGAGGGCAGACAGCCAGAGCAAGACAGGCAGCTCACACAGCTCAGACCGGAGGGGGAGGGGGTGTGATCTCTGCCGTTTTCTGTGAAAGGGCTTTTTGCCCCCAGGTGTGGATGCTCCGTCTTGGCAGCAAGCCAGGAGCAGCGGAGAGGGTGTAAACACCGGAGGTGAAGATTGAAACCCCAGAAAGCCAGCATCTCTCAGAGCCCGGCCACCCCTAACCCCCACCTGGACTGACTTGGTGCGTTCTCGGAGCCTCAGAGCGCAGACTCAGTACAGTCATTTGCTGTTCTGTTAGTGGCTCTCTGCTGCCCTATCCCCAGTCTGTAGAGGAAGCCCCATTAATACCATCCAGCCCCCATCCCCCACAAAACAGACCAATTGTTTTCTCTTGTCAGTTTGTTTTTCTTTGATTCCTACTCTGACAAAATGAACAAAAAATTCAAAAGGGCTCTAACCCATTGACAGCTTCTGTGTGGAGAGGGGAGCAGACTTCAAATGCTGAGGAGACTAGGAACAGACTGTCCCCCAGATGTATCCCCCTGGGGAGGGATACAAGCTGCTCCTCAATGCAAAAGAACCTCATAGAGGAAATCAAAAAGGCTCTCACAAGAGAGCTGGAAGAGAAATGGGAAAAGGAAAGAGAAGCTTGGCAAGAGAGCCTGGAGAAGTCATCCCATGCATTCAAAGACAGAGTGGATAAAGAAATCAAATCATTGAGAAACAAGATTAGTGAGCTGGAAAAGGTAAAACAACTCCAAGGAAAAACAGGATTAATGAGCTGGAAAAGGTAAACAACTCCAAGGAAAACAGGATTAGTGAGCTGGAAAAAGAAATCAGCTCTCTAAAAAATAAAATGGATAAAATGGAAAAAAATTCCATAGAAGATAAAAACTTAATTGGACAATTACAAAGAGATATAAAAAAAGTGAGTGAAGAAAATACATCATTGAAAAATTAGATTGGAACAAGTAGAAATGAATGACTCAAGGAGAAACCCATGAGGGAGTCCAAGCAAAACCAGAGAAATGAAACAATTGAAAAGACTGTAAAGTACCTTACAAGAAAGACAACAGACCTGGAAAACAGATCCAGGAGGGACAATTTGAGAATAATCGGACTCCCTGAAAAATGGGAGGAAAAAAAGAGCTTGGACACCATTTTCGAGGAAATTATTAAAGAGAACTGCCCAGACGTTTTGGAAACAGAGGGTAAAATAGACATTGAAAAAATTCATCGATCACCTACTGAAAGAGACCCTAAAATCAAAAACGCCAAGAAATATAGTGGCCAAGTTCAAGAACCATCAGACAAAGGAAAAGATATTGGAAGATGCTAGAAAAAAACAATTCAGATATGGAGGATCCACAATAAGGATAACCCAGGATCTAGCAGCGTCCACATTAAAAGAATGCAGGGCCTGGAACATGATATTCCAAAAGGCTAAGGAACTTGGTATGCAGCCAAGAATAATGTACCCAGCAAGAATGAGCATCGTTTTCCAGGGAAGAAGATGGACATTTAACGAAATAAATGAATTCCATCTATTTTTGATGAAAAAACCAGACCTACATAAAAGGTTTGATCTTCAAATACAGAACTCAAGAGATTTCTAAAAAGGTAAAAAGAAATCTTGAGAACTATACTTCTGTCAAAAAAATATGTAAAGAACATATGTACAATTTGTCTTAGAAACTAGAGGTGGAAAGGAGATTATATCATAAAAAAGTGTAAAGTGGTGGTACTACATCTCATGAAGAGGCAAAGGTAACCTATTATATCTGAGAGAAAGAAAGGAGGGAGATGAACATAGCGTGTATCAATAGACATATTCGATTTATGGTGAAACTTCTTCCACTTCATTGAAAAGTGAGAGGGAAGGAGTAAGCTAAGGGGAAGGGAATACAATAATTTCGAGGAAAAGGGGTAAAATAAGGAGAGGATCTTTAAGGTGGGGGAGGGATCCTAAAAAGGGAGGGCGGTGAAAAGCAAGTGGTGTTCACCAGTTTAATACTGGATAGGAGGGTAAAAGGGAAGGAAAGGGGAAAAGCATAAGCAGGGGTTAATAGGATGGCAAGAAATATAGAATTAGTCCTTCTAACCATAAATGTGAATGGGGCAAACTGCCTCATAAAGAGGAAGTAGTTAGCAGACTGGATTAAAAGTCAGAATCCTACTATATGTTGTTTACAGGAAACACACCTGAAAAAGGGTGAGACATTCAAACTAAAAGTAAAAGGGTGGAGCAGAATCTATTAGGCTTCAGGAAAAACCAAAAAAGGAGGAGTAGCCATCCTCATCTCAGATCAAGCAAAAACAAAAATTGATCTAATTAAAAGAGATAAGGAAGGGCATTATATCCTGCTAAAGGGAAGCATCAATAATGAAGCAGTATCAATATTAAACATGTATGCACCAAGTGGTGCAGCATCTAAATTCTTAAAAGAGAAATTAAGAGAGCTGCAAGAGGAAATAGATAGCAAAACTATAATAGCAGGAGATCTCAACCTTGCACTCTCAGAATTAGATAAATCAAACCACAAAATAAATAAGAAAGAAGTCAAAGAGGTAAATAGAATACTAGAAAAGTTTGATATGATAGATCTTTGGCGAAAGCTAAATGGAGACAGAAAGGAATATACTTTCTTCTCAGCAGTTCATGGAACCTATACAAAAATTGATCATATACTAGGGCATAAAAACCTCAAAATCAAATGCAGTAAGGCAGAAATAGTAAATGCATCCTTTTCAGACCATAATGCAATCAAAATAACATTTAATAAAAAGCCAGTGGAAAATAGACCAAAAAATAATTGGAAACTAAATAATCTTATACTAAAGAATTATTGGGTAAAACAGCAAATCATAGACATAATTAATAACTTCACCCAAGAAAATGACAATAATGAGACATCATACCAAAATGTGTGGGATACAGCCAAAGCAGTAATAAGGGGAAGTTTTATATCTCTACAGGCCTACTTGCATAAAATAGAGAAAGAGAGGGCCAACGAATTGGGCTTACAACTCAAATTGCTAGAAAAGGAACAAATTAAAAACCCCCAGACAAACACAAAACTTGAAATTCAAAAAATAAAAGGTGAGATTAATAAAATTGAAAGTAAAAAAACTATTGAATTAATTTATAAAACTAAGAGTTGGTTTTATGAAAAAACCAACAAAATAGACAAACCCTTAGTAAACCTGATTGAAAAAAGGAAAGAGAAAAAGCAAATTGATAGTCTTGAAAATGAAAAGGGTGAACTCACCACTAATGAAGAGGAAATTAGAACAATAGTTAGGAGCTACTTCACTCAACTTTATGCCGATAAATTCGATAACTTAAATGAAATGGAAGAATACCTTCAAAAATATAGCTTGCCCAGATTAACAGAGGAAGAAGTAAGTAGTCTAAATAGTCCCATCTCAGAAAAAGAAATAGACCAAGCTATTAACCAACTTCCTAAGAAAAAGTCCCCAGGACCAGATGGATTTACAGGTGAATTCTACCAAACATTTAAAGAACAACTAACTCCAATGCTATGTAAACTATTTGAAAAAATAGGGATTGAAGGAGTCCTACCAAATTCCTTCTATGACACAGACATGGTACTGATACCTAAACCAGGTAGATCGAAAATTGAGAAAGAAAACTATAGACCAATTTCCTTAATGAATATTGATGCTAAAATCTTAAATAAGATATTAGCAAATAGACTTCAGAAAATCATCCCCAGGATAATACACTATGACCAAGTGGGATTTATACCAGAAATGCAGGGCTGGTTTAATATTAGGAAAACTATTAGTATAATTGACCATATTAATAATCAAATTAATAAAAAACATATGATCATCTCAATAGATGCAGAAAAGGCTTTTGATAAAATCCAACATCCATTCCTACTAAAAACGCTTGAGAGTATAGGAATAAATGGACTATTCCTTAAAATAATAAGGAGCATATATTTAAAACCTTCAGTAAACATCATATGTAATGGTGATAAACTAGAACCTTTCCCTGTAAGATCAGGAGTGAAACAAGGTTGCCCACTATCACCATTACTATTCAATATAGTACTAGAAACTCTAGCCTTGGCAATAAGAGCCGAGAAAGAGATCCAAGGAATTAGAGTAGGAAATGAGGAAATCAAATTGTCACTTTTCGCAGATGACATGATGGTATACCTAGAGAACCCCAAAGACTCTGCTAAAAAGCTATTAGAAATAATTCAGAATTTTAGCAAAGTCGCAGGATACAAAATAAATCCACATAAATCCTCAAGATTTTTATACATTACCAACACAATCCAACAGCAAGAGATACAAAGAGAAATTCCATTCAAAATAACAGTAGATAGTATAAAATATTTGGGAATATATCTACCAAAGGAGAGTCAGGAATTATGTGAGCAAAATTACAAAACACCTGCCACAAAAATAAAGTCAGATTTAAATTATTGGAAAGACATTCAGTGTTCTTGGATAGGCCGAGCGAATATAATAAAGATGACAATACTCCCCAAACTAATCTATTTATTTAGTGCTATACCAATCAGACTCCCAAGAAACTATTTTAATGACCTAGAAAAAATGACAACAAAATTCATATAGAAGAATAAAAAGTCGAGAATTGCAAGGGAACTAATGAAAAAAAAGTCAGAGGAAGGTGGTCTAAGTGTACCTGATCTAGAACTGTATTATAAAGCAACAGTCACCAAAACCATTTGGTATTGGCTAAGAAATAGACTAGTTGATCAGTGGCATAGGTTAGGTTCACAGGGCAAGATAGTGAATAAAAATAGCAATCTAATCTTTGACAAACCCAAAGATCCCAAATTTTGGGAAAAGAATTCATTATTTGACAAAAACTGCTGGGAAAACTGGAAATTAGTATGGCAGAAACTAGGCATGGACCCACATTTAACACCACATACTAAGATTAGATCAAAATGGGTCCAAGATTTAGGCATAAAGAACAAAATCATAAATAAATTGGAGGAACATGGGATGGTTTACCTCTCAGACTTGTGGAGGAGGAAGGAGTTATTGTCCAAGGGAGAACTAGAGACCATTATTGATCACAAAATAGAACATTTTGATTACACCAAATTAAAAAGTTTCTGCACAAACAAAACTAATGCAAACAAGATTAGAAGGGAAGTAACAAATTGGGAAAAAAAGTTTTTACAGTTAAAGGTTCTGATAAAGGCCTCATCTCCAAACTATACAGAGAATTGACTTTACTTTATAAGAAATCAAGCCATTCTCCAATTGATAAATGGTCAAAGGATATGAACAGACAATTTTCAGATGATAAAATTAAAACTATTTCCACTCATATGAAAGTGTTCCAAATCACTATTTATCAGAGAAATGCAAATTAAGACAACTCTGAGGTATCATTACACACCTGTCAGATTGGCTAAGATGAAAGGAACAAATAACGATGAATGTTGGAGGGGCTGTGGGAAAACTGGGACACTGATGCATTGTTGGTGGAGTTGTGAAAAAATCCAACCATTCTGGAGAGCAATCTGGAATTATGCCCAAAAAGTTATCAAAATGTGCATACCCTTTGACCCAGCCATACTACTACTGGGCTTATATCCCAAGGAAATACTAAAGAAGGGAAAGGGACCTGTATGTGCCAAAATGTTTGTGGCAGCCCTTTTCATAGTGGCTAGAAGCTGGAAGATGAATGGATGTCCATCAATTGGAGAATGGTTGGGTAAACTATGGTATATGAATGTTATGGAATATTATTGCTCTATAAGAAATGACCAACAGGAGAAATACAGAGAGGCTTGGAGAGACTTACATCAACTGATGCTGAGTGAAACGAGCAGAACCAGAAGATCATTATACACTTCAACAATGATACTGTACGAGGATGTATGCTGATGGAAGTGGATTTCTTCAACATAGAGAAGAGCTAATCCAATTCCAATTGATTAATGATGGACAGAACCAGCTACATCCAGAAAAGGAACACTGGGAAATGAATGTAAACTGTTATTTTTAACTTCTGAATCCAATTCTTCCTGTGCAACAAAAAATTTGGTTCTACACACATATATTGTATCTAGAATATACTGTAATATATTTAACATATATAAGACTGCTTGCCATCTGGGGGAGGGGGTTGGGCGAGGAAGGGAAAAAATCTGAATAGAAGTAAGTGCAAGGGATAATGTTGTAAAAAATTACTCATGCATATGTACTGTCAAAAAAATGTTATAATTATAAAATAAAATAAAAATTTAAAAAAAAAAAATCTTCAGCATTTTTATACATCACCAAGATAATGCAACAGCAAGAGATACAAAGAGTAATTCCATTCCAAACAAATGTTGAGAGCATATTTGGGAATCCATCTACCAAAGAAAAGTCAGGAATTATATGAGCAAAATTATAAAACACTTGCCACAAAAATAAAGTCAGATTTAAATAATTGGAAAGACATCCAGTGCTCGTGGATAGGACGAGCGAATATAATAAAGATGACAATACTCCCCAAACTAATCTATTTATTTAGTGCTTATACCAATCAGACTCCCAAAAAACTATTTTAATGACCTAGAAAAAAATAATAACAAAATTCATATGGAAGAATAAAAGGTTGAAAATTTCAAGAGAATTAATGAAAAAAAAAAGTCAGAAGAAGGTGGTTTAGGTGTACCTGATCTAAAACTATATTATATAGCAGCAGTCACCAAAATAATTTGGCATTGTCTAAGAAATAGACCAGTCGATCAGTGAAACAGTTTAGGTACAAAGGACAAAAATGGGTACAACTATAGCAAACTAGTGTTTGATAAACCCAAAGATACCAACATTTGGGATAAAAATTCATTATTTGAAAAAAAAAAAAACTGTTGGGAAAACTGGAAATTAGTATGGCAGAGATTAGATATGGATCCACATTTAACACCATATACCAAGATAAGATCAAAATGGGTCAAATAGATCAAAAAGTAATTGGAAACTAAATAATCTCATCTTAAAGAATGACTGTGTGAAACAGCAAATTATAAAAACATTTAATAATTTCACCCAAGATAATGACAGCTATGAGACATCATACCAAAATTTGTGGGATGCAGCTAAAGTGGTAATAAGGGGAAATATTATATCTTTAGAGGCTCACTTGAATAAAATAGAGAAAGAGAATATCAATGAATTGGGCCTGCAACTTAAAAAGCTAGAAAAAAGACCAAATTAAACCCCCCCAACCAAAAACAAAACTTCAAATTCTAAAATTAAAAGGAGAAATCAGTAATATAGAAAGTGAAAAACTATTGAATTAATAAATAAAACTAAGAGTGGGTTTTATGAAAAAGCCAATAAAACAGATAAAACTTTGGTAAATCTGATTAGAAAAAGGAAAGAGGAAAATCAAATTGTTAGTATTAAAATGAAAAAGGAGATCATTCCACCAATAAAGAGGAAATTAGAGAAAAAATAAGAAGTTACTATGCCCAACTTTATGCCAATAAATTTGATAATTTAAGTGAAATGGCAGACTACCTCCAAAAATATAGGCTTCCTAGATTAACAGGGGAGGAGCTAAACTGCTTAAATAGTTCCATTTCAGGAAAAAAAAAAAAAAAAAGAAAAGAAAAGAAAAGAAAAAAAAAAAAAAAAAAAAAAAAAAAAAAAAAAAAAAGAACAAGCTATTAATCAACTCCCCAGGAAAAATCCCCAGCACCAGATGGATTTACATGTGAATTCTACCAAACACTTAAAGAACAATTAGCTCTAAAGCTGTATAAATTATTTGAAAATATAGGGGAAGAAAGAGTCCTACTAAACTCCTTTTATGACACAGATATGGTACTGATACCTAAACGAGGTAGGTTGAAAACTGAGAAAGAAAATTACAGATCAATCTCCTTAATGAATATTGATGTTAATCTTAAGTAAGATATTAGTAAAAAGAGTTTAGAAAATCATCCCCAGAATAATTCACTGTGATCAAGTAGGAATTATACCAGGAATTCAGGGTTGGTTCAATATTAGGAAAACTATCAGTGTAATTGAGCATATTAATAATCAAATTTTTAAAAAAATGACCATCTCAATAGATGCAGAAAAAGCATTTGATAAAATACAATACCCATTCTTATTAAAAACACTTGAGAGTATAGGAATAAAGCGACTATTTCCTAAAATAGTCAGTAACATATATTTAAGAACATTTCCAGTAAGATCAGGAGTTAAAAAATGCTGCCCACTATCACCATTACTATTCAATATTGTATTAGAAATTGTAGCCATGGCAATGAGTCAAAAAAGAGATTAAAGCAATAAGAGTAGGTAATGAGGAAATCAAACTATCACCCTTTGCAGATGATATGATGGTATGCAAAGAGAACACAAGAGATTCTAATAAAAATGTTATTAGAAATAATTAACAACTTTAGCAAAGTTGCTGGATACAAAATAAATCCACATAAATCCTCAGCATTTTTACATCACCAAGATAATGCAACAGCAAGAGAGAAAAAGAGAAATTCCATTCAAAACAACTGTTGAGAGTATAAAATATTTGGGAATCCAAACACCAAGGAAAAGTCAGGAATTATATGAGCAAAATAACAAAACATTTGCCGCAAAAATAAAGTCAGATTTAAATAATTGGAAAGACATTCAGTGCTCTTGGATAAGCTGAGTGAATATAATAAAGATGACAATACTCCCTAAACTAATCTATTTATTTAGTGATATACCAATCAGACTCCCAAAAAATGATTTTAATGTCCTAGAAAAAATAACAACAAAATTAATATGGAAGAACAAAAGGTCTAGAATTTCAAAGGAATTAATGAAAAAAAAAAAAAAGTCAGATGAAGGTGGTCTAGCCATACCTGTTCTAAAGCTATATTATAAAGCAGCAGTCATCAAACCATTTGATATTGGTTAAGAAATAGACTAGTTGGGGCGGAGCCAAGATGGCGGAAAAAATACACGCCACTGTGTAAGCTCCTTTCTTCCCTCACAACCAACTAGATTTAATCAGCCTCAGAAATAGCGTTGGACTGATAGAATCCACAAGGACTGGAAGCATGACTTACCAGCTGAAGAGAATCTGGATGTCAGCAGGAAAGGTCAGCTCCCAGGGGAGGAAGAAGAGAGGCCAGCGCAAACGGTGGGGTAGTGGCACACTGTGCCGGTCGCACTGGGGAGGGCTCTGGGATCAGAGAATCCACTGACATAAAAGAATCTGGCACAGGCTGTTAACTCTTCTCTGCTTATAAAACAGCAGTTCAGAGGAGAAATATAAGCCCCTTTAAAATTTAAAACTAGATTGGATCTTCCCGGATCCCAGGGGTGACTCAGCAGATCTCGGCACCGGGGGTGTGGCCAACATAGGCAATCCAGGCTTTCCCCTTGGGGTAGTTAAGAGATTGAAGAGTGGGCGGGGCGGTAACTCATAGTGCCTGGCTTGGCTGGCTGGAGGCTGTGGAACGGAAGTCCCAGAGAAGCGGAACCTTTGAACTAGGGACCGTGGTTTCTGGCAGACACTTCCCAGTTTGAGTGCAGGGTCTTTTCACATCACCTGCTGCAGACATCCACACCCCACTGGGACACATAGGCTAGGCTTTGAGTCGCCTTTACTGTTCAGTCACAACCTCAGGGAAGCTGCTAAAACACAGCGCCCTCAGGGCACAGCAGTGTTAGTCACCTCTGAGGCACTTCCAGGGAGGGGGTGGGGAACTCTCTCCCAGAGCTCTCTCTTAGCTCAGGCACAGGGGCCTCTGCATCCATCCAGTCTGGGAGGAATCTGGTAAAGAAATAAATAAATAATTTCCTACCCAGGGACAGACCCCAAAAGATTTTTTAAGTATGAGCAAGAAGCCCAAAAAAACCATAGATTCCTGCTACACAGAGAAAGAGCGGGTATCCAACCCCGAGGAAGTTAACAGCAGAGAGTCAGTAGATAACAACCTAAAGGGGAATGATTCCTGCCCCCCATCACATAACTCTCTCCATGAAGAGACTATTAAAAAGTTAAGAGAATTGAAGAAAATTGAGGAAAGGAAAGGGAAGCATTGATAGAGAATAACAATGATATTGGAGTTGGAAAAAATAAAGAATTCACAGGAGATGCAGGGAAACAAAATTTGTGAATTAGAAAAGGTAAAAAAATCACAGGAAAATAGGATTTCTGAATTGAAGAAGATAAAAAAGTCCCAAGAAAATAGGATATCAGAATTGGAAAAAGAAAATAATTCTCAAAAAAAAATTAGGGAAATGGAAAAAAAAAATTCAATAGAGCAAAATACTTAATTTAAAAATGAAATTGGGCATTTACAAAAAGAACTAAAAACTGTGAAAGAAGAAAATAACTGCTTAAAAGTCAGGATGGAACAAATAGAAATGAATGATTCACAGAGAACCCAAGAATCAGTCAAAAAAACCCAAAAAAATGAGAAGTTGGAGAACAACATCAAATACTTACTGGGAAAATCTATAGACCTGGAAAGTAGATCTAGGAGAGATAATCTGTGGATCATTGGACTTCCCGAAAACTATGACCAAAACAAGAGCCTAGATTCTATTTTACAGGAAATTATCAAAGAGAACTGTCCAGAGATAATAGAAACAGAGGGGAAAGTAGATGTTGAAAGAATTCATCGAACTCCTTTTGAAATAGACCCTAAAAAAAGAACACCACAGAATATTGTGGCTAAGCTGCAGAATTACTCTCAGATTTAGACAAATCAAACCACAAAACAAACAAGAAAGAAATTAAAAAAGTAAATAGAACATTAGAAAAACTAGGTATAATAGACCTTTGCAGACAACTGAATGGCAATAGAAAGGAATATACTTTCTTCTCAGCAGTTCATGGATCCTATACAAAAATTGACCATATATTAGGACATAAAGATCTCAAAATTAAATGTAGGAAGGCAGAAATAATAAATGCCTTCTTCTCAGACCACAATGCAATAAAAGCTACATTCAGTAAAAAGTTAGGGATAAATAGACCAAAAAGTAATTGGAAACTGAATAATCTCATCTTAAAGAATGACTGGGTGAAAGAGCAAATTATAGAAACAATTAATAATTTCACCCAAGATAATGACAATAATGAGACATCATACCAAAATCTGTGGGATGCAGCTAAAGCAGTAATAAGGGGAAATTTTATATCTTTAGAGGCTTATTTGAAGAAAATAGAGAAAGAGAAGATTAACGAATTGGGCTTGCAACTTAAAAGGCTAGAAAAAAGACCAAATTAAAAACCCCCAACAAAAAATTAAACTTGAAATACAAGAATTAAAAGGAGAAATCAATAATATTGAAAGTAAAAAAACTATTGAATTAATAAATAAAACCAAGAGTTGGTTTTATGAAAAAGCCAATAAAATAGATAAACCTTTGGTAAATCTGATCAGAAAAAAGAAAGAGGAAAATCAAATTGTTAGTCTTACAAATGAAAAGGGGGATCTTTGCACCAATGAAGAGGAAATTAGATAAATAATAAGGAGTTACTTTGCCCAACTTTATGCCAATAAATTTGATAACTTAAGTGAAATGGATGACTTCCTCCAAAAATATAGGTTTCCTAGATTAACAGAGCAGGAAATAAATTGCTTTAATAGTCCCATTTCAGAAAAAGAAATAGAACAAGCTATTAATCAACTCCCCAGGAAAAAATCCCCTGGACCAGATGGATTTACATGTGACTTCTACCAAATATTTAAAGAACAATTAGCCCCAATGCTATATAAACTATATGAAAAAATAGGGAATGAAGGAGTCCTACCAAACTCCTTTTATGACACAGACATGGTACTGTTACCTAAACCAGGTCAATCGAAAACTGAGAAAGAAAATTATAGACCAATTTCCTTAATGAATATTGATGCTGAAATCTTAAATAAGATATTAGCAAAAAGACTTCAGAAAATCATCCCCAGGATAATACACTATGATCAAGGAGGATTCATACCAGGAATGCAGGGCTGGTTTAATATTAGGAAAACTATTAGTATAATTGACCATATTAATAATCAAATTAATAAAAACCATATGATCAACTCAATAGATGCAGAAAAAGCATTTGACAAAATCCAAATCCATTCCTACTAAAAACTCTTGAGAGTATAGGAATAAATGGATTATTCCTTAGAATAATCAGGAGCATATATTTAAGACCTTCAGTAAGCATAATATGCAATAGAAATAAACTGCAACCTTTCCCTGTAAGATCAGGAGTGAAACAAGGTTGCCCACTATCACCATTACTACTCAATATAGTACTAGAAACGCTAGCCTAGGCAATAAGAGCCGAGAAAGAGATTCAAGGAATTAGAGTAGGAAATGAGGAAATCAAACTATCACTCTTTGCAGATGACATGATGGTATACTTAGAGAACCCCAAAGACTCTGCTAAAAAGCTATTAGAAATAATTCAGAATTTTAGCAAAGTGGCAGGATACAAAATAAATCCACATAAATCCTCAGCATTCTTATATATCACCAACAAAATGCAACAGCAAGAGATACAAAGAGAAATTCCATTCCAAACAAATGTTGAGAGCATAAAGTATTTGGGAATCCATCTACCAAAGAATAGTCAGGAATATATGAGAAAAATTACAAAACACTTGCCACAAAAATAAAGTCAGATTTCAATAATTGCAAAGACATTCAGTCCTCTTGGATAGGCCGAGTGAATATAATAAAGATGACAATACTCTCCAAACTAATCTATTTATTTAGTGCTATACCAATCAGACTCCCAAGAAACTATTTTAATGCCCTAGAAAAAATAACAACAAAATTCATATGGAAGAACAAAAGGTCGAGAATTGCAAGGGAACTAATGAAAAAAAAGTCAGAGGAAGGTGGTCTATGTGTACCTGATCTAAAGCTATATTATAAGTTGCAATTGGGTAAATTACATCTCATGAGGAGGCAAAAATACTATTGAAATTGAGACAAAATTGGAGGGGGATGAACATTGTACAAATCTTACTCATAAGATTTGACTCAAAGAGAGAATATTGCACACATTTATCTTCACAGAGAATCTTGTCTCCCCTATAGGGAAGTAGGAGGGGAAATGGTAAAAGAAAGGGGAAGGCTAATAAAAGTGAGAACAGACATAGAAGGTGAAAGTTATAAGAAAGAGGGAAGGACTGCAAAAGGGGAGGGCTGTTTGATGAATGATGTGATTAGTGACAAAATATTGGGGAGGAGGGAAAGGGAGAAAGGGAAGAGAAAAGTATAGAAATAAAATGGCAAGAAATACCAAATTAGTTATTTTATCTGTGAATGTTAATGGGATGAACTGAAAAGCAGACTGGATCAAAAGCCAGAATCTTACAATTTGCTGTTTACAAGAAACTCATTTAAAGCAGAGTAAAACATTGAGAGTAATAGTAAAAGGCTGGAGCAGAATCTATTATGCTTCAGCTGAAGTAAAAAGCAGGGTAGCAAATCTAATCTCAGATTAAGCAAAATTGATTTAATTAAAAGAGATAAAAAAGGAAATTGCATTCTACTTAAAGATACCATAAATAATGAAATACTATCAATACTATACATATATGAACCAAGTGGTATAGCATCCAAATTCCTAGAAGAAAAGTTAAGAGACCCGCAAAAAGAATTAGGCACCAAAACTGTATAAGTGGGGGATCACAACTGTGGTCTCTCAGAACTAGATAAAATGAACTAAAAATAAATTTAAAAAGAAGTTAAGGAGGTAAATAGAACCCTAGGAAAGTTAGGGATGATGGGTCTTTGGAGAAAATTGAACTGAGATAAAAAGGAATTTACTTTCTTCTCAGCAGTACATGGAACCTATATAAAAAGTTACAATGTATTAGTGAATAAAAACCTCAAAATCCAATATAGATATGCAGAAGTAGTAAAAGCATTTTTCTCAGATCATGATGCAATAAAAAGTACATGCAATATAATGCCAGGGGAAAATAGGCCAAAAATTAATTGGAAACTAAATAATCTATTCCTAAAGAATGAGTGGGTGAAACAATGAATCATAGACACAATCAATAATTTCATCCATGAGAATGACAACAGTGAGACAATGTACTAAAATTTGTTGGATGCAGCCAAAATGATTATCAGGGAAAGGTTTATATCTCTAGATGCTTACTTATATAAAATAGAGAAAGAAAAGATCAGTGAATTGGGTTTGCAACTGAAAAAAACTAGGAAAAGAACAAATTAAGTCTCCTAATGAAATACCAAATTTAAAATTCTGAAAATAAAAGTGGAGATTAATAAAACTGAAAGTGAGAAAACTATCAAATTAATAAATAAAACTGAGTTGATTTCATGAAAAAAGCAACAAAATGGATAAATCTTTAGTATATTTGATTCAAAAATTGAAAGAAGAAAATCACATTGTTAGTTTCAAAAGTGAAAAGGAAGAACTTTCCACCAATGAAGAGGAAATTAGAGCAATAATTATGAGTTATTTTACTTATCTATATGCCAATAAATTTGACAATATAAGTGAAATAGAGGAATGCTTATAAAATAAGGATTGGCCAAACTAATACAAGAGGAGACAAATTACTTATATAGTCCCATTTTTGAAAAAGAAATAGAACAAGCTATTAATTAACTCTGTAAGAAACAAATCTCCAGGGCCAGATGGAATTATTTGGAATTCTACGAAACATTCCTTTGGTAGATATATTCCCAAATATTTTATACTATCGACAGTTATTTTGAATGGAATTTCTCTTTGTATATCTTGCTGTTGGATTGTGTTGGTAATGTATACAAATGCTGAGGATTTATGTGGATTTATTTTGTATCCTGCAACTTTGCTAAAATTCTGAATTATTTCTAGAAGCTTTTTAGCAGAGTCTTTGGGGTTCTCTAAGTATACCATCATGTCATCTTCAAAGAGTGATAATTTGATTTCCTCATTTTCTACTCTAATTCCTTGAATCTCTTTCTCGGCTCTTATTGCCAAGGCTAGAGTTTCTAGTACTATATTGAATAGTAATGGTGATAGTGGGCAACCTTGTTTCACTTGCTATTAACTATTTTAAGGAAAAGTCCATTTATTCCTAAATTCTCTACTCTTTTTAGTAGGAATTGGCGTTGGATTTTATCAGATGCTGTTTCTGTATCTATTGAGATAATCATATAACTTGTTTGGTTGGTTATTGATATAGTCATTTATGCTAATAATTTTCCTAATATTGAACAATCCCTGAATTCCTGGTATCATCCTATTTGGTCATGATGTACTATCCTGGGTTCAATTTGCTGTAATATCTTTAGTAATGTTTTTTCTTTTTATTTTTGCATCAATATTAATGAGGGAATTAATCTATAATTTTGTTTCTCTGTCTTGACCCTATCTGGTTTAGGTATCAGCCACATGTCTGTGTCATAAAACTAATTTTGTAGGATTCATTCTTTCCCTATTTTTCCAGAGAGTTTATATAATATGGGAAACAATTGTTCTTTAAATACTTGGCAGAATTTATATATAAATGCATCATGCCATGGAGAATTTTTCTTGGGGATTTGATTAATAGCTTGTTCAATTTCTTTTTAAATGGGACTATTTAAGTAATTTGTTTCTTCCTCTGTTAAATTGTGCAATCTATATTTGTGTAAATATTCATCCATCTCACTTAGATTATCATATTTTGTTGGGATTACTAGGTGAGATTATGTTATATACTTCTAGCATGTGTTACGTTACTATGTTACTATGTACTTATGTAATTTATGTAATTATCTGTAATACTTCCCATATGGATGGATTTATGTTTCAAGGTCATTTATGTAATTATGTGTAATACCTTCCATATTGATGGATTTATGTTTCAAGGTCATGACTGTCCTATGTTCTAAATCAAAAGAAAGGGGGAGATGTTGGGATTACTAGGTGAGAACTGAGGTTGTCTGGATGGTGACAAGGTGAGAATTCAGGTTTTCTGGACAATTACAAGGTGAGAACTCAGGTTGACTTGATAGAGGGGGCAAGCTCATTGGCTGGGGTGGTTCTTCCCAGAAGCCCTTGCATTATCCCATGCCCATTCTCTGGGAGGATAAAAAAAGACAGCACTGGGCACAGAGAGCAGATCGGCCTGGAGAAGGATAAGAGCTGGAGGAGATTCAGAGCCAGGATTCAAGAAGAAAGACTCTACATTGCATCAGGCTTGATGGGGCTCTATGCAGGAAGGGAAGTCACTTCTAAGGACAAGAGTTAACAGCAACTGCCTGGAGACAACGGTTCATTACAGGAAGAAGGATCTGTCTGAGAGATTTGAGTAGACACAGCAGATCTCTTCCCAGAGAGCGATCCGGCAGCTTCTAGAGACGACAGCTCGCTACAATATTTATTGACATACAGTTGGACAAAATAGTTCCTAATTATTGCTCCAATTCTTCTTCATTGGTGGAAAGTTTATTCCTTTCACTTTTGATATTGATAATTTGATTTTCTTTTTTTCCCTTTTCTGATCAAATTAACCAAAGATTTACCTATTTTGTTTTCTTTTTTCCATAAAGCCAGTTTATACTATTTATTAGTTCAATAGATTTGTTACTTTCAATTTTATTAATATCCCCTTTTATTTTTAGAATTTCAAATTTGGTATTTATTTGGGGGGTTTCAATTTGCTCTTTTTCTAGCATTTTTAGTTTCTACAATCTCTCCCTCCTCCAACGAAATGACTTTTAAAGAAATGTTTTGCATAACTTCAAATGTGGTTTCTTAATGGATGCTGAGGTATAGAACAAAGGAGAGAATTTGGACCTCAGAAATTTTAAAAACAAATGTAAAAATTGTTTTAAATATAATTGGAAAATATTATTTTATTTCAAAAGAGAAGGAGAAAGAGGAGAAGGTTATAGAAGGGAGGGCAGATGATGAAAGTGTTAGAAGTAGAACACTTTTAAGGAGGGACAGGATGATAGGAGAGAGGAAATAAAATAACTGGTGATTGAAAATAACCTAGAGGGAAATTCAGCTAGCAAAAGTAACTATGAAAAAAAGTTTAAAGTAAGTTTCTCTGATTAAGGTTTTATTTCTCAAAAACATAGAGAACTGAGTCAATTTTTATAGAAATAACTGTCATTCCCTGTTAGGTTCTTACTAAGTGCTAATGAGATAATGAGATATTAGATTCTTACTAAGTGCTAAGTAGGTACTTGACAATTCTCTAGTTCTGGCCTTTCCTGGGGAAGAGCTTGCATGCTTAGGAGGAGCAAGTTCATTGGTTGAAGTAATTCTTCCCAGAAGCCCTTGCATTATCCCATGCCCATTCTCTTGGAGGATAAAGTGGGCAGCTCTGGAGGAAAAAGGGCGTTGTTTCTGCATCAGACTTGAGGCTGCTCTCTGCAGGAAGGGAAGTCGGCTCTCTGCAGGAAGGGAAGTCGGCTCTCTACAGGAAGAAGAATCTGTCGGACAGATTTGAGTTGACACAGCAGAACTCCTCCCAGAGAGCGATCAGCAGCTTCTGGAGACACCAGTACGTTACAATTCCCCAATTAAAAAAATGGTTGAAAAATATGAATAGCTCTCAGATGAAGTAATCAAAGCTACCTATAATCATATGGAAAAAGTTGTAACTCACTATATACTGAACATTAGAACAATTCTGAGATTCTGACATACCTATTAGAATGACAAATAAGATAAAAAAGGTAAAATGATAAATGATGGAGGTAATAGGAAAAATGAGACATTAATATACTGGTGTTAGAGTTGTGAACTGTTTCAACCACTCTGTAGAACAATTTCAAACTATCCACAAAAGGCTCTAAAACCATACTTCCCCTTTTTCCTAGCAATACCATTACCAGAACTGTATCTTAAGAGAATTTTTTTTTAAATAATAAAAGGACCTATATACCAAAAAACATTTATAAAAACTCTTTTGAGGACATAGAATTTGAAATTTAGGGAATTATCAGTATCAGTGGAATGGCTGGACAAATTGTGGTATATAGTTAAATTGGAATGCTACTATACTATGAAAATGATGAGCAGGATGCTCCTGGAAAAATCTGGAAAGAGTTAGTACATGAGTTGATGCAAAATGAAATGTATTATCTATAAAATAATGGAAATATTGTAAGATGATCAGCCATGAATGATCTAGCCATTCTCAGCAACACAATGATTCACAACAACTCTTAAGGACTTATGATTAACCATGATATTCATCCACAAAGGAAAAAAATATAATGTCTGCATACTTAATATTGAAAAATATTTTCTTTTACTTTATTTTTCATGAGGTTTGTGTGTCTGTGTGTGTCTGTTCTTTTAACTATTATGGAAATATTTTACATGATTATTCATATATATTCTATATCAAATTGTTTGCTTTTTCAATGAAAGGAACAGGTAGGAAAAGAGGAAGGGAGAGAATTTGGAACTCAAAGTTTTAAAAAAAGGGGGGCAGAGCCAAGATGGCAGAGAAGATACATGCGATTTTGTGAGCTCCCTTCTTCCCTCAATACCAATTAGTTAAATCAGCCTCAAAAATAACACTGGACTGATAGAAACCACAAGGACTGGAAGCACAACTTACCAGCTGAAGAGAATCTGGAGTTTCAACAGAAAAGGTCGGCTCCCAGGGGAGGAAGAAAAAAGGCCAGCACAGACAGGGTTAGGTGCTAGCACACTGCACCTTTCGAGCTGGGGAGAACTCTGGGATCAGAGAAGCCACTGAGATAGAAGAATCTGGCACAGGCTGTTAACTCTTCTCTGCTTATAAAACAGCAGTCCAGAAGAGAAATCAAGCCACTTTAAAATGTAAAGCCAGATACTAGAACCACCCCAATCGGGAAGTAACCTAACAGATCTCGGCACTGCTGTGAAGCCACTTTCTGCTGTCAGGGCTTCACCATTACTATTCAAAATAGTACTAGAAACTCTAGCCTCGGCAATAAGAGCTGAGAAAGAGATTCAAGGAATTAGAGTAGGAAATGAGGAAATCAAACTATCACTCTTGGCAGATGACATGATAGTATACTTAGAGAACTCCAAAGACTCTGCTAAAAAGCTATTAGAAATAATTCAGAATTTTAGCACAGTTGCAGGATACAAAATAAATCCACATAAATCCCCAGCATTTTTATATATCATCAACAAAATGAAAAGCAAACAAATGTTGAGAGTATACAATATTTGGGAATACATCTACCAAAGAATAGTCAGGAATTATATGAGAAAAATTACGAAACACTTGCCACAAAAATAAAGTCAGATTTAAATAATTGGAAAGACATTCACTGCTCTTGGATAGGCCGAGCGAATATAATAAAGATGACAATACTCCCTAAACTAATCTATTTATTTAGAAAAAATAACAACAAAGTTCATATGGAAGAATAAAAGGTCGAGAATTGCAAGGGAACTAATGAAAAAAAGTCAGATGAAGGTGGTCTAGGTGTATCTGATCTAAAGCTATATTATATAACAGCAGTCACCAAAATCATTTGGTATTGGCTAAGAAATAGACCAGTCGATCAGTGGAACAGATTAGATATAAAGGACAAAAAAGGGTACATCTATAGCAATCTAGTCTTTGACAAACCCAAAGATACCAACATTAGAGATAAAAATTCATTATTTGGAAAAAAAAAACTGTTGGGAAAACTGGAAATTAGTATGGCAGAAATTAGTATGGATCCACACTTAACACTATATACCAAGATAAGATCAAAATGGGTCCATGATTTAGGCATAAAGAATGAGATCATAAATAGATTAGAGGAACAGAGAATAGTCTACCTCTCAGACCTGGGAAGGAGGAAGGAATTTATGACCAGAGGAGAACTAGAGATCATTATTGATCACAAAATAGAAGATTTTGATTACATCAAACTAAAAACTTTCTGTACAAACAATACTAATGCAAACAAGATTAGAAGGGAAGTAACAAATTGGGAAAAAATTTTTTTTAAAGTTAAAGGTTCTGATAAAGGTCTCATTTCCAAAATATATAGAGAACTGACCCTAATTTATAAGAAATCAAACCATTCTCCAATTGATAAATGGTCAAAAGATATGAACAGAGAATGATGATAAATGTTGGAGGGGATGTGGGAAAACTGGGACACTAATACATTGTTGGTGGAATTGTGAAAGAATCCAAACGTTCTGGAAAGCAATTTGGAAGTATGCCCAAAAAGTTATCAAACTGTGCATATCCTTTGATCCAGCAGTTCTACTACTGGGCTTATATCCCAAACATATACTAATGAGGGGAAAGGCACCTGTGTGTTCCAACATGTTTGTAGCAGCTCTTTTCGTAGTGGCTAGAAACTGGAAGATGAATGGATATCCATCAATTGGAGAATGGTTGGGTAAATTATGGTATATGAAGGTTATGGAATATTATTGCTCTGTAAGAAATGACCAGCAGGAGGAATACAGAGAGGCTTGGAGAGACTTATATCAACTGATGCTTAGTGAAATGAATAGAACCAGAAGATCACTGTACACTTCAATGCTGTATGAAGATGTATTCTGATGGAAGTGGATATCTTCAACATAAAGAAGATCCAACTCACTTCCAGTTGATCAATGATGGACAGAAATAACTACACCCAGAGAAGGAACACTGGGAAGTGAATGTAAATTGTTAGCACTACTGTCTATCTACCCAGGTTACTTATACCTTCGGAATCTAATACTTAATGTGCAACAAGAAAATGGTATTTACACACATATATTGTATCTAGGTTATATTGTAACATATGTAAAATATATGGGATTGCCTGTCATCAAGGGGAGGGAGTAGAGGGAGGGAGGGGATAATTTGGAAAAATGAATACAAGGGATAATGTTATAAAAAAAATTACTCATGCATATATACTGTCAAAAATTATAAATAAAATTTAAAAAAGTTTTAAAAACAAATATTAAAAATAGTTTTTACATGTAACTGGTGAAAATAAAATTCAAAAAATAAAATAATATAACGTCCCTCCAAGGGAAAAAAAAGAAAACATAAAACAAAACAAAACAAAAAATAAACAAACCAACAACAACACAAAAAAACTAGCAAAGTTTTGATAGCTAACATAATGAAGTATAGGTAACAGACTCACTTTTACCTATGTTACATTATGACTGCCCCACAATTTCTTACATTTTTTGCATTGAAAATAGAGGGGAAATGTGGTTTGCAGGTTTTGGTGCTCAACTTAAGGTAATATAGATGTCAGGTTTAATTTTACAGCTTTTCTGACTTCCCCACTGCCAAATTAAACCTGTCTAAACGTTGGATTTCTTGTTAAAGACTTTGGGGAAATAGTGGAATATTCACAGGTCAGGACATCCAGAGTTTCATTAATGTGGGAGCTTATGTGACAGTTAATCTCAATCTATAATATATTCACTCCAAGATACATGGGGTTTATTCTTTGAAATATTTTTACAGAATGCTTTAGAACATGCAAATAGCCAATTATCTTTACCTGGAATGCCATGAAAGGCTACCTGCATCAAGGATAGCTAACAGTTGCTGGACCAAGATTAGGAATTGGCAGTTTACCCAGAGAGCCAGTGTTAAAGTTTGGATGATGCATATATAAAATTAAGGTCATTTCTCACTTCTCAAATATATTTTTCTTTTAGAATTCCCTTCTTTTTAGATGTTATATTTTGGGATGGAATTCAATTATATGTATTTTGTGTTATATAGCTGCAACAATATAAACTCAAATTGATTTGAGGGAAAAAAGAAATTTCTTTAAAAATTGAAATTAAAATCCTTATTTTTAACTCTTACTCCCTCTGTTTCTTTCTGTCTAGCTCTCTCTTTGTGACTTGCTGTGTTTCTTTGTTGCTCTATTCAGCTTCTGTTTTTGTCTTTCTCTGTTTTTCTATATCTATCTGTTTGTCTGAACCTTTATCTTACTAAAGTTCTTTTATAACTTTTATTTCAAAAAATGAAATAATTTTGAATAAGGGAAATTGTGGAGGCTGCAGATATGTCATTATGAAGATAAGAATGTTGATTATTTGCTTTATAATTAATAAATAACTTTTTAAGGGTTGTTTGGGCTTAAAGTAAGCAGGATAAATAGGGTCCCTTCACTTGAAAGGAAATTTGTTTTTGTTCATTTGTAGGTCAAGTTGCTTTTCTCAGGCAAATCTGAGAATGTACCAATTCTAGATCTTATTCTAAAGAACAGAAGAGATATGACTTGGTATATTTTGGGGGGGCTTATTTTTTATATTATTATAGTTTTTTTTATTTTATTTTACAAAACATATGCATGGGTTATTTTTCAACACTGACCCTTGCAAAACCTTCTGTTCCAAATTTTTCCTCTTCCCCCACCCCTTCCCCTAGATGGCAGATGGTTCAATAAATATTAAATATGTTAAAATATATGTTAAATCCAATATATTATACATATTTATACAGTTATGTTACTGCAAAAGGAAAATTGAAACTAGAAAGAAAGAAAAAAATCTGACAAGGAAAATATAAATGCAAGCAAACAATTACAGAAAGATTTGAAATGCTATGTTGTGGTCCACATTTATTTCCCATAGTTCTCTGTCTAGGTGTAGATGACTCTCTTCGTTAATGAACATTTGAAATTGGTTTGAATCTTCTCATTGTTGGAAAGAGCCACAGCCATGAGAGTTGCTCTTCGTATAGTCTTATTGTGAGTACAATGATCTCCTGGTTCTGTTCTCTTAACTTAACATCAGTTCATTTAAGTTTCTCCAGGCCTCTCTGAAATCATCCTGCTGGTCATTTCTTACAGAACAATAATATTCCATAACATTCATATACCACAATTAATTCAGCCATTCTCCAATTGATGAACATCCACTCAGGTTCCAGTTTTTTCCACTAAAAAAAGGTCTGCCAGAAACATTTTTGCACATGTGGGTCCCTGTCCTTCCTTTAAGATCTCTTCGGGATATAAGCCCAGTAGTAATACTGCCAGATCAAAGGTTTTGCACAGTTTGGTAACTTTTTGAACATAATTCCAAATTACACTCTAGAATGGTTGGATCTGTTCACAGTTCCACCAACAATGCATCAGTGTTTCAGTTTTCCCACATCTTCTCCAACATTCATCATTATCTTTGTCTGTCATCTTAGCCAATCTGATAGGTGTGTACTGCTATCTCAGCATTGTCTTAATTTGCATTTCTCTGATCAATAGTGATTTGGAACACCTTTTTATATGACTAGAAATAGCTTCAATTTCTTCATCTAAAAATTGTCTGTTCATATGCTTTGACCATTTATCAATTGGAGAATGGCTTGATTTCTTATAAATTTGAGTCAGTTTGGGGTAGAGCCAAGATGGCAGCGAGGACACACATTTCATTCTGAAATCCTCTACTATCCTCAAACTTTTTACGAAATTCAGCCTCTGAATTAGTGCTGGACTGTCAGAAGCCACAAATATTGGGAGTACAACACATTACTAAAAAAAAAGTTAATCTGAAAGATCACCAGAAAGGGTCTGTTTTAGTCAGGCGCAGACATTGGAGGAGGCTGGACTGGTACAGACACAGGCAGGCACAGCACAGAGGACAGCTCAGGCTGAGCAGAAAGGGACAAAGTATGGTCTCCCTGGGGGAAAATCTGCCAGGTACCTCTACAGCAGGATCAGTTACTCCGCCCTGGCAGCAAGCCAGTAGATCAGCAGAGAAGTTATAAAACTTTCAACATAAACATAGACAGAGTTTATCCTAAAGCCCTGGAATCTCACAGGACCTGGACATACCCACCCAACAACAAGACTGACTCAGGAATATCCCAGCACAGCTGCTGCCTTTCTGCTGTTGCTTTGCTGCCACTTCCCATTGTCTGTTGAAGAAGCTTGGAAAGCCTTCATTTCCCCAAAAGCAGACTGCAGCCTTTTTTTTAATTTATTTTTTTTCTAATTTTTTTAAATTTTTTTAAATTTTTTAAAATTTTTTTTGTGAAAGAGAGCAAATTTCAAGCTCTGAAGAGACAAAAACGGATTGGTTCCAGATGAAGACCCAAAGTGTAATATAACCTGGTCTTCACCACACAATGCTCTCATAGAAGAAAGTAAAAGGGATCTTAAAAGAGTGAAGAAAGGAAAGGAAAACTTTGGAAGAGGGTCTGAATAAGGCATATAACTCATTAAAAGATAGACTGGGAAAAGAAAACAATTCCCTGAAGAACAGAATTTGTGAACTGGAAAAGATAAGCAACTCCCAGGAATTTGTGAATTGGAAAAAGAAAATAACTCCTTAAAAAAAAAATTGGGGAAATGGAAAAAAAAAATATTTCCATAGAACAAAACACTCATTTAAAAACTCAGTTGGACAAATACAAAAAGAAAGTAAAGTAAGAAAAAAAATTCATTAAAAATCAGAACTGAACAAATAGAAATGATTGACTTGAGGAAACATCAAGAAACAGTCAAGCAAAAACAAAACTATGAAAAAAATAGAAAAAAATGTTAAATACCTACTTGGGAAAACAACAGACCTGAAAAATAGATCTAAAAGAGACTCCCTGAAAATCATGATGAAAAAAGTGCCTAGACAATATTTTTTCAGGAAATCATCAAAGAGAACTGCCCAGATGTCATAGAATCAGAAAGTAAATTAGCCATTGAAAGAATACATAATTCACCTACTGACAGAGATCCCCAAATTAAAACTCCAAGTAATTTTGTGGCTAAATTCCAGAACTATCAGAACAAGGAAAAATACTACAAGCAGCCAGGAAAAAAATTCAAATACCAAGGAGCCACAATAAGGATAAGTCAGGAACTAGAAGCATCCACATTAAAGGATTGAAGGGCATGGAATCTGATATTTTGAAAGACAAAGGGACTTGGAATGTTGCCCAGAATAAATTACCAGCTATACTGAGCATTATCTTCCAGAGAAGAAGATGGACATTCAATGAAACAGTTGAATTTAATTTATTTCTAATGAAAAAACCAGAGCTAAACAAAAAATTGACCTCCAAGTATTAAGTGCTCTTGGATAGGTCAAGTGAATATAATAAAGATGACAATAGTACCTAAACTAACATATTTATTTAGTGCTATGCCAGTCATATTCCCAAGAAATTATTTTAATGACCTAAAAAATAAAAACAAAGTTCATCTGTAAGACCAAAACGTCACGAATTTCATGGGAACTAATGAAAAAAAAAATCAAATAAAAGTGACCTAGGTGTACCATATCTAAAACTATATTATAAAGCAGTAGTCACCAAAACCATTTGATATTGGCTGAGAAATAGACTAATTGATCAGTGGAATAAGTTAGGTTCACAGGACAAAATAGTCAATAACTATAGCAATCTAGTGTTTCACAAACCCAAAGACCGCAACTTTTGGGATAAGAATTCACTGTTTGACAAAAACTGCTGGGAAAACTTGAAATTAGTATGGCAGAAACTAGGCATTGATTCACACGTAACACCATACACCAGATTAAGGTCAAAATGGGTTCATGATCTAGGCATAAAAAATGAGATTATAAATAAATTAGAAGAATATAGGCTCGTTTACCTCACAGACCTGTGGAAGAGGAAGGAATTTGTGCTCAAAGAAGAACAAGAGATCATTATTGGCTACAAAATAGAAAATTTTGATTATATCAAGTTAAAAAAGCTTTTGTACAAACAAAGCTAATGCAAACAATATTAGAAGAGAAGCAATAAATAGGGAGCATATTTTTATAGTCAAAGGTTCTGACAAAGACCTCATTTTCAAAATATATAGAGAATTGACTCTAATTTATAAAAAATCAATCTATTCTCCAATTGATAAATGGTCAAAGGATATGAATAGACAATTTTCAGATGAAGAATTTAAAACCATTTCTACTTATATGAAAAGGTGCTCCAAATCATTATTGATCAGAGAAATGCAAATTAAAATAACTCTGAGATACCACTACATACATGTCAGATTGACTAAGATGACAGGAAAAGATAATGATGAATGTCAGAGGGGATGTGGGAAAACTGGGACACTGATACATTGTTTGTGGAATTGTGAACAAATCCAACCATTCTGGAGAGAAATTTAGAACCATGCTCAAAAACTTATCAAACTGTGTATGCCCTTTGATCAAGTATGTACCCATATGTGCAAAAATGTTTGTGGCAGCTTTTTTGTAATGGCTAGAAACTGGAAATTGAATGGATGTCCATCAATTGGAGAATGGCTGAGTAAAACATGGTTTATGAATGTTATGGAATATTATTGTTCTATAAAAAATGAGCAGAAGGATGACTTCAGAGAGGCCTGGGGAAACTTAAATGAACTCATGCTAAGTGAAATGAGCAGAGCCAGGAGATCTTTATACACTTCAACAATAATACTATATGATGATCAATTCTGATGGGCATGGCTTTCTTCAACAATGAGATGATCCAAATCAGTTCCAATTATTCAGTAATAAAGAGAACCAGCTATATCCAGCAAAGGAACTATGGAAAACTATGGACCACAACATAGCATTTCCACTCTTTTGTTATTGTATCCTTGCATTTTTGTTTTCTTTCTCAGGTTATTTTTACCTTCTTTCTAGATCTGATTTTTCTTGTGCAGCAACATAACTGTATAAATATGTACATGTCTATTGTATTTAACATATATTTTAACATATTTAACATGTATTGGACTACCTGCCATCTGAGGTGGGTGGAAGGAGGGGAAAACATAGAACAGAAGGTTTTACAAGGGTCAATGTTGAAAAATAACCCATGTATATGTTTTGTAAATACAATGCTATAATAACAAAAATTTAGTCAGTTCTCTGTATATTTTGGGAATAAGGTCTTTATCAGAACCTTTGTATGTAAAAATGTTTTCCAAGTTTATTTCTTCCCTTCTAATCATGTCTGCATTAGTTTTGTTTGTACAAAAGCTTTTTGAGTTAATATAATCAAAATTATAGATTTTTTGATGAATAATGATCTTGAATTCTTCTTTGGTCACAAATTCCTTCCTCCTCCATAGATCTGAGAAATACATTATCCTACATTCTTCTAAATTATGTATAATATTATTCTTTATGTCTAGATCATAAACCCATTTTGGCCTTATCTTGTGGTTTGGGAATGAAATAAATTGGTGGCAAGTGGGAAGAGGAGAGAGTTCGAAGAACAACTGCCTCTCATTCTCCTTGTAACATCATCATCTTCTCACATAAAGAGATTATTTCTACAGGTGTGAGTTAGACCTCCAGCAGCCACTTGCAGGTGACTCCCATATGACAAAACATGTGAAAGAATAAAAGTTCATGAATTTCATAAACTACAAAGCAAGAGGTGCTTAAGTGTAAGATCTCAAACTATTTTGTATATTAGGAATCATCAGAATGATCTGGTTCTAGTTAAAAAAAAAAACATATAAGTCAATCAGTAGATCAAAGAAGGAATGAAATATTTTTAGAAATGAACATAGTAGACTTTTGTAGATATATCCAAAGACCACCAGCTGCAGGTGAGAGATTTTATTATTTACAAAACCTGCTAAAAATCTACAAACTAATTTGGTAGATATTAAGTTTAAAACAACAACTCAAAAAGCAAGATTATCTTCAAATGATGAAATGACTTAGATATAAAAAGTTACATCATAAATAAATTAGAAGAATAAGGAAGAGATATGTTATTAAAATTCTATGGATAATTGAAGAGGTTATGAGCAAACAAGAGCCAGATAATATAACAGAAGTTGAAATGGCTAATTTTGATTATAAAATTATAAAAATTTTGCATAAGGTCAATGAAAATAAATTAGAAGGGAAATATTAAATTGAGAAAATATTTGCCTAAATTTTCTTTAAGATCCCATTTCCAAAATATTTAATGAATTTATTCAAATATATACATATATATATATATACATTATATACATATATGTGTAGATATGTGTGTATATATATATATATGTATATGATATTGCTCAATTAATAAATGGTCAATTCACATGATCAGGCAGTCTCATAAAAAGAAATTCAAGCTATCAATAGTAATAAAATTTTTTCTAAATCATTAATTATTAGAGAAATTCAAATTAAATCAACTCTGACTTTATAACTAATACACATTTGATTGTTAAAGTTGACAAAAAATAAAGAAAAATTACAATTTTTACCAGAGTAGTGGAGAAAGGGAAAATAATTTATTTTAAGTGAAACTGTGTATCAACATTTTAGAAAGTAATTTCAAATTATGTCCTCAAAGTTACTGAATTCTATGCTACTAAACTTTGATTAAACAATTTCTCAATCAGGCCTATACTTCCAAACAGGTCAAAGAAAGTAGAAAAGAATCAAAATGTACAGAAACATTTTATAACTACTAAACTTTTTCTTTCTTTCTTTCTTTCTTTCTTTCTTTCTTTCTTTCTTTCTTTCTTTCTTTCTTTCTTTCTTTCTTTCTTTCTTCCTTCCTTCCTTTCTTCCTTCCTTCCTTCCTTCCTTCCTTCCTTCCTTCCTTCCTTCCTTTCTTTCTTTCTTTCTTTCTTTCTTTTTTCTTTCTTTCTTTCTTTCTTTCTTTCTTTCTTTCTTTCTTTCTTTCTTTCTTTCTTCCTTCCTTCCTTCCTTCCTTCCTTCCTTCCTTCCTTCCTTCCTTCCTTCCTTCCTTCCTTCCTTCCTTCCTTTCTTTCTTTCTTTCTTTCTTTCTTTCTTTCTTTCTTTCTTTCTTTCTTTCTTTCTTTCTTTCTTTCTTTCTTTCTTTCCTTCTTTCTTTCTTTCTTTCTTTCTTCTTCTTCATCTTTACTTTTCTTCTTTTTTGTTTATTTCTTTCATCTTTCCTTTTCTCCTCTCTTCTTCTTCTTTTTCTTTCTGTCTCCTTCATGTTTCTTCTTCTATCCTCCTCCTCCTCCTCCTCCTCCTCCTCCTCCTCCTCCTCCTCCTCCTCCTCCTCCTCCTCCTCCTCCTCCTCCTCCTCCTCCTCCTCCTCCTCCTCCTCCTCCTCCTCCTCCTCCTCCTCTTCTTCTTCTTCTTCTTCTTCTTCTTCTTCTTCTTCTTCTTCTTCTTCTTCTTCTTCTTCTTCTTCTTCTTCTTCTTCTTCTTCTTCTTCTTTCTTCTTCTTCTTCTTCTTCTTCTTCTTCTTCTTCTTCTTCCTTCTTCTTCTTCTTCTTCTTCTTCTTCTTCTTCTTCTTCTTCTTCTTCTTCTTCTTCTTCTTCTTCTTCTTCTTCTTCTTCTTCTTCTTCTTCTTCTTCTTCTTCTTCTTCTTCTTCTTCTTCTTTTAATTCTTCATTCTTCTTCAAACCATAAAGAAGTAGAATCCAAAGAGATTAGAGAATGGCTAAATAAAGAATAAGATATAATAAACGGGGATGTTTCAGATAAATGTGAGGAATATTAAAGGAACTAGTAGTGAGTGAATTGAGAGGAAAAATCATATAATTATAGTCCTGTAAAGGCAAAAATTTTTGAAAACTTAGCAACTCAGAGCAATGCAAAGTATTTAGTGCATTCACAAAGAAAATATGATACCCTCCTTTTGACAAAGGAGAATAATTTATTATATAGTGGAAACCTAACAAATTTGTTATATAATTAAATCATGTTTTATGGACATAACTAATGTGAAAATTCATTTTTCTCAACTATATTCATATATTTCAAGGACTTTTTTTCTTTTTATTTTAGAATACTGTTGTTGTGAGAGAAAATAAATACCACTTCACTGAAAAATAAAATGAAGGCTAAAATAATGTTTTATATCCTATATATTTCAGGGTTCTATAGGCTTTTCTACCTCCCAGAAATGCTTTAAGAATATCACTTTGATAATGTTGAATATGAAAATATATTTAAAAGAAATGCACATATTTCAGCTATATTGAGTTGCTTGCTGTCTATGGGAGGGGAGTAGGGAAAGGGAGGGAGAAAAATTTAGAACATGAGGTTTTGCATAGGAGAATGTTGAAAACTTATTTAGCATGTATTTGAAAAAAATGAAAAAGCTATAAAGAAGTTGATTTTTTCAGTATATTTTTTTCTTCCATTCTGGCATTTACTTTTGTTGTCCTCTTCTGGGTATGTGTTCTGATCTTCTTTGTTACTGTAGTAGCTCGCTATGATTAAAATTCTTTATTTTTGCTAATTTTAAAGGTTGCGGTCTGCACTGAGGGTAGAGGCAGAAGGGGAGGTGGGGGATGGCACATGGGGGGAGTGGATTATATTTTTTAAGGTTGTTATGTGCAATGTAAACCTGAAAAAGAAAAGCTTAATGACATTTTAGTACTTCAACTAAGCTAAGGATTTAAGGTTCCTCTCATCTAAACATCCAAATAGTTTATTTTAAACTAGCCTCAAGAGTCTAAGTGACTTGCTTAAATTATGCAGCCAGCTAGTGGTGAAGTCAGAACAACATGATACTAGTGGCCTTTCCACTACTCTTTCAGTTAATATTCAAATACAAGAAAAGCTGAAAGCTAATTTAACACAGGTAATGCACTCATATATTAACAACAATCACATTTTTTCAGCTGGAATAGAGATTTCCAAAAAAACTGAATATCACTTGCTATTTGAATTTATACTGAGAGAAGTGTTGTAAACTGTAGCACTTTATTAATTTGCAGAGAGTGGTGATAATATATTCTATTTAAGTGTCTCTTTAAAAAAAGATTATGTCATTTCCTTCAGGTGACCTGATTTTGCTCTATTCTATGAAGTGACTCACAAAGAAAATGAAAAAAGCTAAGTGAATCCTAAGTCTAATATTGTCTTATTCCTCTTATATGTAGATAACTGCCACAAGAAGGTCAAATACATATGAGTGCAATTTTTTCTGGAATATCTATTCCAGGAAGTACTGAGTAATATGGAAATGGGTTACAAAAATTAGTATGCTTTCACTGCATTTTACACAGATGTGCATATGTAGAGAGATTTTGATTCAATGTAGGGATATTTTCATCATCTTAGGCCATTTGCTTCTCGGAAAAAAATATAATAGTAGGCACATGAATGATTTTCTTTGCTATGATTAAGGATCCAGGTACATTAACATTCAGTAGGAAGAAAGAAAAATATAAGAGGGCAAATAGCCTTTGGCACATGATCAGAGTTGATTAGTCTTGGCATATTTGGTTGCAGCATTTTCTGCCCAAAATTATCTGACTGACTTTATTCCAGACTCTTTCCTATCTTGACTTTCAATATCTGTTGATTGCCTTAGGTTTCACCTCTCCCTCCACCCCCCATCCCAAAGGTTCATATTCTTCTCCTATGCATATGGCACCTTCAGTACACATCTATCTATAACAAGAGCTAATTAAAAAGCCCTCATGCTAAGAAAAATCAAAGTACAGAATTTTAAATGATATCTACAAAGTAGAGGAATAATTGATTTTCCAAGGCAAGGGTCTTGATATAAGTGAACTTTCAGCCTGGAATACATATTTACCCAAAAGAAGGATTAAGCATTATGATTAAGTAGGCAAGAGAAGGTGAAGACCACAATTTCAGGAGTTGAATTCATTAAATGAGGTAATTCTGAGACAAGAGTTATTCATTTTATAAGAAAAGTGATTTAAGAAGAGTGGGAAAAGTTAGGTTTAGGGTTAAAAAAGTGGCATTTAGAGTAGCTGTGAAGAAATATTCACATAATTTTGTTTTGAAACAATTATTTCCCAATATTGCTTAAAATATTTAAAAGTAAAATAAAACTATTTTCAGACTACCAAAAACTGTGTAAACATCAAAAAAATTGGGAAAATGGCAAGTTTCTTTCTTTTGTAAATTTTATTTTATTTTTTAATTAATGGTTACATTTTTCTCCTCTCCCTAAACTGAAAAAGAAAAGAAAAAATAAACATATAATTAATAAGTATAGACAAAAAATAAATCGCCATACTGTACTTGTCAAAAGGTATTTTCCATTCTTTACTTTGAAGGCATCACTTCTTAGTCAAGAGGTGGGTAGCAGAGATTTGCATTATCACTCCTCTGGAATCAGAGATTGAATTGCTATTTCCCTTATAAAATTATTAAAAGAGAATGGGGTAAATTAGATTTTACTAGGTCAAAATTATAGCAGGAACACTTAGTTCTTAGGATATTCATCAGGAAAGATTATTGTGGGTCACAGGGTTTCCTCCAGTTTCTGGTTAAATGATTGAATGAGGAGTTCCTTTTTAAAAAATCTGAATATGTGTAATTAATACATTTTATTATTTTTCAATAGATGATAGCTTCTACAAATAACCAGCATATCATTTGGTATTTTGACTGTAATATATAAAGCAGTTTTACCTCAGAAGATAACTCTATCCAGGAAAAAAGTGTAAAGGTGTGATGTGTGCCCCATAAATCCAACTAGAAATTTATGCTACACAATGACTAAATTTTGGCACAAAAAGTACTGATTAAATAAATTATTATCAACTTGAATGTCTTCAGTGGAGTGCTTCAGGGATCTCTTTGAACATGTTCTTTACAACATTTTCTTTTAATTAAACATCTGAATGTAGACTGCTAAAAGTAGCATACTTATCAAAGAAATGGAAAGATATTCATGATAGAAGGACAATCCCAAATGATCTTGACAGTAGAGGATTATGAGATTAAAAAAAAAAAAGAAAAAGAAAAAGAAAAGAAAACAATTGAAAGAAAAATTTGAGAACATATACAGCTTAATGATCTTTAATTTCATTGATGCATTTACTCCTAGTGACAAACTTTACAGACTTTCCATGTCCTCTCATTATATAATATTTTTGTCCATGTCTGTGTAAAGCCACTATGAGGAAACCCTGTAAAATTCTTCCAGAGGGCCTCCACTTGAATTCTGTCTCACTGTGGATATATCAATCATAAACTTGGGATGTGCAATATTTCCCCCTTCTCTTAATACTAGCTGCCTTACATAGTTTTTTGTTCATAATTGTGATCTCCATTAGGCTACTCCTTTAATCAAATTCACTAGTAGTATGATTTGGCTACAGATTCCATACCATGTGCCTTTCTTTTTTATAAAACTTTTTATTTTCAAAACACATACAAAGATACTTTTCAACATTCATCCCTTGCAATACTTTGTATTCTATTACAACTTTTTTTTTCTCCCTCCCTTTCCCCTACCTCATCCCCTAGATGACAAGTAATTCAATATAGGTTAAAAATTGAAATTTTTCTATGCATATTTCCACAATTATCATGCTTGCTGCACAATAAAAATCAGCACAAAAATAGGAAAAAAGGAAAGTAAACAAAATGCAAGCAATCAACAACAACAAAATGAAAATACTATGTGTTTATCTCATGATAAAATCTAAATGGGTTCATGATCTAGACAAAAAGAATGGAATTATAAATAAATTAGAAGACCATAAGATAATTTATAGGAAGAAGGAATTTGTGACCAAAGAATAACTAGAGATAATTATTGATCATAAAATAGAAAAAATTGATGATAACAAATTGAAAAGTTTTTTGTCCAAACAAAACTAATGCAGAAAAAATCAGAAGGAAAGCAATAAACTGGGGAAAACATTTTACATTCAAGTTCTGATAAAAATATATTTCCAAAAAATCTTATTTCCAAAATATATAGAGAATTGACTCAAATTTATAAGTAAGACTCTGAAGATGGCTCTTTTCATCACAAGACCATTGAAACTGGCCTGAATCACCTTGTGTTGAAAATAGGTACATCCATCAGAATTGATCACTGTATAAACTTGTTATTGATGTGTGCAATATTCTTCTGGTTCTATCCAGTTCACTTAGCATCAGTTAACATAAGTCTCTGCAGGTCTCTCTGAAATCATCTTGCTGATTGACTTTTATAGGACAATAATATTTCCTAACGTTCGTATACCATAATTTATTCAGCCATTCTCCAACTGATGGGTATCCATTCAGTTTCCAGTCCCTTGCCACTACAAAAAAAAAAAATGCTACAAACATTTTTGTACATGTATGTTCTTTTCCCTTTTTTATGATCTCTTTGGGACTCTGTCATGTGCCTTCCTATTTTTCTTCTATGATTTTCAGGTATATTGTGATTATTTACTGACATTGAAGAGCATCTCTAGAAGAATAACTATTAAAAATAAAAACAGTAATGGGCTTTATTTCAAGAAGAATCTTAGGCAGTTCAGACCATTCTTTAATCCCTGTTTAATTTCATGACTGGTTCATTAGCTATCTGAAATATCAGATGTACTTTGAAAATACTAAGTCCTTTATAAAGGCTATTGAGAAGTGGCATTGGGGGCAGCTAGGTGGTACAGTGGATAGAGCACCAGCCTTGAATTTAGGAGGACCCAAGTTTAAATCTGGTCTCAGACACTTAACACTTCCTAGCTGTGTGATCCTAGGCAAGTCACTTAACCCCAGCCTCAAGGAAAAAAAAAAAGAGAGAAATGGTATTGCTTAGCTAGTGCTATGATTAGTATTAGTATTATCTATATTATTTGTCATAAGCATGTGTTTGATCCTTATTGGATTATACTTCCAAATTCATATTATTGTCTCATATACATATATATATATATATTGTCTCATATATATATATATACATATATATATATATATATATGCATGTGTGTATGAATAAGGTTATATATAAATATATATGTATATAATATATAAATATATATATATATATATATATATATACATATATAGGGTTTCCCAGTAAGTATTTGATATTATTCCCCAGCTTTTCATTTTTTTTTGTTTTGTTTGACTGATTCTTGGTTTCTCAATGAATCATTCATTTCTATTTGTTTAGTCCTGATTTTTAATGAGTTATTTTCTTCGTTCACATTTTTTTATATTTTTGTATATGCCCAATTAAGTCCCCTTTTTCTTCAAACTCTCTTAACTTTTTAATTGTCTCTTCTAGGAGAGAGTTATGTGATGGGGGGAAGGTATCTTTCCCCTTTAGGGTGTTATCTGGAGACTCTCTGATGTTAGCTTCCTCGGGGTTGGATACCCCAAGGTGTAGAAGGTGTCAGTCATGCAGCTGACATGAAAAGCCCCTGCGCTCAAACCAGTAGTGTCTACCCAGAAACCATGGTCCCTACTTCACAGGTTCTGTTTCTCTGGGAATTCTGCTGCTGCTAGAATTCCACTGCCTCAGACTGAGCTCCACACTATGTGGATTAGAGGCTGCCTCAAGCTGTGTCCCCATTGTTCAGGTTCTCAGCTACCCCTAGGAGAAGCCCTGGACAGCAGAAGGTGTCTGCACAGCCCTACCAAGAACTGTTAGGTCACTTCCGGATTGGGGTGGATTTAGGATCCACCTTTATATTTTAAAGTGGCTTGATTTCTCTTCTAAACTGCTGTTTTATAAGCAGAGAAGAGCTAACATACAGTGTCAGATTCCTCTATCTCAGTGGCTTCTCTGATTCCAGAGTTCTCCCCAGCCTGATTGGCACAGTGTGATAGCACCTAACCCTGTCCTGCTCTTTTTTTTCCCTCCCCTCGGAACCGATCTTTTCTGTCGTAATTCCAGATTCTTTTCAGCTGGTAAGTTGTGCTTCTAATCTTTTTGGTTTTTATCAGTCCAGCATTATTTTTGAGGCTGATTTAACTAATTGGTATTGATGGAAGAAGGGAGCTTACAAATTCGTATGTATCTTCTCCACCATCTTGTATCTGCCTCCCTTTTTTTCTAATTCTTGCTAATTTTTTTTCCTTTTCTTTTGGCATTCTCTCTCTCTCTCTCTCTCTCTCTCTCTCTCTCTCTCTCTCTCTCTCTCTCTCTCTCTCTCTTTTACTTTTAAGTTAGAGCTCTTCTTTTGGGGTAAAGGTGGTGCTTCACAAGGCATTTATACAGCTTGAAGCCTTGGCTTTGAACACAGAGACCCCTTGTGTTTTTAGGAGCTAGCTTTGCCTGCTTGGTTCAGGAATCAGAATGGGTTCCCAGAGGTTTCCTTCTGCGATTGGACTGGAAACTGCCACACTGGTTTGATCCTCTATAGAGGGTCTTAGTTGCTGATTTGTTGTTATCAAGACCTTTCACCAGCTTTCCTAAAGTCTATCTGAGCTGGGCTGAACTCCCTTTTCACCCAATGAGACTGATCTTTCTTTTTTAAAAGCTTTTTATTTTCAAAATATATGCACAGATAATTTTTCAACATTGACACTTGCATAGCTTTGTGTTTCAAATTTTTCCCTCCTTCCCCACACCCCCTCCCTTAGATGGCAAACAATCCATATATGTTATATATGTTGAAATATATGTTAAAGTGGAGCCAAGATGGCAAAGATACACAGCAATTTCTAAGCTCCTTTCTTCCCTCAATACCAACTAGTTAAATCAGCCTCAAAAATAATTCTGGTATGATAAAAACCACAAGGATTAGAAGCATAACTTACCAGCCTGAAGAGAATCTGGAAATTCAACAGAAAAGATCAGTTCCAATGGGAGGAAAAAAAAAAAGACTGGCATAGACAGGGCTGGACTAGGGGCTAACAGATTGTGCCAAATGGGCTAGGGAGAACTCTGGGATCAGAGAAGCCACTGAGATAAAGGAATCTGGCATAGGCTGATAACTCTACTCTGCTTGTAAAACAGCAGATAAGAAGAGAAATCAAAGCCACTTTAAAATAAAAAAGCAAAAAATATAACCACCCCAAACTGGAAGTGACCCAACAGCGATTACAGCACAGCTGTGCAGTTGCCTTCTGCAGTGCAAGGCTTTTCCTTGGGGCAGTTCAGAACCTTAACAGCAGGGGACACAGCCTGGGGCAGCCTATAATCCACATATTGCAGGACTCAGCCTGAGGCAGTGGAATTTTCACAATAGCAAAAATCCAGCAGCAGCAACTTTACTTCCCAGGGCAGAGACTTCCACTTTGAGCACAGGGGCTTTTCACAAGTCAGTTGTTATTATATTGGCTGGAGTTTGTGACACTTTTAGTGTTCAGCCTCTAGCCTCAGGGCAGTCGCTAGGCCACACAGTGGGGGTCCTTCACTGGGCACTCCTCACAATGCAGCCCTGCTAACAACCTCTGAGTCATTTCGGGGGGAAGGGGAATTCTCTCCCAGAGCTCTCTCATAGCCCAGTCACAATTTTGCTGCTTTTCATCCTATCTGGGAGGAAGCTGGTAAATTTCCTACCCAAAGGGTAGTCTCCACAGAGTTTTAACAATGAGTAAGAAATTGAAGAGAATGATTGATATCTTCTATACAGAGAAAAAACGGGTATCCAACCCCGAGAAGGGTAACAGCAGACAGACTCCAGATAACACCCTAAAGGGGAATGATACCTGTCCCCCATCACATAACTCTCTCCTAGAAGAGACTATTAAAAATTTAAGAGAGTTTGAAGAAAAATGGGGAAAGGAAAGAGAAGCTATGATAGAGAATAATGATGTCCTGAAATTTGAGTTGGAAAAGATAAAGAATTCACAGTAAGTTCAGGGAAACAAAATTTGTGAATTATAAAAGGTTAAAAAATCACAGGAAAGTAAGATTTATGAAAGAAAATAACACACTAAAAAAAAAAAAAGAAATAGTGAAATGGAAAAAAATTCAAGGGAGCAAAATAATTAATTTAAAAACTCAGTTGGACATATACAAAAAGAACTTAAAAATGTGAATGAATAAAATAACTCATTAAAAATCAGGACTGAACAAATAGAAATGAATGATTCAGAAATGAAGAATCAGTCAAACAAAACAAACAAGAAAAAAAATGAAAAGCTGGAGAATAACGTCAAACATTTAATGGGAAAATCTATAGACCTGGAAAATAAGTCTAGGAGACATAATCTAAAGATCATTGGACTTCCAAAAAATCATTAAGATGAAAAAAAGAGCATAGATTCTATGTTACAGGAAATCATTAAAGATAACTGTCCAGAGATAATAGAAACAGAAAGGAAAATAGACGTTGAACGAATTCATCGAACACATTCTGAAAATAATCCGAAAAAATGAACCATAGGATAAATTATGGTTAAGCTGCAGGACTACCAAACTAAGGAAAAAATATTGCAAGCAGCAAGGAAAAAAAAATCAAATATCAAGGTGCCACAATAAGGGTCACTCAAGATCTGGCTGCCTCCACATTAAAGGATCAAAGGACCTGGAACCTGATATTCCAAAAGGCAAAAGAACTAGGAATGCAACCAAGAATAAATTACCCAGCTAAGTTTAGCATTTTCTTCCATGGAAGAAGATGGGCATATAATGAAACAAAGGAATTCCATTTGATTCTAAGAAAAAAGAAAAAAAAAATAAACTGACTTAAATAAAAAATTTGATCTATATCCACAAGACTCAAGAGAAGCAGAAAAAGGTAAAAAGAACTCCTGAGAGCTGTATTTCTGTTGTGGATATACAGAAAGTCCACATGGAAAATTTGATTTTACTAACATAACATAAAAAGGGAAGTTGTAAAGGGAAGGGGATGGTATCAGAAAACAGGAAAGGAGAGATAAAAAGAGGGGAATGACATCCCAGGAAGAGGCAAAGAAAATTTACCACATCTGAGGGAATTTAGAGAGGGGGAGAAACATTGTGTGAATCTTACTCTCATCAGAGCAGGCTCAAAGAGTAAATAACTGAGATATTTGTTTTTCAGAGAATTCTCTCTCACATTATAAAAAGGGGGAGATGCAAAGGGAAAAGGAAAAGAGGAATAAGGGAAGGGTACAAGAAAGGGGAAGGGACTTAAAAGGAGGGGGGAGTGATACTAAAAAGGGAAGGCTCCACATCACCATTGGGGTCCATAAATTCAGTACTGGGGAAGGGGTTCAGGGGGGACAAAGGGGAAAAAGCATAATCAGGGGATAATATGATGGCAGGAAATAGAGAATTAGGAATTTTAACTGTAAATATGAATGGCATGAACTCTCCCATTGAGTGGAGGCGGACAGGATCAAAAGTCAGAACCCTATAATATGTTGTTTACAGGAAACATATTTAAACCAGGGAGATACATACAGAGTAAAGGTAAAAGGCTGGAGCAGAATCTATTATGCTTCAGGTGAAGTAAAAAAATCAGGGGTAGCCACCCTTATTTCAAATCAAGAAAAAGCAGAAATTGATCTAATTAAGAGAGATGAGGAAGGAAACTATATCCTGCTAAAAGGTAGCATAGACAATGAAGCCATATCAGTACTAATTATGTATACCAAATGGTATAGAATCTAACTTCCTAAGGAAGAACTTAAAAGAGTTGCAAGAAGAAATGAGACAGCAAAAAATAATAATAATAATAGTGGGAGATCTCAACCTTGCACTCTCAGAATTAGATAAATCAAACCACAAAACAAATAAGAAAGAAATTAAAGACATAAATGAAACATTAGAAAAATTATGTATGATAGATCTTTGGAGAAAACTGCATGATGATAGAAAAGAGTATACTTTCTTCTCAGTAGTTCATGGAACCTATACAAAAATTGACCATGTATTGGTTCATAAAGGTCTCAAAATTAAATTCAAGAAGGCAGAAATAGTAAATTCTTTCTTCTCAGATCACAATGCAATAAAAACTACATTCAACAGGAAGTTAGGGTTAAATAGACCAAAAAGTAATGGGAAACTAAATAATCTCATCTTAAAGAATGACTGGTTGAAACAACAAATTATGGAAACAATTAAATATTTCACCCAAGGTAATGGCAAGGATGAGACATCATACCAAAATTTGAGGGATGCAGCTAAAGCGTTAATAAGGGGAAATTTTATATCTTTAGAGGCTTACTTGAATAAAATAGAGAAAGAGAAGATCAGTGAATTGGGCCTGCAACTTAAAAAGCTAGAAAAAGCCAAATTAAAAACTGCCAACCAAAAAATAAACTTGAAATTCTAAAATTAAAAGAAGAAATCAGTAATATTGAAAGTAAAAAAAATATTGAATTAATAAATAAAACTAAGAGTTGGTTTTATGAAAAAGCCAATAAAATAGATAAACCTTTGGTAAATCTGATTAGAAAAAGGAAAGAGGAAAATCAAATTGTTTGTCTTAAAAAGGAAAAGGGGGATCTTTCCACCAATGAAGTGGAATTTACAGAAATAATGAGTTACTTTGCCCAACTTTATGCCAATAAATATGATAACTTAAGTTTAAAGGATGACTACCTCCAAAAATATAGGCTTGCTAAATTAATAGAGGAGGAGGTAAACTGCTTAAATAGTCCCATTTCAGAAAAAGAAATAGAACAAGCTATTAAGCAACTCCCCAGGAAAAAATCCCCAGGACCAGATGGATTTATATGTGAATTCTGCCAAACATTTAAAGAACAATTAGCCCCATTGTTATACAAATTACTTGAAATAATAGGGGATGAAGGAGTCCTACCACACTCCTTTTTGGAAACAGACATGGTACTGATACCTAAACCAGGTTGATCGAAAACTGAGAAAGAAAACTATAGACCAATCAATCTCGTTAATGAATATTGATGCTAAAATCTTAAATAAGATTTTGGAATAAATCCTACCAGGAATGCAGGGCTAGTTTAATATTAGGAAAACTACTAGTATAATTGACTATATTAATAATCAAATTAATAAAAACCATATGATCATCTCAATAGATGCAGAAAAAGCATTTGATAAAATCCAACATTGATTCCTACTAAAAACACTTGAGATTATAAGAATAAATGGACTATTCCTTACAATAGTCAGGAGCATATATTTAAGGCTGTCAGGAACCATAATATGTAATGGAGATAAACTGGAACCTTTCCCAGTAAGATCAGGAGTGGAACAAGGTTGCCCACTATTCCAGTTACTATTCAATATTGTATTAAAAATGCTAGCCTCTGCAATATGAGTCAAGAAAGAGATTCAAGGAATAAGTGTAGGAAATGAGGAAATCAAACTATCACTCTTTGCAGATGATATGATGGTATACTTAGAAAACTCTAGAGATTCTAATAAAAAGTTATCAGAAATAATTCAAAACTTTAGCAAAGTTGCTGGATACAAAATAAATCCACAAAATCCTTAGCAATTTTATACATCACCAACAAAATGCAACAGCAAGAAATACAAAGAGAAATTGCATTCAAAACAACTGTCGAGAGTATAAAATATTTGGGATTCCATCTACCAAAGAAAAGTCAGGAATTATATGAGAAAAATTACAAAACACTTGCCACAAAAATAGTCAGATTTAAATAATTGGAAAGACATTCAGTGTTCGTGGATAGGCTGAGCGAATATAATAAAGATGACAATACTCCCCAAACTAATCTATTTATTTAGTACTATACCAATCAGACTCCTAAGAAACTATTTTAATGACCTAGAAAAAAATTCATTTGGAAGAATGAAAGGTTCAGAATTTCAAGGGAATTAGTGAAAAAAAATCAGATGAAGGTGTTCTAGCTGTACCTGATCTAAAGCTATATTATAAAGCAGCAGTCACCAAAACCATTTGGTATTGGCTACAAAATAGACTAGTCAATCAGTGAAACAGATTAAGTACACAGGACAAAATAGGGTACAACTATAGCAATCTAGAGTTTGACAAACCCAAAGATAGCAACATTAGAGATAAAAATTCATTATTTGAAAAAAACTGTTGAGAAAACTGGACATTATTATGGCAGAGATTATATATGGACGTACACTTAACACCACATACCAAGATAAGAACAAAATGGTTCAATGATTTAGGCATAATGAATGAGATCATAAATAGATTAGAGGTACATGGGATAATTTACCTCTCAGAGCTGTGGAGGAGGAAAGAATTTGTGACCAAAGGAGAACTATAGATTATTATTGATCTCAAAATAGAGATTTTGATTACATCAAATTAGAACGCTTTTGTAGAAACAAAACTAATGCAAATAAGATTAGAAGGGAAGTAACAAATTGGGAAAATATTTTTTCAATAAAAGGTTCTGATAAAGGCCTCATTTCTAAAATATATATAGACTACTCACTCTAATTTATAAGAAATCAAACCATTCTCCAGTTGATAAATGGTTGAATGATATGAACAGACAATATTCAAATGATAAAATTGAAACTATTTCCACTCATATAAAAAAGTGATCCAGATCACTACTGATCAGAGAAAAGCAAATTAAGACAACTCTGAGATACCACTACACACCTATCAGATTGGCTAAGATGACAGGAAAAGAAAATGATGAATGTTGGAGGGGATGTTTGAAAACTGGGACACTGATGTATTGTTGGTGGAGTTGTGAAAAACCCAACCATTCTGGAGAGCAATTTGGAACAATTCCCAAAAAGTTATCAAACTGTGCATACCCTTTGATCCAGCAGTGCTACTACTGGGCTAATATCCCAAAGAAATACTAAAGATGGGAAAGGGACCTGTATGTGCCAAAATGGGTGGCAGCCCTTTTGGTAGAGGCTAGAAACTGGAAAATGAATGGATGTCCATCAATTGGAGATTGGTTGGATAAATTATGGTATATGAATGTTATGGAATATTATTGCTCTGTAAGAACTGACTAGCAGGATGAACAAAGTGAGGTTTGGAGAGACTTAAATGTACTGATGCTGTGTGAAATGAGTGGAATCAGGAGAACATTATACACTTCAACAACAATACTGTATAAAGATGTATTCTGATGGAAGTGGATATCTTCAACAAAGAGAAGATCTAACTCAGATCCAATTGATCAGTGATGGACAGAAACAGCTACACCCAGAGAAGGAACACTGGGAATTGAATGTAAACTGTTAGCACTACTGTCTTCCTACCCAGGTTACTTAGACCTTAGGAATCCAATTCTTACTGTGCAACAAGAAAATTGGTTTTACACACTTATATTGTATCTAGGTTATACTGTAACACATTTAATATGTATAGGATTTCCTGTTATCTAAGGGAGGGATAGGGGGAGGGAGGGGAAAATTTGGAAAAATGAATACAAGGGATAATGTAAAAAAAAATTACTCATGCATATGTATTGTTAAAAAGTATAATTATAAAATTAATTAAAAATAAAAAGTAATAGATATGTTAAATCCAATATGTGTAAAGCTATTTATATAATTATCTTGCTGCATAAGAAAATTCAGATCAAAAAGGAAAGTAAATGAGTAAGAAAATCAAATGCAAGCAAAAAGCAACAAATAGATTGAGAATGTTATGCTGTGATAACCCATTCAGTTCCCACAGTCCTCTCTCTGGGTGTAGATTGTTTTTTTTTTCATCAAAAATCATTGGAACTCCCATCAGTCATTTCATTATTCGAAAGAGTCATGTTCATCAGAGTTGATCATCACATAACATTGATGTTGCCTGTAAAATGATCTCCTATTTCTACTCATTTCACTTAGCATCAGTCCATGTGAGTCTCTACAGGGGTCTTTAATATCCTCTTCCTGATCTTTTTTATAGAACAGTAATAATCAATAAGATTCATATATCATAACTTATTTAGCTATTCTCAGATTGATGAGTATCCATTCAGTTTCCAGTTTCTTGTCATTATGAAAAAGGCTGCTACAAATATTTTTGCACATGTGGGTCCCTTTCCTCCCTTTAAGATCTCTTTGGGATATAGGCCTGATAGAAACACTGCTGGGTCAAAAGATATGCACAGATTAATAACTTTTTGAACATAGTTCCAAATTGCTCTCCAGAATGGCTATATCCATTATCAATTCCACCTACAATGTATTAATGTCCCAAGTTTCCCACACCGCCTCCAACATTTGTCCTTGTCTTTGTCATCTTAGCCAATTTGAAAGGTGTGCACTGGTCTCTTATCAACAGTGATTTGGAGCACCTTTTCAAATGATTAGAAATGATTTTAATTTCTTCATCTGATAATTGTCTGTTCATATCCTTTAACTATTTATTGAATGGACTATTGCTTGATTTTTTTTAATAAATTTGAGTCAATTCTCTACATGTTTTAGAAATAAGGATTTTGTCAAAATTCTTAAGCATGAAAATGTTTTCCCAATTTGTTTTCATTCTAGTCTTGTCTACTTTAATTTTGTTCAAAATTATCTATTTGGTGTTCAATTGTGATTCCCAATTCTTCTTTGAACATAAATTGCTTCTTTCTGAGATCTAATAGGTAAACTATCCTATTGTACTTTCAATTTTACTTATATCACTCTTTTTTTTAAAGCAGTTTCAAAGATTTTATTTAAAGATGAAAGGTTAATTGCCCATTTGTTTGAAGACTTTTGACATAAACTAATTGAGAAACTTAAAGCTTCTTATTGTGCATTGCAGGTAGATCAAGTAACTAATATAGTTAAAGATATTCACTTGATTGTATGAATATCTATATATAGATATATAGTACATTGTAATGTTAGGGAAAATAATAGTTCGTAATAATCAGTGTCAATGCCAAGAGAAAATTTTAATTTAATTGACACGTGAATGAAACAAGGTTGCCCACTATCACCATTACTATTCAATATTGTATTAGAAATGCTAGCCTCTGCAATAAGAGTTGAGAAAGAGATTAAAGGAATTAGGGTAGGTAAAGAGGAAACCAAACTATCACTCTTTGCAAGTGATATGATTGTATACTTAGTGAACCCCAAAAATTCTGCAAAAAAAGCTATTAGAAATAATTCATAACTTTAGCAAAGTTGCAGGATACAAAATAAATACACATAAATCCTCAGCATTTTTATACATTTTATACATTACCAACACAATCCAACAGCAAGAGATACAAAGAGAAATTCCATTCAAAATAACTGTTGATAGTATATCTTCCAAATGAAAGTAAGGAATTATATGAGCAAAATTACAAAACACTTGCCACAAAAATAAATTCAGATTTAAATAACTGGAAAAATTTTATGTGCTCTGAGATAGGCCGAGCGGATATAATCAAGATGGCAATACTCCTTAAACTAATCTATTTGTTTAGTACTATACCAATCAGATTACCAAGAAATTTTGATTACATCAAATTAAAAAGCTTTTGTACAAACAAAACTAATGCAAATAAGATTAGAAGGGAAGGAACAAATTGGGAAAACATTTTTATAGTTAAAGCTTCTGATAAAAGCCTCATCTCCAAAATATACAGATAATTTACTCTAATTTATAAAAAATCAAGCCATTCTCCAATTGATAAATGGTCAAAGGATTTGAACAGACAATTTTCAGATGATGAAATTGAAACCATTTCCACTCATATGAAAGAGTGTTCCACATCACTATTGATCAGAGAAATGCAAATTAAGAGAACTCTGAGACACCACTACACACCTGTCAGATTGGCTAAGATGACAGAACAAATAATGATGAATGTTGGAGGGGCTGTGGGAAAACTGGGACACTGATGCATTGTTGGTGGAGTTGTGAAAGAATCCAAACATTCTGGACAGCAATCTGGAATTATGTCAAAAAAGTTATCAAACTGTGCATACCCTTTGATCCAGCAGTGCTACTAATGGGCTTATATCCCAAAGAAATACTAAAGAAGGGAAAGGGCTCTGTAGTGGCTAAAAACTAGAAAATGAATGGATACCCATCAATTGGAGAATGATTGGGTAAATTATGGTATATGAATATTATGGAATATTATTGTTCTCTAAGAAATGACCAACAGGATGAATACAGACAGGCTTGGAGAGACTTACATGAACTTGTGCTGAGTGAAATGAGTAAAACCAGGAGATCATTATACACGTCAACAATGACACTGTATGAGGATGCATTCGATGGAAGTGGAGATCTTCAACAAAGAGAAGATCTAACTCAGATCCAATTGATCAATGATGGACAGAATCAGCTATACAAAGAGAAGGAACACTGGAAAATGAGTTTAAACTGTTTGCATTTATGTTTTTCTTTCTAGGTTATTTTTACCTTCTAAATCCAATTCTTCCTTTGCAACAACAACAACAACAACAACAAAAATTGGTTCTGCACACATATACTGTATCTAGGATATACTATAACATATTTAATATGTATGGAAATGCCTGCCATCTAGGGGAGGGGGTGGAGGGAAGGAAGGAAAATTTGGAACAGAAGGGAGTGCAAGGGATAATATTGTAAAAAATTACCCATGCATATGTGCTTTTTAAAAGTGTTATAATTACAGGGACTTCGGGCCAAGATGGCAGCGAGGAGGCAAACAGCTGCTTGAGCTCCATATTTTCTCTCAGAATTTACTTCATGACAAGCCTCAGAATTAATGCTTGACCAAAAAACAAACAAACAAACAAAAAAGAAACCACAAATAATTTTTAAAAATGAATGTATGCCCATCAATTGGAGAATGGTTGGATAAATTATGGTATACGAATGTTATAGAATATTATTGTTCTGTAAGAAATGACCAACAGGATGAATACAGAGATGCTTGGAGAGACTTACATCAAATGATGCTGTGTGAAATGAGCAGAACTAGTAGATTATATACTTCAACAATGATAATGTATGAGGATGTATTCTGATGGAAGTGGATATCTTCAACATAGAGAAGAGCTAATCCAATTCCTATTGATCAATGATGGACAGAATCAGCTACACTCAGAAAGGAAACACTAGGAAATGAGCGTAAACTGTGAGCATTTTTTGTTTTTCTCCCCAGGTTATTTTTACCTTCCGAGTCCAATTCTTCCTTTGCAACATCACCACCAACAACAAAATTTGGTTCTGCACATATATGTTGTACCTAGGATATACTATGGCATATTTAATATGTATAGGAATGTCTGCCATCTAGAGGAGGAGGTGGAGGGAAGGAGGGGAAAAATTCAGAACAGAAGGGAGTACAAGGGATAATGTTGTAAAAAATTACCTATGCATATGTACTGTCAAAAATGTTATAATTATAAAATTAATTTAAAAAGATACTTAAAATGTTATAATTATAAAATTAATAAAATAAATAAAAATTAATTGACACATTTTTCAGAAAGAAACAATATAAAGGGAAGAATTACTTTGTATTTTATTCATGGAATTATGTGTTCGGCTTAAATGCAGATCTTGTCTATAAGCCCTAGTTAAAATGTAGGCTTTTGTGTAATTTTGACATATATATTTCATGTTAAATATAATGTATGTATACATATTTGTACAGTTATCTTGCTACACAAGAAAAATCAAATTTAGAAAAAGGTAAAAATAATCTGGGAAGAAAAACAAAAATGTGAGCAAACAGTAACAGAGAGAGTGTAAATGCAATGTTGTGGTCCACACCCATTTCCCAGTATTCTTTAACTAGATGTTTCTGGTTCTGTTCATTACTGGACAATTGGAACTGATTTGGATCCACTCATTATTGAAGAGAGCCACTTCCATCAGAATTGATCCTCATATAATATTGTTGTTGAAGTGTATAATGATCTCCTGGTTCTGCTCATTTCCCTTAGCATCAGTTCATGTAAGTCTCACCAAACCTCTATGTATTCATCCTGCTTTTCATTTCTGACAGAACAATAATATTCCATAACAATCATAAGCCACAATTTACTCAGCCATTCTCCAATTGATGGGCATCCATAAAATTTCCAGTTTCTAGATACCATGAAAAGGGCTACCACAAATATTTTCGTGTATATGTGTCCCTTTCTCTTCTTTAATATCTCTTTGCAATATAAGGCCTGTATTAGTACTGCTGGATGAAAGGGTATACATAGCTTGATAACTTTTTGAGTACAGTTGCAACTTGTTCTCCAGAATGGATGGATCCATTCACAACTACAACAATGTATCAGTGTCCCAGTTTTCCCACATCCCCTCCAACATTCATCATTATTTTTTCCCTGTCATCTTAGCCAATCTGAGAGGTGTGCAGTGCTATCTAAGAATTGTCTTAATTTGCATTTCTTTGATAAATAATGATTTGGAACACCTTTTCATGTGAGTATAAATAATTTCAATTTCTTCATCCAAAAATTGTCTGTTCATATCATTTGAGCACTTATCAATTGGAGAATGGCTTGATTTCTTATAAATTAGAGTCAATTCTCTATATATTTTGGAAACGAGGCATTTATTTGAACCTTCAAGTGTAAAAATGTTTTCCCAGTTTATTGTTTCAGTTCTGATCTTTTCTGCATTCGCTTTGTTTGTTTAACTTGATATAATTAAAATTTTCTATTTTGTGATCAATAATGATCTCTAGTTCTTATTTGTTCACAAATCCCTTCGTATTCCACAGGTCTGAGAGGCAAATTATCCTAAGTTCTTCTAATTTATTTATAATATCATTCTTTATGGATAGATCATGAACCCATTTAGATCTTATCATGGTATATGATGTTAATTGTAGGTCAATGCCTAGTTACTGCCATACTAATTTCCAATTTTCCCAGCAGTTTTTGTCAAACAGTGAATTCCTATCCCAAAAGTTGGGTTCTTTGGGTTTGTGAAACACTAGATTGCTATAGTTATTGATTATTTTGTCCTGTGAACCTAACCTATTCCACTGATCAACTAGTCTATTTCTTAGCCAACATCAAATGGTTTGGTGACCACTGCTTTATAATATAGTTTTAGGTCAGATATAGCTTGGTCACCTTCATTTGATTTTATTTTCATTACTTCACTTCAAATTCTTGACCTTTTGTTCTTCCAGATGAATTTTGTTGTTATATTTTGAGGGTCAGTCTAATAATATTTTGGGAGTTTGGTATATATGTATGTGTATATATATATATGTATATGTATATGTATATATATATATATATATATATATATATATATATATATATATATATATATGTATATATATGTATGTATGTATAATACTATATATATATATGTATATATGTATGTATAGTACTATATATATATATCATCAAATGTTTTTCTGAGTGTATTGAGATGATCATATGTTTGTTTTTTTTTAATTTGGTTATTGATATAGTCAATTATGTTAGTAATTTTTCTAAAATTGAACCAGCCCTGGATTCCTGGTATAAATAGTACTTGGTCATGGTATATTATCCTGGGGATGATTTTCTGTAATTTTTTTGCTAATATTTTATTTAAGATTTTTGCATCAATGTTCATAAGATATATTGGCCTATAATTTACTTTCTCTAGTTTAGGTATCAGCACCATGTCTGTGTCATAAAAGGGATTTGGTGGGACTCTTTCAATCCGCATTTCTTTCCAAATAGTTTATATAGCATTGGAGTTAATTGTTCCTTAAATTTTTGGTAAAATTTACATTTAAATCTATCTGGTCCTGGGGATTTTTTCTTAGGGAGATGATTAATAGCTTGTTCTATTTCTTTTTTCTAAAAATGGGACTATTTAACCAATTTACATCTTCCTCTGTTAATCTGTGCAAACTATATTTGTGAATGTATTTATCAATTTCATTTAAGTTATCAAATTTATTGGCATAAAGTTGGTCAAAGTAACTCCTAATTATTACTCTAATTTCTTCTTCATTAGTGGCAAATTCTCCCTTTTCATTTTTTAATTAACAATTTGATTTCCTCTTTCCTTTTTCTAGTCAAATTTGCCAATGATTTATCTATTTTGTTCATTTTTTTCATAGAACCAATTCTTAGTTTTATTTATTAATTCAATATTTTTTGCTTTCAATTTTATTAAAATCTCTTTTTATTTTTAGAATTTCTAATTTAGTTTTTGATTGGGGGTTTTAAATGTGCTATTTTTCTAGCTTTTTTAGTTGCAAGCTTAATTCGTTGATTTTCTCTTTCTCTAGTTTATGCAAGTACTCCTTTGTAGATATAAAATTTCCCATTATTCTCTTTGGCTCCATTGCATACATTTTGTTATGTTGTCTCATTATTGTCATTCTTGTGGGTGAAATTATTAATTGTGCCTCTGATTTGCTGTTTCATCTATTCATTCTTTAAGATGAGATTATTTAGTTTCCAATTACCTTTTGGTCTATTTTCCCCTGGCTTTTTATTGAATGTAGTTTCTATTGCATCGGGATCTGAGAAGGATGCATTTACGATTTCTGCTTTTCTGCATTTGAATTTGAGGTTTTTATGTCCTAATACATGTTCAATTTTTGTATAGGTTCCATGAACTACTGAGAAGAAAATGTGCTGCTTTATGTCTCCATTTAGTTTTCTTCAAAGGTCTATCATACCTAACTTTTCTAGTGTTCTATTTCCCTCTTTAACTCCTTTCTTATGTGTTTTGTCATTTGTTTTATCTAGTTCTGAGAATGCAAGGTTGAGGTCTCCCACTATTATAGTTTTGCTTTCTATTTCTTCTTGCAGCTCTCTTAATTTCTCCTTTAAGAATCTAGATGCTATACTTGGTTCACATATATTTAGAATTGATATTGTTTCATTATCTATGTTACCCTTTAGCAAGATCTAGTGCCTTTAATTATCTCTTTTAATTATATCAATGTTTGTTTTTACTTAATCTGAAATCAGGATGGCAACCCCTGCTCTTTTGACTTCACTTGAGCATAGTAGATTCTGCTCCAGCATGATTTACTCTATATGTATCACCCTGCTTCAAGTGTGTTTCCTATAAACAATATATTGTAGGATTCTGTTTTTTTAATCCAGTCTGCTATTCGCCTCTGCTTTTTAGGGAAACTTACCCCATTCACATTTATGTTAAAATTACTAATTCTGTATTTCCTGCCATCTTGTTAACTCCAAACCATGCTTTTCTCTTTCCTTTCCTCCTTACACCCCTCCCCAGTATTAAACTTATGAGCACCACTAGCTTCATGCAGCTTTTTTAGGATTCCTCCCTCCCCCTTTCTTAACATTTTCCCTTAAATTATTGTATTCCCTTCTATTTAGCCTACCCCTTTCCTTTTTGTTTTCCCTCTCCCACTTTTCAATGAGGTGGGAGAAGTTTTTCTGTAAACCGAATATGTGTAATATTTTCTCTTTGAGCCAATTCTGATGAGAGTAAGATTCACAATATGTTCATCTCCCTCCCTTCTTTCCCTCAGATATGATAGCTTTCCTTTGCCTCTTTGTGAAAAATAGTATCTCCATTTTTCCCTTTTTCTGGTAGAACTTTCTTTCCATCTCTATATCCTTTTATATTATAACAATAAAATTAAATTATACATGTACTCTTTATGTATACCTCTAACAAAAATACAGTTCTCACAAGTTCTTTTTACCTTTTTATGCTTCTCTTGAATCCTATATTTTGGAGGTCAAACTTTTTGGTTAGCTCTGATTATTTTCATCAGAAATAAATGGAATTCAATTATTTAATTGAATGCCCATCTTCTACCCTGGAAGAAAATGTTCAGTTTGATTGGGTAAGTTATTCTTGGCTACATACCAAGTTCCTTTGTCTTTCAGAATATCAGTCCTTTAATGTGTATGCTGCTAGATCTTGAGTAATCCTTATTGTGACTCCTGGATATTTGTTTTTTTTTTCAGACTGCTTGTAGTATTTTTTCCTTGTTCTGAAATTCTGGAACTTCTGGAATTTAGCTACAATATTTCTTGGAGTTCTAATTTTTAGATCTCTTTCAGTAGGTCATCAATGAATTCTTTCATTGTCTATCACCCTTTATGTCTAAATCATGAACCCATTTAGACCTCATCTTGGTATATAGTGTTAGGTATAGGTCAATGCCTAGTTTGTCCCATACTATTTTCCAATTTTACCAGCAATTTTTTTTCAAATAGTGGGTTCTTTTCCTAGAATCTGGGGTCTTTGGGTTTGTAACAAAATATTTTTATCATAATAATTAATAATAATTTTGTCCTGTGATGCTAATCTATTTCACAGATCACTTACTGTCTTTTATAGTCAATAGCAAATTATTTTGATGATGGCTGCTTTATAATAGAGTATTAGGCCACATAACTTCATTTTTTTTTCATTAGTTCCCTTGAAATTCTTGACCTTGTGTTTTTACAGATAAACTTTGTTATTTTTTTCTTGGTGTGTAAAAGAATTTCTTGGGAGTTTGATTGGTATGTCACTACATAAGTAGATTAATTTAAGAAATATTTTCATGTTTATTATATTCACTTGTCCTACCCATGCTTTGTAATTTTCCAACTAATAAGATATGACTTTATTTGTGTGGAAAGTATTTTGTAATTATGCTCATATAGTTCTTAAGTTTCCATTGGCAGATAAATTCCCAAATATTTTATTCTATTAGCAGTTATTTTGAATGGAATCATATCTCTTGCTGTTGGACTTTGTTGGCAATATATAAAAATGCTGATGATTTTCTTTGGATTTATTTTGCATTCTGAAAATTTGCTACAGTTGGGAATTGTTTCTAGTAGTTTTTTAAGTGGTTCTCTAGGATACTCTAAGAATACCACGATATCATCTGCCAAGAGTGATAATTAGATTTCCTCGTGTCCTATTCTAATTCCTTTAATTTCTTTTTCTTTTCCTTTGCCATACCTAACATTTGTAATACAATATTGAATGGTAATAGTAAGAGTGGTCAAGCTAGTTTCACTCCTGCTATTACTGGGAATGGTTCTAGTTTATCCCTATTAAATATGATGCTTGCTAATAGTTTTAAATAGATGCTACTGATCATTTCAAGGAAAAGTCCATTTATTCCTATATTCTCTGCTGTTCTAAATAGGAATGTGGGTTGGCTTTTATCAAATGCTTTTTTCTTCATTTATTGAGATAGTCATATGACTTTTGTTAGTTTGGTTATTGATTTAGTTGATTATGTTAATAGTTTCCATACTTTTTAACCAGATCTGCCTACTTGGTCTAATACATGTGTTATCCTGGGAATGACTTTCTGTAATCTCATTGCTAATATTTTATTTAAGATTTTTGTATCAATATTCATTAGGGACATTGATCTATAATTTTCTTTCTCCATTTTCACCCTACCTGGTTTAGCTATCAGCACCATTTCTAAGTCATAAAAGAAATTTAGTAGGAGTCCTTCATTCCCTATTTTTCAAATAGTTTATATAGCATTGGGGCTAATTGTTCTTTAAATGTTTGGTAGAATTCACATGTAAATCTATCTGGCCCTGGAGATTTTTTTCTTAGGGAGGTATTTCTTTTTCTAAAATGGGACTATTTAAATAATTCATTTCCTCTTCTGTTAACCTGTGAAATCCATATGTTTGTAGATTTTCCTCCATTTCACTTAGATTATAAAATTTATTGGCATATAGTTGGGCAAAATAACTCCCAATTATTTTTCTACTTTTAGTTCTTCCTTTTCATTTTTGACACTAACAATTTGAATTTTTTCTTTCATTTTTCTAATCAAATTTGCAAAAGGTTTATCTCTTTTTTTGTTTTTTTTTTCCCTTAAAAACAATACTTAGTTTTATTTATTAATCCAATAGTTTATTTACTTTAAATTTTATCAATCTCTCCTTTTATTTTCAGAATAGCAAATCTGGTATTTAATTGAGGGTTTTTAATATTTTTCTTTTTTATTGTAAGCCCAATCATTGATCTTCTCTTTCTCTATTTTATTCAAGTAAGCATTTAGAAATATAAAATTTCTCCTAACCACAGCTTTGGCTGCATGCAATTCTCTCGGATGAAGTTGTTGATTGTATCTATGATTTGTTGTTTCACCCATTCATTCTTTAGGATTAGAATATTTAATTATTAGCTTTAGGTATATTTTCTCTTGGCCTTATATTGTATGTGACTTTTATTGCATTGTGATCTAAAAAATGCATTTACAATATTTGCCTTTCTGCATTTTTTGAGATTTTTATGTTTTAATAAATGGTCAATTTTTGGTTCTATGAACTGCTGAGAAAAAGGAAACTCCTCTCTGTCTCCATTCAACTTTCTCCAAATTTTGATAGATCCAAAGAACTATCATACCTAACTTTTCTAACATTCTCTTTACCTTCTTAACTTCTTTCCTATTTATTTTGTGATTTGATTTATCTATTTCTGAGACAGCAAGGTTGAGGTCCCCCACTAGTACAGTTTTGCGGTCTCATTCTTACATCTCTCTTAACTTCTCCTCTAGAAATTTGGATGCTATACCACTTGGTGCATATTTGTTTAGTACTGATTACCATACTTATAATTAGTATTGATCACTATACATAATGGTACCCTTTAGTAAAATATAGTTCTCTTCCTTATCTCTTTTGATTAGATCTTTCTTGTCTTTTACTTGATCTGAGATCATGATTGCTACCCCTGCTTTTTTTTTTTAATTCACCTAAAGCATAATAGATTCTGCTCCAGTATTTTATCTTTATTCTGTATGTATCACTCTTCTTTAAATGTCTTTTTTGTAAACAACATATTGTAGGATTCTAGCTTTTAATCCAGGCTACTATTTGCTTTTGTTTTATGGAAGAGTTCATCCCATTCACATTTGGGAAATAACTAATTCTGTATTTCCTGCCATCTTATTTACCCTAAGTTATAATTTTCTCTTTTCTTTACACCTTCTCTCCTCCCCAGTACAGCCCTTCCCCTTTAAAGTCCATCCTCATTTCTTATACTTTTCCCCTAATATTTCTGATTTCCTTTCTAATAATCTTTCCCTTTCTTTTCCCCTTTCCCCTCCTATTTCCCTATAAGGTGAAACAAGTTTCTCTGTGAAACAAAATATGTCTGACATTTTCTCTTTGAGCCAAATCTCATGAGAGTAAAATTCACATAACGTTCATCTTCCTCCCTTCTTTCCCTCAACTATAATTGTTCTTTTTTGCCTCTTCATGAGATGTAATTTCTCCCATTTTACCTCATTCTTTCTCTTTTTCCAGTAAAAGCCTCTTTCCACCTCTATTTTTCCCCATATGATCACAATAAACTCTCTAAGTATACCCATAACAGAAATATAGTTCTCAAGATATCTTTCCTTTTTACCTTTTTTGCTTTGTTTTTTTTTTTGATCCTCAGAAATTATGTTTATTCCCATTTTATAGAAACAGAAGTAAGACTGAGAATGGTTATATGATTTGTCCAGGGTTGCACAGTATCACAGGCAGGATTTGAATTTAAGTCTTTCTGACTCTCAGTCTAAAATGTTCATTTTTTAATACATTTTTTATTTACAAGATATATGGATGGGTAATTTTTTAGCATTGACAATTGCAAAATCTTTTGTTGCACTTTTTCCCCTCCTTGCCCTCACCCACTCCCCCACATGGCAGGTAGACCAACACATGTTAAATATACTAAAGTATATGTTAAATACAATATATGTATACATATCCATACAGTTATTTTGCTGCAAAAGAAGAATTGGACTTTGAAATACTGTACAATTAGCCTGTGAAGGAAATAAAAAATGAAAGCGGACAAAAACAGAGTGATTGGAAATGCTATGGAAATGGATATGGAAATACACTCAATTCCCAGATTTCTTTCACTGGGCTTAGATGGTTCTATTCATTATTTAACAAATGGAACTGGTTTGGTTCATCTCATTGCTGAAGAGAGTTACGTCCATCAGAATTCATCATCATATAGTATTGTTGTTGAAGTATATAATAATCTCTTGGTCCTGCTCATTTCATTCAGCATCAGTTCATGTAAGTCTCTACAGGCCGTTCTTAAATCATCCTTCTGGTCATTTCTTACAGAACAATAATATTCCATAACATTCATATACCCAATTTATTCAGTCATTCTCCAATTGATGGACATCCACTCAGTTTCCAGTTTCTAGCCACTATAAGAGGACTGCCACAAATATTTTGGCACATACAGGTCCCTTTCTCTTCTTTAAGATCACTTTGGGATATAACAGTAGTAACACCACTAGATCAAAGGGTATGCACTGTTTGATAACTTTTTCAGTATAGTTCCAAATCGCTCTTCAGAATGGATGAATGTATTCACAATTCCACCAACAATGTATGAGTGTCCCAGTTTTCCCACATTCCCTCCAACATTCAGCACTTTCTTTTCCTGTCATCCTAGGCAATCTGAGAGATGTGTAGTGATATCTCAGAATTCTCTTAATTTGCATGCCTCTGATTAATAATGACTTGGAGCATCATTTCATATTGCTATATATAGTTTCAATTTCTTTGTCTGTAAATTGTCTGTTGTTCATATCCTTTGACCATTTATCAATTGGAGAATGACTTGATTCCTAATAAATTTTATATATATATATATATATATATATATATATATATATATATATATATATATATGTAAATTTATATGAATATAAATAATAATAAAATATATTTTGGAAATGAGACCTTTATCTTTATCAGAACCTTTGGATGTAAAAATGTTTTCCCAGTTTATTATTTCCCTTCTAATTTTGTCTGCATTAGTTTTGTTTGTACAAAAGCTTTTTAATTTGATATAATCAAAATTTTCTATTTTGTGATCAATAATGATCTCTAGTTCTTCTTTGGTCACAAATTCCTTCATCCTCCACAGGTCTGAGAGGTAAACGATCCTATGTTCTAATTTATTTATGTTCTCATTCTTTATGGTTAAATCATAAACCCATTTTGACCTTATCTTGGTGTACAGTGTTAAGTGTGGTCCAATGCCTACTTTCTGCCATACTAATTTCCAATTTTCCCAGCAGTTTTTCTCAAACAGTAAATTCTTTCCCCAAAAGCTGGGATCTTTGGGTTTGTCAAAAGCTAGATTAATTAAAGTTATTGACTATTTTGTCATTTGAACCTAACTTATTCCACCAATTAACTAGTCTTTTTCTTAGCCAATACCACTGCTTTGTAATATAGTTTTAGATCTCGTACAGGTAGACCACCTTCATTTGCTTTTTGTTCTGTTTTTTTTATTAGTTCACCTGAAAGCCTTGAACTTTTGTCCTTCCAGATAAATTTTGTTGTTATGTTTTTCTAGATTATTAAAATATTTTTGGGGGGAGCCTGATTGGGATAGCACTAAATAAATAGATTAGTTAAGTAGTATTGTCATTCTTTTTATATTTGCGTCCCCTATCCAAGATCACTTAATATTTTTCCACCTGTTTAGATCTGACTTTGTTTGTGTGGCAAATGTTTTGTGGTTTTGCTCATATAGTTCCTGACTGTACCTTGGCAGATAGATTCTCAAATATTTTATACTATCAGCAATTAATTTAAATGGAATTTATCTTTGTAACTCTAAATGTTGGATTTTGTTCATGATATGTAAGAATACTGATAACTTATGTGGATTTATTTGATATCCTGCAACTTTGCTAAAGGTGTGGATTATTTCTAATAGCTTTTTTGATAGAATCTCTCGGGTTCTCTAAGTACACCATCATATCATCTGATAAAAGTGATAGTCTGGTTTCCTCCTTACCTACTTTAATTCCTTCAATCACTTTCTGAAATCTTATTGCCAAAACTAACATTTCTAATATAGTATTGAGTAAGAATGGTGATAGTGGGCAACTTTGTTTCACTCCTGATCTTATTGGGAATTGTTCCAGTTTATCCCTATTATATATGATGCTTACTGATGGTTTTAAATAGATGCTACTGATTATTTTAAGGAAAAGTCCATTTATTCTTATACTCTCAAGTGTTTTTAATAGGAGTGGATGTTGAATTTCATCAAATCCTTTTTCTTCATCTATTGAGATGATCTTATGTTTTTTGTTCATATGGTTATTGATATAGTCGATTATGCTAATAGTTTTCCAAATATGGAACCAGTCCTACATTACTGGTATAAATCCTACTTAGTCATGATTTATTATCCTGGGGATGATTTTCTGTAATCTTTTTGCTAATATCTTATTTAAGATTTTGGCATCAATATTCATTAGGGAGATTGTTCTATAATTTTCCTTTTCTGTTTTCAACCTACCTGGTTTAGGTATCAGTACCATGTCTGATTCATAAAAGGAATTTGGTAGGAGTCCTTCATTCCCCATTTTTTCAAGTATTTTATATAACATTGAAGTAAATTGTTCTTTAAATGTTTGGTAGAATTCACATATAAAGCCAACTGGACCTGGGAATTTTTTTCTTAGGGAATTGATTAATAGCTTGTTCTATTTATTTTTCTATAATGGGACTATTTAAGCAATTTACTTTCTCTTCTGTTAATCTGGGAAGCCTATATTTTTGAAGGTAGTCATCCATTTCACTTAGGTTATCAAATGTATTGGCATAAAGTTGAGCGAAGTAACTCCTAATTATTGCTCTAATTTCTCTTCATTGGTGGAAAGTTCTCCCTTTTCATTTTTTAAGACTAACAATTTGATTTTCATCTTTCCATTTTCTAATCAGATTTACCAAACCTTTATCTATTTTATTGATTTTTTTCATAAAACCAACTCCTTGTTTTATTTATTAATTCAATATATGTTTTCACTTTCAATTTTATCCAATTTCTTCTTTTAATTTTAGAATTTCAAGTTAGTGCTTGATTGGGGATTTTACTTTGGTCTTTTACTAGCTTTTTAAGTTGCAAGCCCAATTCACTGATCTTCTCTCTCTATTTTATTTAAGTAAGCCTCTAAAGATATAAAATTTCCACTTATTATCACTTTGGCTGCATCCCACAAATATTGGTATGTTGTCTCATTTCCATTTTCTTGGGTGAAATTATTAATTGTGTCTATGATTTTCTGTTTCATCCAATCATTCTTTAGGATGAGATTATTTAGTTTCCAATTAGTTTTTGGTCTATTTACACCTATCTTTTTGTTAAATGTAGTTTTTATTGCATTGTGATCTGAAAAAAAATATGTTTTTACTACTTCTGCCTTTCTGCATTTAATTTTGTGGTTTTTATGTCCTAATATGTGGCCAGTTTTTGTATAGGTTCCATGAACTGTTGAGAAAAAAATGCACTCCTTTCTGTCTCCATTTAGTTTTCTCCAAAGATCTATAATACCAACTTTTCTAGTATTCTATTTACCTCCTTAACTTCTTTCCTATTTATTTTTTTATGATTTGATTTATCTAATACTGAGAGTGGGAGTTGAGATGTCCCACTATTATCGTTTTGCTGTCTATTTCTTTTTTTTTTTTTTTAGAATTTTTCCCACAGTATATATGCAGGAGTAATTTTTTTATAATATTATCCCTTCTATTCATTTTTCCAAATTATCCCCTCCCTCCCTCTACTCCCTCCCCTTGATGACAGGCAATCCCATACATTTTACATATGTTACAATATAACTCAGATACAATATATGTGTGCAAATCCCATTTTCTTGTTGCACATTAAGTATTAGATTCCAAAGTTATAAGTAACCTGGGTAGATAGACAGTAGTGCTAACAATTTACATTCACTTCCCAGTGTTCCTTCTCTGGGTGTAGTTATTTCTGTCCATCATTGATCAACTGGCAGTGAGTTAGATCTTCTTTATGTTGAAGATATCCACTTCCATCAGAATACATCTTCATACAACATTGAAGTGTACCGAGATCTTCTGGTTCTATTCATTTCACTCAGCATCAGTTGATGTAAGTCTCTTCAAGCCTCTCTGTATTCGTCCTGCTGGTCATTTCTTATAGAGCAATAATATTTAATAACCTTCATATACCATAATTTACCCAACCATTCTCCAATTGATGGGCATCCATTCAACTTCCAGTTTCTAGCTACTACAAAAAGGGCTGCCACAAACATTTTGGCACATACAGGTCCCTTTCCGCTCTTTAGTATTTCTTTGGGATATAATCCCAATAACAGCAATGCTGGATCAAAGGGTATGCACAGTTTGATAACTTTTTGAGCATAGTTCCAAATTGCTCTCCAGAATGGCTGGATTCTTTCACAACTCCACCAACAATGTATCAGTGTCCCAGTTTTCCCACATCCCCTCCAATATTCATCATTATTTGTTCCTGTCATCTTAGCCAATCTGACAGGTGTGTAGTGGTATCTCAGAGTTGTCTTAATTTGCATTTCTCTAATCAGTAGTGATTTGGAACACTCTTTCATATGAGTGGATATAGTTTCAATTTCATCATCTGAGAATTGTGTGTTCATATCCTTTGACCATTTATCAATTGGAGAATGGTTTGATTTCTTATAAATTAGGGTCAGTTCTCTATATATTTTGGAAATGAGACCTTTTCAGAACCTTTAACTTTAAAAATATTTTCCCAATTTGTTACTTCCCTTCTAATCTTGTTTGCATTAGTATTGTTTGTACAGAAACTTTTTAGTTTGATGTAATCAAAATCTTCTATTTTGTGATCAATAATGATCTCTAATTCTCCTCTGGTCATAAATTCCTTCCTTCTCCACAGGTCTGAGAGGTAGACTATTTTCTATTTCTCTAATCTATTTATTATCTCATTCTTTATGCCTAAATCATGGACCCATTTTGATCTTATCTTGGTATGCTGTCTATTTCTTCTTGCAACTCTCTTAACTTCTCCTTAAGGAGTTAGATGCTATACCACTTGGTGCATATATGTTTAGTACTGATATTGCTTCATTTTCTATGTTACCCTTTAGCAAGATATAGTTTCCTTCCTTATATCTTTTAAGTAGATCAATTTTTGCTTTTGCTTGATCTGAGATAAGGATGACCACTCCTGCTTTTTTGATTTCACCTGAAGCATAATAGATTCTGATCCAGCCTTTTATATTTATTCTGTTAGTATCTTCCTGCTTTAAATGTGTTTCCTGTAAACTACATATTGTAAGGTTTGGCTTTTGACTCAGTCTCATTTTCTAATTCAAAAACTTTGTTTGTCAAAGAAATATTATCTTTTTCATATCTATTTTGTAAGTGTTTTATGTTTTTTTCAATTTTATCAAATTTATTTTGTAGGGAGTCGTATACTTTCCCCATCTCTTCTTGCAAATATCTCATTTTCTTTTCCCATTTTTCTTCTAACTCTTTTTTAAGCTCCTTTATGCAATCTTCCAAGAAAGCCTTGTGAAATGGGGACTAGTTTTTTATTTCCCTTTGATACTTTATCTGGAGTGGATTTGCCTTTAGAAACCTTAGAATTTGAGGTCTGTTTTTTTTTCTCTCTCTATAAAAGTTGCATATAATGAGAGTTCTTTTTGGGTTTTTGCTTATTTTTTAAGGCTTAAGGTATGCATTTTAACTAAAAGGAGTGACAGCTGCTTTACTTTGCCCTGGGCAGTTCTGCTCATTGACTTCTGGTGGTGGATAATTGTGGCTAGGTCCTAAGTTCTTCCTGGGCTCAGTGGTTTACAATTTGCCTTTTGTAGCAAATCTGCCAAACCACCTGCTTGGAATCAGGAGTAGCCCAAGTGGCTCACAGAATATCCCCAGGTACATGGAAGCTGAAATGCTCTGACTCCTGCCCCCGCTCTTTGCCCCAGGCTCCTTGTGCTGTGGTTTGGGCTCAGCTGCCTTTCTTTCTGTCCATTTGAAACAGGCCTGTCCTGAAGTTCTTACAAGGTTCTTTAATTCCAATAACAATTTAGAGGCTTAATTTACTGTTGATTTCAGAGTAAGTCAGAGGAGGTCACAGAAAGTCATGTCTGCTTTCTGCCATCTTGCCTTTGCCCCTGAGACTGACCTTTCTTGAATTTTTTCCAGTTTATCTTGAGCTGGAAAGTGGTTTCATTCCATCAGACTCTGTTTAGAGACTTGGTTTCATGTGGTTTTCAAGGGAAACTGGGAGAGCTTGGGAAGCTTTCTGGCTTTTTCTGCCATCCTGGCTCCATCAACAGAACTTTACAGGATCTTTCTTACAAGAGAAATTCTGAGTCCCCTGGACATTTAAGCTTTCTTGTGAATAAATACTTATTTGATTGATAGAAAAAAAAACAATTAGCATAAAGATCTGAGGCAGAGATGTATTCATACCTGTCATAACTCTCAGGAAAAGGGAATACCAGAATTTTTTCTACCTGCTTCTTAGATCAAGTCAAATCCAGGCAAGTTAAGTCAACAATCCTATATTAAGAAACAGACTATTGATAAATGTTAGGGATAAAAAGACACAATAATTCTAACTTCTTACAGCTGAAAACAAAAGAATGTGATAAAGAATGGGTCACTACTTTTGTATATGTATCCATTTCTAGTTCAGTAACCTAACCTCCAAGTCACAAATTCTTTCAGTTCCCTGGAAAATTTGGACTCTTCATCATTACATAGGTATCATAAGTTACACATAGCCAGAAATATGTTTTTCCCTTGTGTTTGCATGAGATCTTTTAGAGGGGATGAGTAAGAGAATGTCTGCAAACATTTTAAGAATGAGCTCATTTAGGTCATGTTATACTTAAATGATTTCATTCTGGTTTATAGATGTAGGGATCTTTAAAGATTTCTCAGAGAAGGTTCCTACTCTACTATTTTCCTTCTTTTTCTGATCCTCACATATGACTGAAGGAATATTTGGATTGACTGTGTGAAGGTAATAGTAATTACAACAGCTTGTCTGCTTTCTTATTCTTTTATGCCTAATTAACATGCAACATAAGTATAATTATGTATGTCATTAGATATATGTCAGATACTCTTTGTTTTATTTTATTTTATTGTAACAATAAAATCTCTGCATCTTCTAGGATCAGGGATCAAAGGGAACACTAGTCAGAAAACTAGAAAATAAGAGTGTATGAAGAAAGTCATGGAAAATAAAACTTGAAAATTATTTTGGAGAAACTTTGTAGAAGGCTCTGAATGCCAGATTAAAGAATATATATTTCTTATCAAAATAGTAGATACCTATAGTGATATTTAAGCAAGAAAATGGAATTATTATACGCACACCTTAGACTGTCTTTTAGTCTATGATATGTGAAGGGCATGTTAATATCAGGGAAAGAAAGGAGATAAGACCAGTTTTCATATCTTTGAAAGTTTCAGGCTCTAAATAGGCTTTTGATTGAATTCAAAGTGAGTAAGGGCTTACTGATACCTCTCTATAAGTTCAGTGCTTAGTTTTCTACTCACAGGATTTCACATGCTTTCTGTAGATACTCTTCAATTAGAAACATCATGACAGATAATGATTCCAGAGGGAACCTGCCCACTGAAAATTGACTTGTAAATCTGTAAAAATTAGTTTTCAACTATATTATTTCTACTACTTTCAAATTGATATCAAATTCTTTGTAAACTCTGCTCAGGACTTTTCCTATTAAGCTCCTATCTCCATCCCCTTCTTTTTCCAATTAATGATAAGTGGCCAGTTTATCAAATATCTTCTTCCTGGATTTAAATCTTGATGTTTCTCAAACTTTATTGGGGAACTGAGGAGAAAGAACATAGATATACTGCAAAAAAATGACAAGGCTGTCAACTACATGGCTGTTTGGGAAACTGCAAGTAGCTGGGGACTTGATGATGTGGACTTTTTTTTTAAAGATACCTCTCCATTGGATTCCCCTGAGTCATCAGAGTTGGTCTCAAGCAAGTCTATGAAATGGGAGACAGTCCCTTTCCACATGAACAGTAATGGAACAGCCTCATGCTCAGATGGCCAGTGATGACAGTGATGGATTCAGGGTTGCCTAAGAGCAGGCTAAGAAAAGACTGCCTCAAGTCAAATGTAATGAATGACATTAGAGAGTGTTAATGGAATAGTGAGAGAAGCCATAAAAATAAATCCCAAGACTGACCAACTGCAGCTTCCTTAGCTGTTTTCTCATCCCAATAAGCTGCAGAATGTGGCAGTATAGTCAATGGGAAAACATTAAAGGACAAATAACTTGAATAGTTGTTACTGAATATATTTCCCTCAATTCTTTTTTTTTCTATTTTTCTAATTTGAAAGCATCATATAAATTTCACTTACAATTTTTCAGGGAAATAATTGTAAGTGAAATTTATATGATGCTCTCAAATTAGAAAAATGTCCTACATGCATTATTATATTTTCTTCATGAAGCAACTTTTTGATCACCTAAGGATAAAACAGGTAATAGTCTCATTACTTCAAAATGAGAAAACAGAAGTTCAGATAAGTCAGATGACTTGTCAATAGATGCAACATTAATTAATCAACAGTGTTTGAATTTGATTAGTGGTCTCTTCTAATTCACAATTCCCGTATTCTAATATATATTGCAAAAGTGAATTTCCTTGAGTTGCAGAACTGCAAGGAAGTTCAGTGTCTTTTAGAATTCAACATTTCCTTGAACAAGAATGCCCTAGACAATATTGCCAACAAAATGAGGAAAAATAAAAGCAGGAAAAACCCAGTCTATTAGGCATATATATATATATATATATATATATATATATATATATATATATATATATATATATATATATATATATATGTATGTATGTATGTATGTATATGTGTTGGAGAGAGTATTTATTCAGATAAATAAATAGAAAGAAAGAGATTGATTGACAGAAAGATAAAGATATGTACTAACATTATTTCATTTTGATTCTTATTTGTAGTCTACCTACATCCAAAACTGATTTGAAGTGGCCATTGTATAATTATTATGCTTATATAGTTATCCTAAGAAGAGAAGAAAATGATTATAACTTAATAGATTCTAATTTGTATTGGAATTTGGAGATTATCTAGTTTTATATATACCTACGTGATCATTAAGTCATTAAGTGATTGAACCAATTCTTATCTCCACCAAAAGGATATTAATGTGTGTATATATATATATATATATGTATATATATATATATACACACACACATTAATATATATATATATATATATATATATATATATATATATACACACACAGAGCTGGATTTTTTCACTCTTCTAATCCTTGGAATATATATATGTGTGTGTGTGTGTGTGTGTGTGTTTGTGTGTTTGTAACATCCCTAAGTCAACATTAATTATTAAAGAAATACAATTCTAAGGTTCTAATCTACATCCATTAAATTGGCAAAAATGACCACAATAAAAAATAGTGTTACTTTAAGCATTATGTGTGTATGTATATACATATTGTAATGACAGAAAATTGTGGACTATGAATATTGTTGTTGTGACATAAAAATGAAAAATATTACATATGCAAGAAATGCAAAAATATTTGTAGAAGCAAATGCAGAGTCAATTTTGAAGAAATAAGAGAACAATTTACATGACAATAGTATTTTAAAGAAAATCATCTTTGAAAGAATTGAGAACTAGGGGAACTTAGGTGGCTCAGTGAATAGAGCACCAGCCTTGAAGTCAGAAGGATCTAAGTTCAATTTTGTCCTCAGATACTGAATACTTCTTAGCTGTGACCCTGAACAAGTCACTTATCCCCAATTGCCTCAGCAAATATAAAAAATAAATAAATAAATAAATAAATAAATAAATAAATAAATAAATAAATAAATAAATGAATGAATGAATGAATGAATAAATAAATAAATAAATAAATAGAATAAATGAATGAATAAATGAATAAATAAATAAATAGATAAATAAAAAAGTAAATAAATAAATAAATGAATGAATGAACAAAAACAAAAACAAAACTAAGAACTCTGATAAATGCAACAAATAGTAGTCCCTTTAAAGGAATGATAATGAAACAATTTTCTATTCCTTGCCTAAACTTGGTGACAATCCATAAAGAGCTAGACCAGGAGACATGAAGATGTGAATCCACATTTAGTCTCAGACATTATTTAGCAGTGTAATTCGAAAACACTTAAATAGTTCTGCTTCATTTTTTTGTTTGTGAAGTGGGAAAAATAATAACTTTCAGAAATGTTGTGAGGACAAAATAAGATAATATTGATAAACCATTTTGCAAAACTTGTAGGCAATATGTAAATACTAGATATTAGAGATAGTGTTTCTGTTCAGTTCTATTAACTTTTTGTGACCCTGTGGGTAACATTACATCAGTAAGGTCCATGGGATTTTCTTGGCAAAGATACTGGAATGGTTTGCCATTTCCTTCTGTGGATTAAGATAAACAGAGGTAAAATGACTTAGCCAATCATAGGTTGTAAGTGTCTGAGGCCAGATATGAACTCAGGTTTTCCTGACTATAAGCCCAGTTCTTTAACTATTTAGTTGCCCCATTTGAGTAATATCGAAATGGGAATCGGTAGGTGGCAATAAATGATAAAAAAAGAAAAAAAGAGAACTAGGGAAAAAAAGTATCTATGAGAGATTTTAAAAATACAAAGAAGGGAATTGACCATTTAGAAGAAGATGCAGGGAAGCAAGAGAGTATTAGTATGATGAATTTATGTATATTTAAATACACATAATGGGATTTATCAGTTAAATATATAACCCTTTTGTAAGTTCTTTTTTTTTGTATATTATTAGCCACAAAGTTGGAGTGTCAACTATTACATTTATAGATTGCAATAGATAGTAATCCCATTCAACTTTAGACTCTTGTTATTTGATTCATTGAAATACTCATTCTTAATGAGATAATAAATAGATTAGAGTAACAGAGGATAGTCTACCTCTCAGACCTGTGGAGGAGGAAGGAATTTATGACCAGTGGAGGACTAGAGATCATTATTGATCACAAAATAGAAGATTTTGATTACATCAAACTAAAAAGTTTCTGTACAAACAATACTAATGCAAACAAGATTAGAAGGGAAGTAACAAATTGGGAAAATATTTTTAAAGTTAAAGGTTCTGAAAAGGTCTCATTTCCAAAATATATAGAGAACTGACCCTAATTTATAAGAAATCAAACCATTCTCCAATTGATAAATGGTCAAAGGATATGAACACACAATTCTCAGATGATGAAATTGAAACTATATCCACTCATATGAAAGAGTTTTCCAAATCACTACTGATTAGAGAAATGCAAATTAAGACAACTCTGAGATACCATTACACACCTGTCAGATTGGCTAAGATGACAGGAACAAATAATGATGAATATTGGAGGGGATGTGGGAAAACTGGGACACTGATACATTGTTGGTGGAGTTGTGAAAGAATCCAGCCATTCTGCAGAGCAATTTGGAACTATGCCCAAAAAGTTATCAAACTGTGCATACCCTTTGACCCAGCCGTACTACTACTGGGCTTATATCCCAAAGAATTACTAAAGAAGGGAAAGGGAATTGTATGTGCCGATATGTTTGTGGCAGCTCTTTTTGTTGTAGCTAGAAACTGGAAGTTGAATGGATGCCCATCAATTGGAGAATGGTTGGGTAAATTATGGTATATGAAGATTATGGAATACTATTGCTCTGTAAGAAGTGACCAGCAGGACGAATACAGAGAGGCTTGAAGAGACTTACATCAACTGATGCTGAGTGAAATGAATAGAACCAGAAGATCTCTGTACACCTCAATGCTGTATGAAGGTATATTCTGATGGAAGTGGATATCTTCAACATAAAGAAGATCCAACTCACTTCCATTTGATCAATGATGGACAGAAATAACTACATCCAGAGAAGGAACACTGGGAAGTGAATGTAAATTGTTAGCACTACTGTCTATCTACCCAGGTTACTTATACCTTCGGAATCTAATACTTAATGTGCAACAAGAAAATGGTATTTACACACATATATTGTATCTAGGTTTTATTGTAACACATGTAAAATGTATGGGATTGCCTGTCAACGGAGGGAGGGAGGGGATAATTTGGAAAAATGAATGCAAGGGATAATATTATTAAAAAATTAATCATGCATATATACTGTGAAAAAAAAATTCTAAAAAAAAAAAAAGAAAGAAAAAGAAATACTCATTCTTATTACACCAAGCTCTAAAATAAGGCAGGGATAGTTTTGGATATTTTCTTATTAATAATGAAAAATTCAATTGCCACATCTTTGTCGTAATTAAATAGATAACTCTGTAAAATATGATTAAATAATCTTATTTAATAAAGGATAAACCACTTTCCCCATAACTAGTTTCTCTCCCCATCTTCCACTCTCTACAAATAACACATGCACAAACACACACACACACACACACACACACACACACACGTGAATTAGGGAATATACACAAACAAAATCAATAATTAAATGATATGAACAGACAATTTTCAAATGAAGAAATTATAATCATCTCTACTCATATGAAAAGTTGTTCTAAATCATGATTGATCAGAGAAATTCCAATTAAGACAACTCTGAGATACCACTACACAATTCCCAGTTTGGCTAATATGACAGGAAAAGATTATTCCCTAATTTCTCATTTTTAAACATCAATCATGCTTATTATAAAATGTATTACTGATTAAAAAACACAAATATATATAGCCATTCACAATGTTTTAGCTGGGTGAAAAATCACAGTCATAACAACTATTACAACTGGACATAAGAAGTCACTTGTAAAACAAAAGTCCCAATAATTGCTTCACTCAAAACAACATCAATTTTTAAATTAATATTTTCTTTTTATTTTCAAAACTATGCATGGATATTTATTCAACATTGACCCTTAAAAAACCTTGTCTTAATTTTTTTTCCATCACCAGCACCTCTCCCACAGCAATCACCTTCTCCTATGACTTGATTGCAAAAAGCACTACTTAAAGCCAAAGGGCAGAATACAGCTGATTTGAGAATAGAAATTTATCTTGTGATTTAACCTCTCGTGATTGGAAATCTATAGCAAGGACATGCTAAGAACCTGGACAAAACTTTTTGTGGCTTTCTGAATATAGTGAACTCTGTAGGATACAAGCCCAATGAAACAGACAAATGAGAGGTAATACACCAATCATCTGTGACCAACTAACAAGTGTAGGTTCTTATGCAGATGCTTCAGCACAGATTAATTATCCCATAGCAGCATATGAGCAAATTGTTGCTGCTGATATCAAAGCATGGGGCTTTATCCCAGATAAACAAGACAGAGGAGAAGCCTTCATGAAAATAGCACAAGGGGGCCAAATGAACCTTTGGTTGGTTTTGTGGGACAGATGCAGACAGCTGTCATATGAACTATTGGTGAAAATGCAGCAACAGAAATTATGATAAGGCAACTTGCTAAAGAAAATGCTAATGAGGTTTGTAAAAGAATTATATTAGTACTACACAAGGATGCTTCTTTAGAAGAGATCATAAGACACTGTGCCACGGTGGGCACAAATGCCTTTTATATCCAGGCTATGATACAGATCTCCCAAGATCTGTACATGGGAAGACAGGGTCCCTTTTGGCAAGGGACTTCCAGAGAGATTCATCAATACTTTCGGTGTGGTAAAGTAGGGCATTTGAAAGCTCAATGTTGGCATAAAGATAGAGTGAGAAAATAGGGTGGGAGAACAAGACCCAAAATCCCCTGTGCAAAGTGCAACAGAGGCTTGCATTGGGCATCAGAATGTAGACTGATTCAGGGAATTGGGATGGGGGGCCCAGCTTCAGGGCCCAAAAGAAGAAATACTTGGGGCTGATGCTGTACCCAGATAGTCTTTAAAAGTTCAGTACTCAGACATGACCAATCAGCCAAGAAGCAATCTGATGGAAGAAAGGGATTATATAATCAATCAGCCAGGAAGCAACTTGATGGGAGAAAGGGATTACAATTGGAGAGAATAGAGTTGCATGCAGCTTGGACTACTGAGATATCCCCTGGAGAGGTGAAATCTGTTCTTCTCCAGCCTATGGATTCCTTGCCTTCAGGCACAGTAGGCTTGACCATTTCACCTCCTGAGAATTCTTACAAAACAATGTTCATCCATAAACTGAGGTGGGAAACTGGGGAACTGTATCATTACATTACATGGATGATATATTGGGATGTACACCTGAGGAACAAATGTTAGAAGCACATCTACAAAAGATCATAGATACACTAAGGAACTATACATTCAAAAGCATGCTCCTTTTCAATATTTAAGACATGAAGTATACCCTAAGGTGCTTACAGTACAAAAACTTGCCTTAAGAACAGAGAAGCTAAACACCTTAAATGACTTTAAAAATTGATAGGAGATATCCAATGGATGTATCCAGTGTTAGGCCTGACTACCTATCAATTTCAACCATTATATGACATTTTAAGAGGAAACAGTGCTTTAAGCTCACCATACCAACTTACAAAAGAAGCTCAAGAGGATTTGAGAGAAGTTGAACTGGCTTTATCCAATGTGGCTAAAAGAGTCACTCAAAAACCCTTGGAAATATCATTTTTTTGCTACACAAGAGGCATCCACACAGTCCTTCCTCAAGAAGACAGTGTGATAGAGTGGGTGAACCTCCCAGCACAACCAGAACAAAACCTTACTCCTTACCTAATGCTTGTGGCTAGAATTTTATTAAAGGCCATTAAGCTAGCAGTACAATTATCTGGGATAAGATTTGACAAGATATACACCTTTTATACTAATGCACAAATTAATGTATGCTGTGAAACCATCCTAGAGTGGTAAATTTTATTGGCCACTGCTCCAAATTTTATGCACAGGTCTCCATTAAAGATAACCAGACTATTACATAATTGGCAATGGATTCTTGAAGAAAAGGTTTCTAAAGTTCCTCTTAAAGGGCCAACTATCTTTATAGATGGATCCACGCACCTTTTCAGGACTCACATTTGCAATACCAGCAGCAAAAGAGACAGCTTGAGAGGTCACTGAATTCCTTATACAATCATTTGCAATTATGGATGTGTCACAAGCAATAAAAAAAGACAATGGACCTGCATATACTTCTAAACATTTTGCACAATTTTGTGTACAGTGTAAGATTTTACACACCACTGGCATACCCTTTAATCCTCGAGGACAGGCAATAGTAGAGAGGAGAAACAGAGACAGTAAGACACTCCTCCAAAAACAAAAGAAAGGGGGAGCCACAGGTTTCCCTAGAGAACTTCTAAATTTAGCTCCCTATACAATTAACTTCTAGATTTTTATCAAACATGCACTGGCTTGGGCAGACAGGTTTTATAACCCATTGGAAGGTCAGCATCCAGTGTGAACAGCTCCACTATCTTTAGACAATCTCCAGGTGATGTGGAGAGATTGAGAAAGTGATGAGTGGAAGGGACCAGATAGGTTAACTGTTTGGGGGAGAGTGTTTGCTTGTATTTCTACAGAGGGAGGAGGAATCAGATGGGTGTCAAGGAACTGTATTCTCCTTGTCCATTGGAGAGAGATGGAAAAGACCCTTGAAACAAAGGGAAGACCCAAGAAATATAGGGTAGTTTCATTGCTGATTGTGCCCACCACTGAAAGAGTATGGCAGTTATGGAAGTTGACTCATAGACATCAAAAATTGTTAGAGACTGATGCAGGACTTCAAAATCCTCAGGAATCATTGGAATACCAAGACATGATAAGATTGTTGTTAAGACTTGAAAATCCTCAGGAATCATTGGATTCCCTGAGGCATGATAAGACTTTCAAGACTTCAAAATCTGCAGGGATCATAGGATTCTCTGACACGTGAAATACTGGACAATTGATTGCTTTTTGGACTATCTCTTGGCTAATAAAGGAGGTGTATGTGTAATTGTTATTTACATAACCTCCTTCTAGGACTTCTGGAAATTTTTTACAATACCATGTTGATTCATATTGTTTGTTATATCACTGCTTGCATGTAATTGCATTACAATTCATGTTTGTTACACTATATTGAGCCTGCACTGGCTTTGAGGAGAGCATCACTACTAGTCTGTGCTTTATTGCTATGTGTTTATGTAATACCTCCCATGCTGATAGGTTTGTGTATACCTGTTTCTAGTAAGACCCTTCAGTCCAGAAATCTCCTAACACTATCTGGCTTGACTCCCCACTTCCCTTTGTTGTTTTTTCATCTCTCTTGAGAAGTCAGGGAGGGCGTGATCATCTCCTTTTTATTGCTTTCACCTCCCTTCCTGAGAAGTCGGGAGAGCGTGATCATCTTTTTGGGGTTCTCACCTCCCTGAGAAGTCAGGAGGGTGTAATCACTTGTGTTCTAAAACAAAAGAAAGCTGGAGATGTAGAGTGCTGAAATTCCAAAAAGGTATGCTTGAATCAGACAACCTAGCACTTAAGGCTAATTATCTATTTGATGTGAGATAATGACTCTATTAGCATATATTTGGATAATGACTCTTCTCACCATTGGTGCTTGTTGAATGTTTGGTGTTAAGATAATCATAGGCAAGGATTGGAAAGAGGGGAAGGGGTGGAAGGGAGGCAAGAGTCACTTGGGGACAGGACAAGGAGGAGAGAAGCTGGTGATTCAGGACTCCAGAATCCAGAAGAGATATTTGGCAAGCTTCATGGCAGCTTGCCTGCCTCCTTCACTTCTCCCCCTAAAAACCAAGGACTTTGATTTATCCTGACTCCGGCTGACCCTGAAGCCCTCCAGGGAGCTAGCCCATACTTTACACCCCCTACATGATACCTTAGATGACAGGTATTCCAATATAGCTTAAAGACATTAAATATATGTTAAATCCAATGTATGTATACATATTTATACAATTATTTTGCTGCACAAGAAAAATCAGATCAAAAAAAAAAAAAGAAAAAAGAAAAAGAATGAGAAAAAAAATGCAAGCAAACAACAACAAAAAGAATGAAAATGCTGGGTTGTGTTCCACACTCAGTTCCACTGTCCTCTCTCTGGGTATATATATATAGGTGGCTCTATTCATCATCAGATCATTGGAACTGGCCTCAATCATCCCATTGTAGGAAAGAGTCACATCCATCAGAATTGACCATTGTATAATCTTGTTGTTGATCTCGCTTTTCTGCTCATTTCACTTAGCATCAGTCCATGAAAGTCTCTCCAGGCCAATCTAAAATCATCCTCCTCATCATTTCTTATAGAACAATAATATTCAATAACAGTCATATATCATAATTTATTCAGCCACTTCCCAACTGATGGAGATCCACTTAGTCTCCAGTTTTTTACCACTACAAAAAGGGCTGCCACAAACATTTTTGCAAAAGTGGGTTCCTTTTCTTCCTTTAAGATTACTCTGGGATATAACCTAGTATAGTACTGCTGGATCAATGCATTTGCCCACTTTTTGAACATAGTATCAAATTACTCTCCAGAATGACTGGATCCATTCACAATTACCACAAAAATTAATAATGTCCCAGTTTTCCCACATCCGCTCCAACATTCGTCATTATGTTTTCCTATCCTCTTAGCCAAAATGAAAATTGTGTACTGGTATCTCAGAATTGTAGTGATTCAGAGCAATTTTTCATATGACTAAAAATGATTTTAATTTCTTCATTTGAAAATTGTCTGTTCATATCATTTCACTATTTATCAATTAGAGAATGGCTTGATTTTTTATAAATTTGAGTCAATCCTCTATATGTTTTAGAAAGAAAGCCTTTGTCAGAATCCTAAAATTTAAAAATGTTTTCTCAGTTTATTGCTCCCCCTTTAATTCTGTCTGCATTAATTTTGTTTGTATAAAACCTTTTTAGCATAATATAATCAAAATTATCTATTTGGTGTTCAATTATGAGTTCCAGTTCTTCTTTTATCACAAAACCCTTCCTTCTTCCTAGATCTAAGAGGTAACTATCCTATGTTCTTGTAATTTACTTATAATATCACTCATTATATCTAAATTATGAACCCATTTCAAACTTATCTTGGTCTATGGTGTTAGATGTGAGTCAATGCTTAGTTTCTATTATACTAGTTTCCAATTTTTCTCAGTAGTTTTTGTCAAATAGTTAGTTCTTATCCCAAAGTTCTGTGATCTTTGGATTTGTAAAACACTAGATTGCTATAGTTATTGACTATTTTGTCCTTTGAACCTAACCTATTCCACTGATCAATTACTCTATTTCTCAACCAGTACCAAATTTTTTTTGATGACTGCTACATTATAAGATAGTTTAAGTCTGGCACAGCTGGGCCACCTTCACTGGAATTTTTTTTGTCATTATTTCCCTTGAAATTATTGGCCTTTTGTTCTTCCAGATGAACTTGAATTCAGTTATTTTTCTAGATCTGTAAAATAATTTATTGGGAGTTTAATTGGTATGAGAGTGAATAAATAGATTAATTTAGGTAACATTGTCATTTTTTTTAGTTTGCTCAGCCTAACTATGGGCACTTGGTAGTTTTCCAATTGTTTAGATCTGACTCTATTTGTATGGAAAATGGTTTGTAGTTGTGTTCTATAATTCCTGACTTTCCCTTGGCAGATGGATTCCCAGATAATTAATCCTACTGACAGTTATTTTGAATGGAATTTCTCTTGCTGTTGGACTTTATTAGTAATATATAAAAATGCTGATGATTTTCTATGGATTTATTTTGTATCCTGCAACTTTGCTAAAGTTGTGAATTTTTTTCTAGTAGTTTTTTATTTGATTTCATGGATACTCTAAGAATACCATTATATCATCAGGAAATAGTGATAATTTAGTTTCCTCATTACCTAATTCCTTTAATCTCTTTTTTTTTCTCTTTTTGACAAAGCTAACATTTCTAATACAAGATTGAATAGTAAGGGTGATAGTGGGCAAACTTGTTTCGTCCCGATCTTATTGGGAATACTCTCGTTTATCCCCATTATATATGATGTTTGCTGATGGTTTTAAACAAATGCTACTGATCATTTCAAGGAAAAGTATATTTTATTCCTCTATTCACTAGTATTTTTAATGGGCATGGGTTTTAGATTTTATCAAATGCTTTTTCTGTATCTATTGAGGTAATAATATGATTTTTGTTTGTTTATTGATGTAGTTAATTATGCAAATAGTTTTCCTAATACAGTTATAAATCCTACTTGGTTGTGGTGTATTATCCTGGGAATTACTTTCTATAATCTAATTTCTATTATTTTATTTAAGATTTTTGCATCAATATTCATTAGGGAAATTAGTCTATAATTTTATTTTCCTGTTTTCACCCTGTCTCATATAAGTATCAGCACCATGACTGTGTCATAAAAAGAATTTGATAGGAGTCCTTCTCTTCCTATTTTTTCCAAATAGTTTATATAGTATTGGAGTTAATTGTTCTTTTAATGTTTGATAATAATTTACATGTAAATCCATCTGGTCCTGGGGTTTTTGTTGTTTTTTTTTTCCTTAGGAAGTTGATTAATAGCTTGCTCTATTTCTTTTTTCTAAAATGGGGCTATTTAAATAATTTATTTTCTCTTCTGTTAACCTGAACAATCTATATTTTTGTAGATATTCCTCCATTTCATTTAGATTGTCAAATTTATTGGCATATAGTTGTGCAAAATAACTTCTAATTATCGTTCTAATATCCTCTTCATTGGTGGAAAGCTCTCACTTTTCATTTTTGAGACTAAATTTTTAGTTTTCTTCTTTCCTTTTTCTAAACAAATTTATTAAAGGTTTATCTATTTTGTTGGTTTTTTTCATAAAACCAACTCTTAGTTTTATTTATTAATTCAATAGTTTTCTTACTTTCAGTTTTACTAATATCTCCTTTTATTTTCTGAATGTCAAATATGGTATTTAATTGAGGGTTTTTAATTTATTCTTTTTCTAGCTTTTTTAGTTGTAAACTCAATTCATTGATCTTCTCTTTTTCTATTTTATGCAAGTAAGCACCTAGATATATAAAATTTCCCCTAATGACTTCTTTGACTACATCTCACAAATTTCTTATTTAATTTGTGGTTGGGTTTATCTAGTTTTTGAGGCAGCAAGCTTTAGATCTCCCACTAGTATAGCTTTGCTGTGTATTTCTTCTTCCATCTTTCTTAACTTCTTCTCTAGGAATTTGGATGCTATAGCAATTAGTGCATATATACTTAGTATTGATATTACTTCATTATCTATGATATCTTTCATCAAAATTTAGTTTCCTGCTTTATCTCTTTTTAATTATTATTATTTTTTTTGCTTCATCTGAGATCAGAATCACTACCCCTAATTTTTTTTTTACTTCACCTGATACTGATCTAGTCTTTTACCTTTATGCTATGTTTATCACTCTGCTTTAACTATAATTCTTGTAAACAACATATTGTAGAATTCTGGGTTTTATTCTGATTTGTTATCCACTTATGCTCTATGAGAGAGTTTATCCCTTTCATATTCACAGTTAAAATAACAAATCATGTATTTCCTGCCATTTTATCTATCCCATGTAAGTTATGATTTTCTTTTTCCTTTCCTCCTTCTTTCCTCCCCACTGTCCCTCAAACAGTCCTCCCCCTTTAGAGCTACTTCCCCTTTCTTATGCCTTTCTCCTACTACTTCTCTTTTCCCTTCTATTAGCCTTCCCCTTTCTTTTTTGCTTTCCCTTCCCACTTCACTATAAATTGAGACAAGTTTCTCTGTTAAACCAAATACAGCTGATATTCTCTCTTTAAGCTACTTCTGATGAGAATAAGATCTGTGCACTGTTTAGCCCCTCCTTTGTTTCCCTCAATTATAATAGATCTTCTTTGCCTCTTTATGAGATATAATTTCCTCATTTTACCTCCTTTTTCCTCCTTTTCCAGTATGATTCCCTTTCCACTTCTGGTTTCTTTTTCATATGATCAAAATAAAATCAAATTTTACTCACATTCTCTATATACACCCATAACAGAGATAGAGTTCCAAATTGCAACATTCAATTTTAATTTTTTCTATTTATATTGATTTATATCATTGCATATATAATTTTTTCCATTTTTACTTTATTTTGCATCATTATATAAATGAGTCCATGGTTCTCTGTATTCATCATATAATTGATAAACTTTTATTAAGCACCTTCTATGTGCTACACACTGTGTTAAATGCTGGGGATATAAAAAAGAGGCAAAAGTCATTCTCTGACCTTAAGGAACTTATAGTCTAATAGGAGAGACAACATGGAAACAAATATGTAGAAAGAAAGACAGAATAAATAGAAAACAACAGAGAGAATATAATAGTATTAAAATGGTTTGGGGAAAGCTTACAGTAGAGGTGAGTATTTTAGTTGGCACTTAACAGAAAACTAAAGAGATCATTAGGAAAAGTGAGGAGGGAGAACATTCTATGCATGAAGAACATTCAAAAAATGCCTGGAGCCTATCTTATTCTTGGAATAACTGAGGTATCAGTGTCACTGTATCAAAGAGGATATTTGGAGATGTAAGGAATAAAAAGATTGGAAAGTCAGGAGAAGGTTAAGTTATAAAGGACTTTGAATGTTAAAAAGAACATTTTAGATTTGCTCCTGGAGGCAACAGAAAGTTACTGGACATTATTGAAGGTAGCTGGTGGTGTAGCAGATAGAGAGCTGAGTCTAGAAATAGGAAGACTTGAGTTCAAATCCAACTTTAGGTACACAAGCCTTAGAGGCAGTAAGTCTTATCTTCATTAGTTCAAATCCAGTATCAGACACTTATAGCTCCATGATATCAGGCAAGACACTTAATAATGCTTGCCTTAGTTTACTCATCTGTAAAATGAGCTGGACAAGAAAATGATAAACCACTCCAATTTCTTTGCCAAGTAAACCCAAAAGAGGTTATAAAATGTTAGAAATATCTGAAGATTAAAGTTCTTCTTTTTGAGAACGATTATTTTTATATGCATGTATCACTTATCTACTGGGCAATATATTTTACTTATATATAGATATATAGATCATAGATAGAAAGATGAGACAAACAGATTTGTTATTTCTCTATAGATTTTTGAGATCAAACTCCTAACAGAGAAATATGATTAATAAAAATATTTCCCTTTTTAAAACTGTGTCACATTTTATCTATAATTTATTTGATTGATTTCTGTAGAAGTCTAATAATATTATTTAATGATATTATCAAATTTACCTATTTAATTTTATAATGGTTTCTTGTTTGTTTTAGAAAACTCCTACCAATAGCTTTGATAGGTATATGATCTATTTTGCTTATTATTTTGGTGTTAAGATTTTCAATATTAAGGTCATGTCTCCAATTTGAATTTATTATAGCATATGATAGAAAGTTGTTGAAGAAGCTATTTAAATTAGTGTTAGTAGTAAATATTCATATACAATAATATTAAATATATTCAAAATAAAAATGAATTTTGAAAATTATAGAGACATATCTAAAATTCTAGAGGGAGTTTTTTAATAGAGGGAGGCATGAATATAAAGCATTTTGTGTGAAAAAACATTTTCGTTTAGTAGAATTTTAGTTTGATTGTTTGATATGAGATTTCAAATGGTTAATGTAATATTTTGCTTTCTGAAAGCCATAGTTTCCAGGAATAAAACAATATCCCAATTCTACCAGATTTGTTCTGGTCACATCATGTATTATATTTTGTGTTCAGTTCTGGACAACAAACTATGGAAATAGTAGTATTAAGACAGAGAATGTGCACAGGTGGGTCACCACAATGGTGAAGAAGTCTTGGGGTAATTCACTATGAAAAGCTATTAAAACGGTTATAAATTCCAAGAAGAGAAGATTCAGGAGAATATTATAGCTGCCTTCAAACATTTGAAAAAACATCATATAGAAGAGATACCTGATGAAAAAAAAATTAGCAAGAGTATGCACAAATTGCAAAGAGAGCAGATTTAGATTCATTGGAGTGAGGTGTGGGGGGAGGGGTGGTTTTTAATAATTAGAGGTATTGCAAAGCTAAATAAGCTGTCCCAAAAGTTGACTGATTACTCCCTCACTGGAAATTTTTAAGCAAAAGTTGGATTAATACTTGTCAGGTAATTATAGGGAGGATTTGTTGTAAAATGTGGTTGGCATTAGATGATCATTTAGGTCTCTTTAAACTTTGCAATCCTGTGTTTTTGTGATTACATCTCAAGTACCATGTCCATTTTGATGTTCCTATATCTTGAAAGAATTATTGGCATGCTAGAGAATGCATTCAAGAGTATAATATAGATACTGAGGTGTCAAAGTCAAATCATAAAAAAAAAAATTAGTTGAACCATTGTGGATATTTAGCTTCAAAAAAACTTAGGGATATATATGAAAGAGTAACAGACAATGATTATATTTTAAGTTCTGAATGACAATTTTCTACTCTCCTCATATCCAAAGAATTTATATCCAAAATTTAACAGTCATTGGCATGTAGTGTTTAATAAAAGTTAATTGACTCAATTTGTCCACTTGCATCTATGTCTTAGATCATATTTTAACTACATCTTAACTCCAGCAGACATCCTCACCTTTTCTAATGTGTTCTTTCTCTTACTTGCTTCTCTCTCCTCTACTATCCCTTTTATAATTATAGTGCCACCTGTCTCATTCCTTTCACTAAGAAGTTTATTGAAAAAGTTGTAATGTCCCACTATTTTTATATTTCTCACTATCCCTCTTTTTTCTTATTTGTTTGCAAGGGCAATGAACATGGGCTTCTTAACCCCTATGAGTGTGACCACCAATCCCACTTTTCCATGAAAACTGTATTCTAAAAAGGTGACCAATAGTCTCTTAATCACCATTAAGGAACTATTTTTTTCCTTCTTTGATTTTTTTCTGCCACTTTTGGAAGTGTTTATTGCTACACTTCTTTCCTAACTCAGCTTCAGGACACATACAACCTCATAACCCTATTCCTACAATGCTCGGTGTTTCTTCTCTTTCTCACTGTCTATTCATCTTCCCTATGGATGTTCCTCAGGGCTCTGTCTATTTCTGTCTCTCTCTCTTTTCCTCTCTCCCTCTCTTCCTTTTTCCCTCCCCCCTCTCTCTGTATGTGTGTTTCACTGTCTCTGTCTTTCTCAGTGTCTGTCTCTCTGTCTCTGATTTTCTGTCTGTCTATGTGTCTCTTTCTGCCTCTGTGTGTAGATAGACAAACAAACAGATAGATAGACGATAGATAAAGGAGACATTTGGAATCATATTCATTCCTACTTTTTCAAATATAGTTATATACAAAAGATTTCCAAAACTTGAAATCCAGTTTGCATTTCACATATCAATCATACATTTCTTTCTCCAATTACTTATTTGACATGCTCTAATTAGTTACAGAATATTTGCACCTTAATTCCCTTTGGGCTGCTTCAAATTCAACATATCCAAAACTTCTCTACCTTATCTCTCTCTCCTCTCTCTCTCTCTCTCTCTCTCTCTCTCTCTCTCTCTCTCTCTCTCTCTCTCTCTCTCTCTCTCTCTCTCTCTCTCTCTCTCTCCCTCTGTCTATAGTGTCACCCTGATTCTGTTATTCATAATTCTTAAAACATTCCTAATTCCTCTCATTCTCATATTCAATAAGATATGAAATTCTGTCAATCCTATTTCTATGCCTCTCATATTATTTCCTTCTCTCTGTCCTTACTTATGCTACCCTATTAAAGTCTCCCATTATTCCTTGCCTATTCTATTACAGTAGCCTCTTCCCCATCTTGCCACTACCATTTTTGTCCTTTTGTCCTGCTTTTCATAACAGTGGAGAAAATAATCATCCTTACTCATATATCACTTTCTGTTATTCCTCTTCTTGAAAATAATTAGTGTACAATTCATGGCATAGTTCATTGAAAATTGACTTTGGATTCAGGAAAGTTTGCTTTAAATACTTTCTAAGTATGTGACACTGGAGAATCATATAAATTCTTTAAGTCTCCATTTCTTATTTGAAAACATACCTCCCTTACACAGTTGTTGAAATACTCCAATGAGATAATGCATATCAATTTATTTTCAAAAGTTAAAATAATTACTTGAATTCAAAATATTATAATTTTTACCTCAAATTAATCAAGCAATAAACATTATCAAGTACCTACTATGTCCTGTGTACTCACCCTCACTCTGGAATAGTTTATGTTAAATTCTAAGTTCTCTTCTTTAATGTTTGTGTACATTTATGTTCATTAATATTGAAAACTACAGTAAGATAATGATGTGGTTGACTATATCAGTTTGATTGCTATGTGTCTCTGTTTGGAATAACTTGCATGTAATACTGTAGATTATTTTTTATCTATGTGTGTTATTTTATACATATGCTAAGCCATGAGCACAATTAGACCAGGAACTAAATAATAGCTATAGTCATGACCATATTGGATGTTTTCTATTGTGTATGGCATATTTATATATTTGTATTTAATATGTGTTTGATAAATTAAATATTGGGTAGATAAATGAATGAGTGAAATAATAAGTGAAAAAAGGAAGGAAGGAAGAAAGAAAGAAAGAAAGAAAGAAAGAAAGAAAGAAAGAAAGAAAGAAAGAAAGAAAGAAAGAAAGAAAGAAAGAAAGAAAGAAAGAAAGAAAGAAAGAAAGAAAGAAAGAAAGAAAGAAAGAAAGAAAGAAAGAAAGAAAGAAAGAAAGAAAGAAAGAAAGAAAGAAAGAAAGAAAGAAAGAAAGAAAGAAAGAAAGAAAGAAAGAAAGAAAGAAAGAGAAGAAAGAAAGAAAGAAAGAAAGAAAGAAAGAAAGAAAGAAAGGAAGGAAGGAAGGAAGGAAGGAAGGAAGGAAGGAAGGAAGGAAGGAAGGAAGGAAGAAAGAAAGAAAGAAAGAAAGAAAGAAAGAAAGAAAGAAAGAAAGAAAGAAAGAAAGAAAGAAAGAAAGAAAGAAAGAAAGAAAGAAAGAAAGAAAGAAAGAAAGAAAGAAAGAAAGGAAGGAAGGAAGGAAGGAAGGAAGGAAGGAAGGAAGGAAGGAAGGAAGGAAGGAAGGAAGGAAGGAAGGAAGGAAGAAAGAAAGAAAGAAAGAAAGAAAGAAAGAAAGAAAGAAAGAAAGAAAGAAAGAAAGAAAGAAAGAAAGAAAGAAAGAAAGAAAGAAAGAAAGAAAGAAAGAAAGATCTAGGACCAATATGAGTTAAAGAAATAGTCAAGTACAAAGAATTAGTGAATTACAGAGAAACAAATATTTACTTCATATAAAAACAAATCTCAAAATTAGAAATGCCAAGAATTCAAACGGCTACATTGTGATGTAGTAAATTATTTTCACTAAGGAATTTTAAGTCTAAGCTAGATGACTACATGCTGGGGATATTGTAGCTAATATAAAAAGAAATCACATATTTTCTGGAGTAAGAACTTCTAAGATTCTTTTCAGCTCTCAAATTTTATGATTCTTTGTTACCTCAAGAATAATTACTTTACATGGAAGCTCAACTTTCTAAACCATATCTGTTTGGCTAGCTTTTCACTTCAAAAAATATTGTTTCTTTTTAAGAAGCAAGCAATAAAATGTCATTAAAGGAATAGGAAATAATGCATTTTAATTGTTTTCCTTTTCCATGATGAATGTATGCTTCTTATTCCTTAAGTGAATGCATTCAAACCGACTTTTAGTATTTCTCACATATGTCGTATCTGGTCTGAAACTTCTCTGGCTGTATCACATAAACATGTCATTGATTATAAACCAATTTTTCTAACACTTTTGCTAAAAATTGTAAAATTATAGACTTGAGTATTGCTTAGGGAGACATCTGTTAGTGTCAATGGTTTCTTCAATAGTGTTACTTGTCTAAAACTTTCTGAATCATCTATGACTCCTGAAACAAATTCATAAATGTTCAGCTAATAGAACCAAAGACAAATTAAGCATTTTGTTCAATAATGTAGAAATTAGGCCAAAGAAACATATTTGAAGTTTGAACTTTGACTTTTATTCATGATTAACCTATCAATAAAAAATATTTATGAAGTGTCTACTATGCACCAAGACATTATACTACATACTGGAATTAAGAAAGGCACAAGGTAAGGAACTTACAATCTAATGGGGTAGACAACATGCAAACAGATATTTACAAAACAATTTTATATAGGATAAAAAGAAAATGATTAGCAGAAGAAAGGCACTAGAGGGAGTAGGAAAGCTTTCCTTCGAGAAATGAGACTTATACCAGTCCTGAAGTCAGAAGGACCTGAATTCAAATCTTGTCTCAGACATTTAACACTTCCTAGCTGTGTGACCCTGTGTGACTTGTGGGAAAGTCACTTAACACTAATTGCCTCAGCAAAATAAATAAATTAATAAATTAAGTAATTAATTAATTGATTGATTGATTAATGAATGAATGAATGAATAAAATGAATGAATGAATGAATAAATAAATGAATGAATGAATGAATAGATATATAGATAAATAAATAAATAAAAAGAAAGAAATGAGACTTAAAGGAAGACATGGTAGGACAAAAGCAAGGTTGAGGAAAAAGAATTTCAGGCATGGAGAATAATAACAAACCATACCTGAATCCTCAAGCTAAGCTATCTTGAGTGGTTTATTGATGGAAGAGCCAGAGCCAGTATTACTGGATCAAAAAGTATCTGTCAGGTAAGATTTAAGAAGACTGGAACACCATTGGGCACTTGTGGAGGCATTGTATTCCATGGAATTGAAATTAGTTGGTACAGCAGATGCAAGATAGATACAATGAGTTCAGTATTGGCCATATTCAGTTTAATATGTCTAGTGAATATCTAGTTCTACATGTCTGAGAGTAATTGGATTGGGGATAAACAGAGAGGTGTGTTAAGGACCATGCCTAAGTGAAGAGGCAGGTCAATTCTCCGAGAACCATCACAGCTGTGAATCATAACACTGCAAAGCAGCCTTTACTAATGTAGATGTTCCTTGTGAATTAGAAATGAAATAAATTGGAGGCAGAGGAAAGAGGAGAGAAATCAGAGAACAGCAATTGGCTCTCAGTCTCCTTGTATCATCATCATCCTCTTACATGAAGAGGTTCATTCTACAGGACTGAGTTAGACTTCCAGCAGCCAATGGAAGGAAGCATCCTATCACAACAGGTGAGGACAGGAGAAATAGATTTAATAGTCATCAGCATTTAGACAGCATAATATAAAAATTCACATAGAACAAAAGATCAAGAATATCAAGGAAATTAATGGGGGGGGGAATGCAAAAGAAGATGGCCTGGTGATACCAGACCTCAGCAACAATTATCCAAACCATTTGGTATTGGCTAAGAAATACAGTGGTGGATCCATGGAATAGGGTATATATAAAACCCACAAAAGTTAACTATTATAGTGATCTACTGTTTGATAAACTGATGTAAACTGATGTACTCCAGCTTCTAGGATAAGAACTCACTATTTGATAAAAATTGGTAGGAAAAGTGGAAAATAGTATGGCAGAAACTAAGTAGAAAGCAATATCTCATGCCCTGTACCAAGATAAGGTTGAAATTACCTAGACATAAAGAATGATACTATGAACAAATTAGTAGACCAAGGGATAATTTATCTGTCAGATTTTTGGAGAAAGGAGGAATTTATGACAAAATGAGAAATAGAGAGCATTGTGAAATGCAAAAAGGATAATTTTGATTGCATTAAATTAAAAACATTTTATACAAACGGAACTAATATAGCAGTCAAGATTAGAAAAGAAGAAGAAAGTTGGAAATACGTTTTATAGCCAGTGTTTCTGATAAAGGCCCCATTTCTCAAATAGAGAATTGAGTCAAATTTATGAGAACACTAGTCTAAAAGTCAACTAAAACTCAACTAAATGTTGAAGGTGATGATATCCAAGACAATTCCAAAAGAATTGGGATGGAAAAATGCTATTCTCATACAGAAGAACTATGGAGACTGAATACAGATTGAAATACTTTTTTTTTTCAATTTTGTGCATGTGTATGGTTTTTTTTGTGTGATTTTTTGGTAAACAATCATAATACTTCATAATATGTTTCACAATATAACTAATATGGAAATGTGTTTAAAATGGTTGTGTAGATGTAATTTACATCAGATTTCTTGCTCTCTTCTGGAGGGGGGAAGGAAATGAAGGAAGGGAAGTAAAAAATTTGGAACTCAAAATCTTACAAATGTTAATGCTGAAAACTATATTTGTAATTGGAAAAAAATATTATTAAGTGAGAAAAAAGAGTGATCAGAATAGAGATAGTAATTGAATCTACGGGAGCTAAGCTGATGAAAACACCAAGTGAAATAGCATAGAAGCACAAATCCATTTTAGGAAATCTCAGTGTCAGTGATGTCATGAGAGGCAAGGAGTTTAACATAAAAAGAAGAAAGCTCTCAGGAGAAAAAGAGTAAATGATAAGAGGCAGAGTAGGTAGCTATCTCAGAGAAAGGATGAGATTCTAGAATTTGGAAACTTCTCTAACTTTGTCAATTTTGAGAATTGTCTATACCATTATTATTTTTTGCAAGAATTTCATTTTAAGAAATAGTAATACAGAAGAATTCTGGGAAGATGGCAGAGTAGGTTGGTGAATTTCAAGCTCTTCTGATTTCCCTCATAAATAGAACAAATTTGTGCTTCAGGGCAAACATACACTTCTGAAAAATCAAGAAAACTAGAGGCAGCACTGGGATTTTTCAGATACAACCTGGGAAAATCTGAAGAAAGGAACTGGGCTAGGGATTAAACTGTCTGAAGGGCAAATACCTCCAAGATAGCTCAGTAAAAGCATCAATTGGGAAACCTTCAGGCTAGCTGGTTATAGGTGGAACTTCATCAGGACCCACAGAGATTTTTACTTCCCAGACCATTTGTGGAGTGGAGTTTGAGTGAAGGTAGACAAAGGGAACCTTGGCTGATTGGGAATGCCTGGATCAGCTGTGCTGCAGAAACACGATCCTGGGGGAGAAGAAACCAGCACCTGGTTGTTATGGGGACACCTGCCTAGTGGCTGCTGGGGATCTAATTCTGATGGGAAGAATAGATCCCTTTTTGTGAGAAGCTCATAATGATACAAGGAGACTGACAGGCAGTTGCATTCTCAGACCTCTCTCCTCTTTCCTTTTGCCTTAGAGTTATTTCATTCCCAATTCACAAGCAACACCTGTGCCAGTAAAGGCTGGTTTGCAATTCCTTCAAGTGTGTTATGATTCATAGTTGTGGGGGCTTTTGGAGAACTGACCCACCCCTTAATGGTACAAAAGAAACCTTTTATGGGTTTTCTGGGTTTTGGACTTAGGCATGGTCCTTAACACCTGGTGACTACAGAAGCAGTGGAGCAGTGATACTTCTGGCTGCTGACATTTGTAGGATGTCAGCAAACTCATAGTTTGGAGTTCCTGGTTAGAGAAGAATGCTACCCAACAATTAGAAGTGCTTACACTAATAACTCATTTTAAAAAATGAATCTAATACCTCATTTAAAAAAAAAGGAATCTGCAACGATAAAAGAACCCCATCTTGGAATATATTATAGAACATGGAAGACCAGGGATCATCTTCAGAGGAGGACATTTTAGTAAAAAATCTTCTACCTCAAAGGGTAACGTGAAATGACTGCCTGCCCAGAGAGAATTTATAGACAAACTCAAAAAAGAATTCAAAAATCAAATGAAAGACATTGAGGAAAAACTAAAAAAAAAAAAAAAAAAAAAAAAAAAAAAAGCTTATTTAATAAAAAAAAAGTTAACCAATTAGAAAAAGAGGTAGGGTCTCAAAGATGAAAATAATACTTTGAAAATTAGAATTAGGCAAGGGGAAGTCAGTGAAGCTATGAGAGACCAAAAAAATAACAAAATAGATTATAAAGAATAAGCAAATAGTGTAGAATGATATATCTTATAAGAAAAATGACAGATCTACGAAACAGATCAAAAAGGGAAAAATATAATAAAAATTGTACTGTCTGAAAGTTAAGTTCAAAAAAAGGAATTTGACACAGAAATACAATTCAAATATCCTGGAGCTACAATTAGAATTGTATAGGACTTATCAGAAGCCATAACAAAAGACTGCAGGTATTGGATTCATATCTACCAAAAATCAAAAGAACTAGGCCTGTGGCCAAAAATATCATATCCAGCAAAATCATCTATAATTCTGAATAAGAAAAAAATAAACATTCAATAAACATGCAGATTTTTCAGAACTTTGTCAACTAAACCGAAACTTAACAGAAATTTAATGTATAAAAGCTAATATGAAAGATCAGTTTTAAGGATCTTAACATGGACACATTGTTTAAACATGGACAAATTATTTGTTATTATATATGTGTGTGTATATATATATATATATGTGTGTGTGTGTCTGTGTGTGTGTGTGTGTGTGTACGTAAAAGATTCATATCAGCAATATGGTAGCTCAAAAAAAAAATAGACTGGCAGAGTTAAGGGAAGAATAGCAATCATATTATACAAATGAGATGCAGAGGAAAAATAGACACAGATTCATTAGAGGGTGGAAGAAGGCCCATAGTTCTAAAAACCTACTTACATCAGAAATCAGAAATGGGTTAAATAGACAACACTACATATATACCATAAAGAGTATAGTACCCTTTCCATAAAGAAATTTCTATAAAGAAATAAATGGGGAGGCAGATGGAGAAAAAGGCAAGAGAAGAAAACAAGGGAGGGATCCTTGAATGGCTGGGGGTTAAGTAATAGCAAACCAAGTTATGGAGTCGAATTTAATTAAATAGATAGCAAGGATAGGAAAGACATATGTATATGGGGGGGTAAGTGTGGGTGTAAGTGTGTGTATATACCTACATATCTATATATGTATACATCAATATATCTTTTTTAAAATGTAGCTTGCTTGGGAGTAGGAGGGGGTATGAAAGGAGGAAAAAAAGGAACAAAGTAAATAAGGTGTGCAACAGAAAACCAAAGAACAATTTATATGGACATAAAGAAAAAATGGTCGTCCATGAATATAATTTCTTCTACTGTATGTATGTACTTTCTTGATTTGGTAATATATATATTTTGAATCCTCCCTAATGTCCTTCTATGCACATGATGATGCTCTTTTGTTTTGCTTTATTTTGTTTTGTTTTGTTTTTCTTATTTTTTTTTAAATAAAAAAATAGTAATACAGATGACATTGATATTCAGAGACTTAAGATGCACAGAAAAGGATTTAGAGTTGTCCAGGCTCATAACACTGCCAATTTGAGGTCTTCTCTCAGCATGATTATGGCAAAAGAAGTAAGAACTTGAATTTGTTCCTCAAAATGTGAAATAGGCAAAGGCAGGATTTTCTCATTACATTATAATAAGAGGAACCCCAACAGATGAGGAACTTCTTGGGCCCTTTTAAAGTGGTATTTAGTGAAAGGTGAGAAAGGAGTAATGCCTATATCAGATATCATTATGGGAAAAAAGACACATTTGCCTCAATGGATATGAAATCTTTTTTTTTAGGAGAATTTGTATTTTTATGTAAGCAATATTGGTCAAAATAATTGTTCACTGAAGCTATCAAAACCAGTAAAGAATTTAGGTGCATTCCAGTTTCTTCTAATCATGATGAAATGTAGGCCAGAAGCAAGATGCAAAATAAAATTGTGGATATTATTACAAAATTCAAGAAGCTTTTTCCTACCCTTTGTCACTAAATATAATCCAACTAAATCATTGCCCCCAAGTCCTCACCCACACTCTCTATTCTTGTGTCTCTCTCCATTCTATTTTGTCATTTCTTCAATTATGCTGTGAGCCCGAAGTAAACTGAAGAAAACACATGGCTCATTTTATCCGAAATAGTACTCACATTTCTACTTAAAATAATGACCTCCTTCATCAGTTGACTGAGAAGCAGTAATCTGACTCACAGAATCACTGCTATTAACAAAAGGAATTCAATTTAATTCCTTCTAGTAAGTGCCCCAGGCTCTAACTAAAGATGAGAGGAGACCGGAAAGCATATATCAAAGGGAAAAGAAAAAAGAAAAAGAAAATGATACAAATAGGTAACTTTCACTGTCAAAGTTGGGGGGGAAAATGGACAATGCACTTGAAAAAAGTTTTTGTTATTCAGTCATTTTAGTCCTGCTAGATTCTGCATGATTTCATTGGGAATTTTCTTGGCAAAAATATTGGAGTGTTTTGCCATTTCCTTCTCCAGCTCCCTGTACAGATGAGGGAATTGAGGCAAACAGAGTTAAGGTACTTACCTATGGTTACCCAGCTAGTGAGTATCTAAAGTCAAATTTGAACTCAAGAAATTGTCTGCCTCACTCCTCACTCAGTAATCTAGCTACTGTGTAACCTAGATGCCCTGAAACAAGTTTACCTTGATTTAAACACAATCAATGTACAACAATCCAAATCCCCCAAACATGGGATCTCACCAATGTATTCCCTTTTTCCAGTGGTGCTACCCCTCCATGAGTGCTTATTCTGTCTAACACTTTTCCAAGTGCTTCTACCCATTTGCTCTATGTTATTAGAGCTTCTCTCTCTCTCTCTCTCTCTCTCTCTCTCTCTCTCTCTCTCTCTCTCTCTCTCTCTCTCTCTCTCTCTCTCAGCATCATGCTTATACCAATGGAACAATTGCATCAACAGCACAATCTAGATTGGTAAGTCGCATGGAGTCAGTGCTTAATAATGCTTGTTGATTAATTGATCACTCTAATTACATGAGGGTCTACCTACATATTGGGGTGGCAAATTTTGCTAATGAAATCTTATACCTTATGTTATCTAATTCCTCATTTCAAATATGCTGTAGTCTCTTCACAACTACCATGTACTTTTCTTTGAGTGACCCCTAAAGCAAATCATTAAATGCTGTTACACACACAAAAAAAAAAAAAAAAAAAAAAAAAGAATTGTACCATTTAAAAAATGAATCTTTTAAGGGAAAATCTTGGGTGTGGCAGCAATAACTGGTATCATGAAAGAAACTTGCTTAACTGAAGAAATCATCTGAGAACTTTTTGAAGAGTGAATCTTCTACCTGGATTTTAATTACATATTATTAATTTATCTTCTAGAGGTTTGGGTAGCAAAGAAAATATATTCTAATATGAGTAGTTAATAGTCATAGTTGGTTGAAGAATGGTGACAAATAAAGATGAATATAGTAAAGATGAAGAGAGAATGTTACTACTAGTTTTAGTTATAACCATTCCCCTATCTGTTATAATTCATACTAGTATCCTTCTCTCAAGAAATAAATTGTAATGGTTGGGAAATAATATATTGTCAATAGTTTCTATTCATTATGTTAGCTAAGAGAACTACAGGTTATTATAACATTAACTACACACAAGTTATTAAAAACTGAAACTGTGTGAAAGCATGATTTTCAAATGGTTGTTCTGAAGAATACTCACAGTTAAAATTTCTTTAGGCTGGCACTAGTTTATTATCTAGTGGGAGGAGTTAGAATTCATTTTATAGTTCCATTGTGGTAATTCTTATTTCTGAAATCTTTGTCTAGGAGATATCACCCATTTTAATAAGTTGTGCTATTTTAGCAATTTTTCACTCAACATTGACAGTTGCCATTTCACAAATATTAGAGAGGTTGATAAAGCCTCTAAGATCATTAAATCCATCCCCCTGGCAATGTAGGTGAAGCAACTGAAGCAAAATTGTTATTCTTGTAGGTTATATTTGGTTCCATAGTTACTAGTAAAAATAATATTAATAGAAACTTAAGGAACAGTGGTCTAAACTTAGGGAAAATTTCTGACAAAAATAATAGTTATTGCTTACTCCTCTCATATTTTACAAGACTAATAACTATTTTGGACTAATATTTTTTTTAATTATTGTAAGTTATCCTTTTTCATTTTCAATAGTATTAAACTTATTTGAAAACATACATTATCACCCCACATTAAATCATACATTTTCTCAAAGTGTTACTTCTGGGCTTAGTTTTCCCAACTCTTATTGTCACTTGAAGGTTGTAGCCTCATTATGGAGATGATATTCCTAATAGGTACTAGGGGTAACCTTAAAGGGCTACACCACTACCACTGTTATAAGTAAGTTAATTAATATTTAGTAAGGTATGTTTCCTAAAAAGTAAGAACATTGCCCAGAGTCTGTCTCTGTCTCTGTCTCTGTCTCTGTCTCTGTCTCTGTCTCTCTGTCTCTCTGTCTCTCTCTCTCTCTCTCTCTCTCTCTCTCTCTCTCTCTCTTTCTCTCTCTCATTCTCTCTCTCTCTCTCATTCTCTCTCTCTCTCTCTCTTTCTCTCTCTCATTCTCTCTCTCTCTCTCTCTCTCTTTCTCTCTCTCACACGCACGCACGCACGCACACACACACACACACACTACCATGTAGTAAGAGTAATTGCTATAACAATTACCCCTCCTCCCAGAAATCTAGACCATCATTTCTCAAATATACAGAAATCCTTAGGACGACTGGGCTCAAATTTAGAGCAAAACCATGTAAATGCCATATGTATTATACATATGTGGCAAAGAAGTATTTCATCTCTCCAGATTACTGAAATTCATTCTGTCTTTTTATGGAGACCTTACTTAAATAAAGTTCCCTTTTGGATGCAGTTCTCTGTTGGTTTCTGAGGAGTGATGCCCATGGCACCTAAAGCTGCCCCTACTGTCATGTTTAGCTTTTTCCTCAGTTTTTCTATTCTGTTTGATACACTCTCTCCCACTGATGCTGTCTATCTGATGTCACTGTCAGTAGGAGAGGGAATGTAACTCTCACTAGTTTCACTCATTCCCATCCCCCTACACTGCTTTTTGGTACAGATGCAAGGGAAAAATCTCTTAATGTTTCTGACCTTAAAGTTTCCAAAGTCTGACCAGTTCAGTGCTGAACTATAAACTGCAATGATGTCTTGTTGAATTATAAATAGACCCAGAAATATCTGATTCTTTAAGCCAATCACAAGGTATGTTCTCTATGTTTTTATTTGTTTTCCTTCAAATATTAAATTCTTCCCTAACTGATTAAATAATTTTTCTCAAGTAATTTATGTCTTTGATTGGACTTTTGATGTTTACATTAATGTGGTAAATAAATAAACCTCTCACCCTTAGACTTGCATTCAATATATGTCCACTGAATTTAATTGGGGAAAAATTGAATTTTCATAAAAGTTAAAGATTTGTCATATGAGTACCTAAGATGGAATCTTAGTTAATCTAATTGTTAACTATATTGTTTTGACTCTATGTCCTCATTTATAAAATTTATTATAAAAAATGGAGGGAATTATATGGGATAGTAGAAAGTATATTGTTTTTGAAATAAAAAGGATTAGTTCAAATTTTTGATTCTCCACATGTTATGTAGGAACTTCACAGAAGTCATTTAATGACTTTGATTTGTGAAATGAGTGAGTTATCTAAGAAGCAATTTGGTGACTTCTACTTCTTAATCCATGATCCCATGAGATATTAACAATATAGGTGAATTGAACTCAATTTAATTGAATTGATCCTTGGACAATTTTCTTCATATAGGTATGGGGAATACATACTCATTCACACATAAATTATATAATAAAGTCCCTTAGGCAATATCTAAAACATCTTCTCTAATAACATAATTTAAAGAGGGAAAAAATAGAAAAAATATAGAAAATGAAGGAAAATGTCCAACAACTGTTATGTTGTCATTAGGAACAGCTGCTGCTAAAAGATTTGACTCTGAAATTCCTAAAATCAGAGGAAAAGAGATTACAGTGGTTGCTTGAAACCTTATAAGAGTCCCTATTTAATTTCAGATTACATTGTCCAAGAGGTAAAAATCCCCAAATATTTTGTGAAATCTTTTAGCAGCCTTCAAAAATGTTACAGGAGGAATTGTGCCATTCATTCTAACATATCCAATCATAGACGTAGTACCAAATGCAGACAGTTGTTACCAGAAGAGTATTCAACATTATTTTACTGCTCCTCTTATCTTAATCGCTGAAGGCAGGGATTTCAAACTGCCCCAGATGTAAAAGAGGACAAGTCATAATGGGGTGAAGTTCAAAGTCATGCATACATTGTAGTTGCACACATTCCATTAACAAATAATGAGATTTCATTTGTAAGCTTCTACTACTTCCTCTATGCTTCTGAAAATTTATCCAAATCAGTTATTTGAATAATTCAATAGATCTTCATTAGCAAAAGTAAAGTCCTACTGGCAGAACATTTAAAGAATCTGTAAGAGAAAAGTAAATGATGGCTATAACACTATGCTAGAAGTAATATTAGTTGTTCCATCTCCTTTTTATATTTGTATTAGCATTGATGTTTTTCTTTTCTAGAGACCCAGATAGAATTTCAAATCTAAAAGTTGACATCAATGTCATCTAGGCAACTCTCAGTAACTGGTACTATCACTACTTGCAACAATATGAATTATTGTTATAAAGAAAAATAATAATTTACAAAATACTACTTTGCAATTTAAAAGCTTTTTCTTATGCCCAGCATATTGCCTTGCATATAGCAGATAATTAATAAATGTATGTTGAAATGAAGTTTTGCATATATGTATACATGCATATTTATATGTGATACACACACAAGCACACACATATACATACTTATGTACATTCTCCTTAGACCTCTAAAACAACCATATAAGTGAAGATTACAAATATAATTATCTCCATTTTAAAGTTAGAAAACCTGAATCTCAGAGAGTTGTAGTAATTTTTAGGGTGCCTATTCAGCAAACATAGGGTATTCTACAAGTCTCATGTGTTGCTAGTTTAAAACTGTATCAAGATTTTGGAGATTCTCTGTATAAGAATTATAATGAAAGCTAGGACTCCTAGCAATTGTTCTTTCTACCACATTTCTAGTCCCAATTAGCCTAAATAACAAATGCCCTCAAGTGATTGCATGTATTAGAATTTTTACTATTTGATGTTATACAAAATCTGATAATTGATTCCAGTATAATGAAAATATGCAGTGTTAAATCAAATAATGTAACCACTCAGGAGAGTGATAGTTACCAATGGAGATCTAGTTGTACAAGGTTTCATGTCAAAATTCCAGCTACCCATTTTATAGATGAGGAAATAGAGACAAACCTATAAACTGAAGTTAGAAAATTTCAAAGTGGGATTTGAATCCTAGTCTTCACTATTGTAAATTTGCCTTGCTATTTGTTATAACATATGTTGTCAAGGAAATGCACCTTGAAGGATGGCAACAGCAAAATTATATGATGATCAATTTTGATGGACATGACTCTTTCCAAGGAGATGATTGTGACCCAATTCCAATGATCTTGTGATGAAGAGAGCTATCTACACTCAGAGTACTGTGGGAAATAAGTGTAGATCACAACATAACATTCCTACTCTTTTTGTTGTTGTTCACTTGCATTTTTTCTTACTCATTTCCTTTCCTTTTTGATCTGATTTTTCTTATTCAGCAAGATAATTGTATAAATACATATACATATATTGGATTTAACATATATTTTAACATGCTCTCTGGGGAGGAGGTAGAGGGAAGAAGGAAAAAATTTGGAATACAAAGCTATGCAAGAGTCAATGTTAAAAAATATTATCTGGGGGGGGGGGGGGGCAAGTGCCAAAATGGCGGAGAAGATACACTCAAACTTCTAAGTTTTCCCTCACCCTCAATACCAACTATTTAATTCAGCCTCAAAAATAACGCTGGACTGGTAAAAATCACAAAGATTAGAAGCATAACAACTTACCAGGTGAAGAGAATCTGGAACTTCATCAGAAAAGGTCTGTAATGAAGGGTAGAGAAAAATGACCAGCACAGACAGAGATAGACTAAAGGTTAGCTTACTGTGCCAATCAGGCTACAGAGGCCTCTGGGGTTAGAAAAGCTACCAAGACAGAGGATTCTGGCATAGGCTGATAGCTCTATTCTGCTTGCAAAAGAGCAGATCAGCAGAGAAGTCAAGCCACTTAAAAACAAACAAACAAACAAACAAACAAACAAACAAACAAACAAACAAATAAAAAAACTTCCAGAAACTGCCTATAACTACCCCAAACCAGAAGGAGACAGCACAAATTGCAGCAAGCCTTCTGCTGTCTGAGCTTTTCCTTGGGGCAATTAAGAACCTTCAAGGCATTTAGGGGGTAACACAGCCAGGGGCAGCCTCTAATCTCATAGTGGTGGGCTCAGCCCAAGGCAATGGAACTTCCACAGCAGCAAAACCCCTGCAACAGTGACTGTGCTTCCCAGAGCAGAGATATTTACAGTCTATGCACTTGGGCTATTTGGCAGTCGGCTGCTAATATCCAAGACCCCACTGGGGGTGGGATGGGAAGGGGGCTTTGGCCTGAGGTTGTGATGCTTTCACTATTCAGCCTGTAGCCTTAGGACACTTGCTAGGCTACAAAGTGAGGGTCCTTCACTAGGCACACCCGCAGCCTGGGTCTAAATCACTTCCAGTGGGGGAGGAGGGAAATTTCTCCCAGAACACACTTGTACCTTTTCCACTCTATTCACAAGACAGCTGTCATCCATATCTCTGTTCAGTTGAGAAAGCTGGAACCCCATTCTGAGAAAGCAGACCCCACAGGTTATTAAAAGTGAGTAAGAAATTGAAGAGAATGATCAACAGCTTCTGTATAGAAAAAGAGAGGAAAATAAAGTCAAATATTTACTGGGAAAATCTATAGACCTGGAAAATAGATCTAGGAGACATAGTCTGGGGATCATTGGACTTCCCAAAAATTATAATGAAAAAAAAGAGCCTAGATTTCCAGAGATAATAAAAACAGAATGGAAAATAGGAATTGGAATAATTTATCAAACATCTTTTGAAAAAGACCCTAAAAAAAAAAAACAAACAAATAAAAAACAAAACAAACAAACAAACAAACAAAATAACTCCACAGAATATTGTGGCTAAGCTGCAGAACTATCAGACTAAGGAAAAAAAATAGAGCAAGTAGCCAGGAATAAACAATTCAAATATTGGGGTGCCACAATAAGGGTCACTCAAGACCTGGCTGCATCTACATTAAAGAATCAAAGGGCCAGGAATCTGATATTCTGAAAGGCAAAAGAACTTGGAATAAGCCAAGAATAAACTACCCCGCTAAGTTTAATATTTTCTTCCTTGGAAGAAGATGGACATTTAATGAAACAGAGGAATTCCATTTGTTTCTAAGGGAAAAAACAACAACAACAACAACAACAAAAACAATACAGATCTTAACGAAAAAGTTGATCTCCAACCACAAGATTCAAGAGAAGCAGAAAAAGGTAAAGGAACTCTTGAGAACTGTATTTCTGTTGTGTATATACAGAAAGTCCACATGTATAATTTCATTTTATTGATATAACATAAAAAAAGGGGAAGTAGAAAGGGAAAGGGAATAGTATCAGAAAACAGGAAAAGGGGAGATAAAAAGAGAGAAAATACATCCCAGTAAGAGGCATAGAAAATTTACCATATATGAGGGAATTTAGAGAGGGGAAGGAATATTGTATGAATCTTTTTTTTATTTATTTTATAATTATAAAATTATAAAAAATATTTGGCAGTACATATGCATGAGTAATTTTTTTATATAACATTATCCCTTGTATTCATTTTTCCCCAAATTTTCCCCTTTCTCCCTCAACTCCCTCCCCTAGATGACAGGCAATACCACACATATTATATGTGTTACAGTATAACTGAGATAAAATATATACATGTAAATCCAATTTTCTTGTTGCACTTTAAGAAGTGGATTCCAAAAGTATAAGTAACCTGGCTAGAAAGACAGTAGTGCAAACAGTTTACATTCAATTACCAGTTTTCCTTCTCTGGGTGTAGTTGTTTCTGCCCATCATTGATCAACTAGAAGTGAGTTGGATCTTCTTTATGTTGAAGATATCCACTTCCATCAGAATATATCTTCATACAGTATTGTTGTTGAAGTGTATAGTACTCTTCTGGTTCTGCTCATTTCACTCAGCATCAGTTCATGTAAGTCTCTCCAAATCTCTCTCTATTCATCCTGCTGATCATTTCTTATAGAGCAATAATATTCCATAACATTCATATACCATAATTTACCCAACTATTTTCTAATTGATGGACATCCATTGATTTTGCAGTTTCTAGCCACTACAAAAAGAGCTGCCACAAACATTTTGGCACATACATGTCCCTTTCCCCTCTTTGGGATAGAAGCCCAGTAGTAGCACTGCTGGATCAAAGGGTATGCACAGTTGAATAACTTTTTGGGCATAGTTCCAAATTGCTCTCCAGAATGGCCAGATCCTTTCACAACTCCACCAACAATGCATTAGTGTCCCAGTTTTCCCACATCCCCTCCAACATTCATCATTATTTGTTCCTATCATCTTAGCCAATCTGACAGGTGTGCAGTGGTATTTCAGAGTTGTCTTAATTTGCATTTCCCAGATCAGTAGCAATTTGGAACACTCTTTCATATGAGTGGATATAGTTTCAATTCCATCATCTGAGAATTGTCTGTTCATATCCATTTATCAACTGAAGAAGGGTGTGATTTCTTATAAATTAGGGTCAGTTCTCTAAATGTTTTGGAAATGAGGCCTTTATCAGAACCTTTAACTGGAAAAATATTTTCCCATTTTGTTACTTCCCTTCTAATCTTGTTTGCATTAGTTTTGTTTGTACAGAAACTTTTTAGTTTGATGTAATCAAAATCTTCTATTTTGTGATCAATAATGATCTCTAGTTCTCCTCTGGTTGCAAATTCCTTCCTCCTCCACAGGTCTGAGAGGTAGATTATCCTCTGTTCCTCTAATCTATTTATGGTCTCATTCTTTATGTCTAAATCATGGACATATTTTTATCTTATCTTGGTATATGATGTTAAATGTGGATCCATATTTAATTTCTGCCATACTAATCTCCAATTTCCCCAACAGTTTTTTATTCAAATAATGAATTTTTATTCCAAATTTTGGTATCTTTGGGTTTGTCAAACACTAGATTGCTATAGTTGTACTCTTTTTTGTCCTTTGTATGTAATGTGTCCCACTGATCGACTAGTCTATATTTTTGCCAATACCAAATGGTTTTGGTGACTGCTGCTATATAATATAGCTTTAGATCAGGTACACCTAGACCAACTTCATCTGACTTTTTTTTTTTCATTAATTCCCTTTTAATTCTTGACCATATGAATTCTTCCATATGCATTTTGTTGTTATTTTTTCTAGGCCATGGGTCCATGATTTAGGCATAAAGAATGAGATAATAAATAGATTAGAGAAACAGAAAATAGTTTACCTCTCAGACCTGTGGAGGAGGAAGGAATTTATGACCAGAGGAGAACTAGAGGTCATTATTGATCACAAAATAGAAGATTTTGATTACATCAAACTAAAAAGTTTCTGTACAAACAAAACTAATGCAAACAAGATTAGAAGGGAAGTAACAAAATGGGAAATTAGATTTCTTTTTTCTGATCAAATTTACCAAAGGTTAACTATTTTATTGGCTTTTTCATAAAACCAACTCTTGGTTTTATTTATTAATTCAATAGTTTTTTTTTACTTTCAATATTATTGATTTCTCCTTTTAATTTTAGTATTTCAAGTTTAGTTTTTGGTTGGAGGGTTTTAATTTGGCATTTTTCTAGCTTTTTAAGTTTCAGGCTGAATTCATTAATCTTCTATTTCTCTATTTTATTCAAATAAGCCTCTAAAGATATAAAATTTCCCCTTATTACCGCTTTAGCTGCATCCCACAGATTTTGGTATGGTGTCTCATCATTGTCATTATCTTGGGATGTTTCTATAATTTGCTGTTTCACCCAGTCATTCTTTAAAATGAGATTATTCTGTTTCAAATTACTTTTTGGTCTGTTTACCCCTAAGTTCTTATTGAATGTATTTTCATTGCATTGTGATCTGAGAAGAAGGCATTTACTATTTTCTGCCATCCTGCATTTAATTTTCAGCTCTTTATGTCCTAATATATGGCCAATTTTTGTATAGGTTCCATGAACTGCTGAGAAGAAATTCTATCACCATTCAGTTTTTTCTAAAGGTCTATCATACCAAGGTTTTCTAATGTTCTATTTACCTCTTTAATTTCTTTTTTATTTGTTTTGTGGTTTGATTTATCTAATTCTGGGAGTGCAAATTTGAGAACTCCCACTATAATAGTTTTGCTGTCTATTTCTTCTTGCAACTCTCTTAACATTTCTTTTAGGAAGTTAGATGCTATATCACTTGGTGTATATATGTTTAGAATTGATATGATTTCATTGTCTATGCTACCTTTCAGCAGGATATAGTTTCCTTCCTTATCTCTTTTAATTAGATCAGTTTCTGCTTTTGCTTGATTTGCGATAAGGATGGAAACCCTGGCTTTTTTGACTTTACCTGAAGCATAATAGATTCTGCTCCAACCTTTTACCTTTACTCTGTATGTATCTCCCTGCCTTAATTGTGTTTCCTCTAAATAACATATTGTAGGGTAATGACAATTGATCCAGTCTGCTATCTGCCTCCGTTTAATGGGAGGGTTCATCCCATTCCCATTTACAGTTTAAATTACTAATTCTATATTTCCTGCCATCATATCCCCTGATTACGTTTTTTTTCACCTTGACCCCCCTGAACCCCTTCCCCAACATTTAATTTTTAGACCTCACTTGTGACGTGCAGCCCTCCCTTTTTTAGTATCCCTTCCCCCTCCTTCCAAGTCCCTTCCCTTATTCCCCTTCTCACTTTCCCTTTTCCTCTCCCCCCTTTTAATGAGCTAAGAGAGAATTCTTTGAAAAACAAATATGTCAATTGTTTACTCTTTCAGCCTACTCTGATGAGAGTACGATTCACACACAATGTTTCTCCCCATCTCTAAATTCTCTCACATGTGGTAGATTTTCTATGCCTCTTCCTGGGATGTAGTTTCCCTCTTTTTATCTCTCCTTCCCATTTTTCTGATACTATCCCCTTCCCTTTACTACTTTCCTTTTTTATATTATATCAGTAAAATCAAGTTATCCATGTGGACTTTCTGTATATCCACAACAGAGATACAGTTCTCAAGAGTTCTTTTTACTTTTTTCTGCTTCTCTTGAGTCTTGTGGATGTAGATCAATTTTTTTTTTGTTGTTTTTGTTTAAATCTGGTTTTTTTCTTAGAAACGAATGGAATTCCTCTGTTTCATTAAATGACCATCTTCTTCCATGGAAGAAAATGCTAAACTTAGCTGGGCAGTTTATTCTTGGTTGCAATCCTTGTTCTTTTGCCTTTCAGAATATCAGGTTCCAGGCCCTTTGATTCCTTTAATGTGGAGGCAGCCAGATCTTGCCTGACCCTTATTGTGGCACCTTGATATTTGAATTGTTTTTTTTTTTTTGTTTTTTTGTTTTTTTTTTAACCTGCTTGCAGTATTTTTTCCTTAGTTTGGTAGTTCTGCAGCTTAGCCACAATGTTCTGTGGAATTCTTTTTTTTAGGGTCTTTTTCAGAAGGTGTTCGATGAATTCTTTCAACTCCTATTTTCCCTTCTGTTTCTATTATCTCTGGACAGTTTTATTTGATGATTTCTGGTAAAATAGATCTAGGCTCTTTTTTTTATCATAGTTTTCGGGAAGTCCGATGATCCTCAGATTATCTGTCCTAGATCTATTTTCCAAGTCTATAGATTTTCCCAGTAAATATTTGATGTTATTCTCCAAATTTTCATTTTTTTTGTTTGTTTTGTTTGACTGATTCTTAGTTTCTCAATGAATCATTCATTTCTATTTGTTCAGTCCTGATTTTTAATGAGTTATTTTCTTCATTCACATTTTTAGTTCTTTTTGTATATGCCCAATTGAACTTTTAAATGAATTATTTTGCTCTGTTGATTTTTTTCCATTTCACTAATTTTTTAATGAGTTATTTTCTTTTTCCAATTCACAAATCCTATTTTCCTGTGATGTTTTAACTTTTTCTAATTGAAAAATTTTGTTTCCCTGCATCTCCTGTGAATTCTTTATTTTTTCCAACTCAAATTTCAGGATGTTGTTATTCTGTATTGTAGCTTCTCTTTCCTTTCCCCATTTTTCTTCAAACTCTCTTAACTTTTAAATAGTCTCTTCTAGGAGGTAGTTATATAATGGCAGGCAGGTATCATTCCCCTTTACGGTGTTTTCTAGAGACTCTCTGTTCTTAGCCTTCTTGGGGTTGGATACCCATTCTTTCTCTGTATAGAAGATGTCAATTATTCTCTTCAGCTTCCTTCTCATTGTTAAAAACCTGTGGAGGTCTGCCCTTGGGGTAAGAAATTTATTTACCAGATTCTTCCCAGACCGGATGAATGCAGCAGTCCTCGGCCTAAGCTAAGAGAGAGCTCTGGGAGAGAGTTCCCCTCCCTTCTCCCCAGAAATGCCTTAGAGGTGGTTAGCACTGCTGCAGCTTTCAGGAGTGCCCATTGAAGGACCCTGCTGTGTGGCCTAGCGACTGCCCTGAGGTTTAAGGCTGAACAGTGAAAGCATCACAAACCCCAGCCAAAACCTCCCATGGGACCATGGATATTAGCAGCTGACACGAAAAGCTCCTGCACTCAAACCAGAAGTGTCTGCCTGTAAACCATGGTCCCTACTTCAAAGGTTCTCCTTCCCTGGGAGTTCTGCTTCTCTGGGAATTCCAGTGCTGCTAGAATTCCACTGCCTCAGACTGAGCCCCACACTATGTGGATCAGAGGCTGCCTCGGGTTCTGTCCCTTGCTGTTCAGGCTCTCAACTACCCCAAGGAGAAGCCCCACGCAGCAGAAGGCATCTGCACAGCAGGGCTGATATTGGTGTTAAATCACTTCTGGATTGGGGTGGATTTGGGATCTGGCTTTATATTTTAAAGTAGCTTCATTTCTCTTCTGATTTGCTGTTTTATAAGCAGAGAAGAGCTATTAGCCTGTGCCAGATTCCTCTATCTCAGAGGCTTCTCTGATCCGGAGTTCTCCCCAGCCCAATCAGCACAGTGTGCTAGCACCTAAGCCTGGACGGATAAAAACCACAAGGATTAGAAGCACAACTTACAAGCTGAAGAGAATCTGGAATTTCAATAGAAAAGGTCAGTTCCGAGGGGAGGAAAAAAAGATCAGCACATAGGGTTAGGTGCTAGCACACTGTGCTGATTGGGCTGGGGAGAACTCTGGATCAGAGTAGGTAATGAGGAAATCAAACTGTCACTCTTCGCAGATGATATAATGGTATACTTAGAGAACCCAGACATTCTAATAAAAAGTTATTAGAAATAATTCAAAAATTTAGCAAAATTGCTGGATATAAAATAAATCCACATAAATCCTCAGCATTTTTATACATCACCAACAAAATTCAACAGCAAGAGATACAAAGAGAAATTGCATTCAAAACAACTGTCGAGAGTATAAAATATTTGGGAATCCATCTACCAAAGAAAAGTCAGGAATTATATGAGCAAAATTACAAAACACTTGCCACAAAAATAAAGTCAGATTTAAATAATTGGAAAGACATTAAGTGCTCTTGGATAGACAGAGTGAATATAATAAAGATGACAATACTCCCCAAACTAATCTATTTATTTAGTGCTATACCAACCAGACTCCCAAGAAACTATTTTAATGACCTAGGAAAAATAACAACAAAATTTATATGGAAGAACAAAAGGTCAAGAATTTCAAGGGAATTAATGGGAAAAAAAAGTCAGAGGAAGGTGGTCTAGGTTTATCTGATTTAAAGCTATATTATAAAGCAGCAGTCACCAAAACCATTTTGTCATTGGCTAAGAAATAGACTAGTTGATTAGTGGAACAGGTTAGGTTCACAGGACAAAATAGTGTACAACTATATCAATCTAGTGTTTGACAAACCCAAAGATCCCAACTTTTGGGATAAGAATTCATTGTTTGAAAAAAACTGTTGGGAAAACTGGAAATTAGTCTGGCAGAAATTAGGCTTTGACCCACACTTAACACCATATACCAAGATAAGATCAAGATGGGTCCATGATTTAGGCATAAAGAATGAGATCATAAATAGATTAGAGGAACATAGGATAGTTTATGTCTCAGACTTGTGGAGGAGGAAGGAATTTATGACCAAAGGAGAAGTAGAGATCATTATTGATCATAAAATAGATGATTTTGATTATATCAAATTAAAAAGCTTTTGTACAAACAAATCTAATGCAAACAAGACTAGAAAGGAAGTAACAAATTGGAAATAATAGTGGGAGATCTCAACCTTGCACTCTCAGAATTAGATAAATCAAACCACAAAACAAATAAGAAAGACATTTAAGGAGAATATTAGAATAGAATATTAGAAAAATTAGATATGACAGATCTTTGGAGAAAACTGAATGGTGATAGAAAGCAGTATACTTTCTCTCAGCAGTTCATGGAACCTATACAAAAATTGACCTTATATTAGGACATAAAGATCTCAAAATTAAATGCAGGAAGGCAGAAATAGTAAATGCCTTCTCAGATCACAATGCAATAAAAACTACATTCAACAAGAAGTTAGGGGTAAATAGACCAAAAAGTAATTAGAAACTAAATAATCTCATCTTAAAAAATGATTGGGTGAAACAACAAATAATAGAAAATTGGTAAATATTTTTACAGTTAAAGGTTCTAATAAAGGACTCATTTCCAAAATATATAGAGAACTGACCCTAATTTATAAGAAATCAAACAATTCTCCAATTGATAAATAGTCAAAGGATATGAACAGACAATTTTCAGATGATGAAATTGGAACTATTTCCACTCATATGAAAGAATGTTCCATATCACTACTGATCAGAGAAATGCAAATTAAGACAACTCTGAGATACCACTACAGATTGTCTAAGGTGACAGGAAAAAATAATGATGAATATGGAGGGGATGTGGGAATACTGGGATTCTTATGCATTGTTGGTGGAGTTGTGAAAGAATCCAGCCATTCTGGAGAGCAATTTGGAACTTTGCCCAAAAAGCTATCAAACAGTGCATACCCTTTGATCCATAAGTGCTGCTACTGGGCTTATATCCCAAAGAAATACTAAAGAAGGGAAAGGGACCTGTATTGCCAAAATCTTTGTGGCAGCTCTTTTTGTAGTGGCTAGAAACTGGAAAATCAATTGATGTCCATCAATTGGAGAATGGTTGGGTAAATTATGGTATATGAATGTTATGGAATATAATTGCTCTGTAAGAAATGACCATCAGGATGAATACACAGAGGTTTGGAGAGATTTACATGAACTGATGCTGAGTGAAATGAGCAGAACCAGAAGAGCACTATACACTTCAACAACAATACTGTATGAAGATATATTCTGTTGGAACTGGATATCTTCAGCATAAAGAAGATCCAACTCATTTCCAGTTGATCAATGATGGACAGAAACAACTACACCCAGAGAAGGAACACCGGGAATTGTATGTAAACTGTTCACACTACTGTCTTTCTAGCCAGGTTATGTATACCTTCAGAATCCAATTCTTAGTGTGCAACAATAAATTTGGTTTTACATACACTCTAGGGGAGGGGGGAGAGTGAGAGAGGGGAAAATTTGGAAAAATGAATACAAGGGATAATGTTAAAAAAAAATTACCCATGCATATGTACGGTCAAAAAATTATAATAATAAAATTAATAAAAATATTATCTGTCCATTTGTTTTGAAAATAAAAATAATTTTAAAAAGAAGAAATTCACTTTTAAATTTGTTCTTTTTCTAGCTTTTTTAGTTGCATGCCTAATTCATTGATTTCCTCTTTCTCCATTTTATTCTTCTAGTTCCATATAATTCATGTATTTAGAGATACAAATTTTCCCTAAGAACTGCTTTGGCTGCATCCCATAGGTTTTAGTATATTGTCTCATTATTGTCATTTTGTTGAAAGAAATTATGGATTATTTCTGTGATTTGTTATTTGACCCACTCATTCTTTAGAAGTAGATTATTTTAATTGTCAGTTGGTTTTTAGTCTATCTTTCCGTCATCATTTATTGAATATGATTGTTAGTGCGATGTGCTCTGAAAAGGAAACATTTACGGTTTCTGTCTTTCTGCATTTGATTGTAAGGTTTTTATGCCCTAATATGTGGTAAACTTTTGTGTGGGTACCATGTACCACCAAGAAAAAAGGTGATTTTCTTTCTATCCCTATTCAAGGGACTATTCACAGGTCTATCAGATCTAGGTTTTCTAGGATCCTATTAGGATTTCCTTCTTGTTTATTTTGTGGTTAGACTTGTAGGGGAAGTTGTGGTCTCCCACTAGAATATTATTGCTCTGTGTTTCTTCTTCTAACTGCCTTAAAATCTTCTCTAGGAATTTGCCTGCTCTATCACTTGGTACATAAACATTTAGTAACATTACTACCTCATTATTTATGGTATCCTTTATCAAGCTGTACTTTTCTTCCTTATCTCTTTTAATAAGATCTATTTTTACTTTTGCTTAATCAAAGATCAGAATTGTTATCCCTGTTTTTTTTGTTTTTTTTTTTTTTTTTTACATCAGTTGAAAGATTCTGTTCCACCCTTTTACCTTTACTCTGTATATATTTCTTTGTATCAAATGTGTTTCTTGTTAACAATGTATTGTAGGATTCCTTTATAGGGGACTCTATGCCATCACTAGAACTCCTTTAACTCTGTATCCTTGCACCAAATCAAAAGGGGTTGCAGAGGAGCTCCATTTGACTTCCTGTACCCCCCCCCCCAAACCTGCCACTAGACCTCAATTAACCCTAATTTCATTTAGGTACTCCTTATCTAATTCTCATCAGTATGTTTTGTTTGTTTGTTTGTTTGTTTGTTTGTTTTTATCCACCCCATCCACTATCTTGACTCTTAGAATCCCTCCCCCTCCTTCTCTTAGTTTTTTTTTTTTTTTTTTTTTTTTTACCCACTCCACCCACTACCTTATCTTCTATCAACTCTTTTCCCCTTCTCTTACCTTTTCCTCTAGAGTCTCTCCCTTCCCTTTATCCTGCCCCTCCCTTTACATTTTCCTCTTTCTCTTCCTATTTTTTGTAGAGTTAGATATTGGGTTATATATAGACTTAAATATTTCTCTATAGGGTTAGAATTGAATGATTAAGTTATTCCCTTTTAGAGCCAAAACTAATGTGATCAAGCTTCAGACAATGCCCATCCCCCTCCTTTTTTTTCACTCAATTGAAATGAGTCTGCCTTTTACACCTCTTTGTGTTAACTAATTGTCCCATTATACTTCCCCTTTCTTCTTTTTCCAGTATAGGCCTTTGTCACCCCTTAATCTCTTTTTCTTTGATATCATCACATCAGAATCCATTCACAACCACACCCTCAGTCCAAGAGATACCCCAGTGACAGATACAGTTCTCAAGAGTTTTATATATATATATATATATATATATATATATATATATATATATATATATATGTCAATCTAGGATTGTAAACAGTTTAACTTTTAAGTAATATATATATTTGTCCTCTCTTTACCTTTCTATGCTCCTCTTGAGTCCTGTGTTTGTAGATTAAATTTTCTGCTTAGTTTTGTTTTTTGGTTTTTTTTTTTCAATAGAAATGATTGAAAGTCTCTTACTTCATTGAAGTTCTATCACCTCCCTTAAAAAATGATGTTGAATCTGGCAGGGTAGTTAATTCTTGGTTGTAACCCTAGGTCATTTGCCTTCCAGAATATGGTATTCCAGGTTCTCTGATCCTTTATTGGAGAAGGTTCCAGATCCTAGGTAATCCTGACTGTTGTTCCTTGATATTTGATTTGATTTTGTCTGCAGGTTGCAGTGTTTTTTCCTTGAGATTATAGTATTGAAGTTTCATAACAATGCTCTTTCAGTGTTTTCTTGTAGAATCTCTTTCCGAAGGTGATGGATGGATTTCTTCAATCAAAATATTCCCCCCTTGTTTCTAAAAAGAAATGGGGTAATTTTCCTTAAAGATTCTTGTACAATGCTAGCCAGGATCCTTTTGGTCATGGCCTTCAAGTAGGCCAATAATTTTTAAATAGTCTCTTCTGAATCTAGTTTCCAGGTTGGCTGTTTTTCTAATGAGGTATTTCACATGTTCCATTTTTTCATTCTTTTTAGTTTTTTTTTTTTCTTTTACTGATTCTTGATGTCTCACGAAATCCTTAGCTTTCATTTGCCCTGTTCCAGTTTTTAATGTATGATTTTCTTCAGTTAGCTTTTGTATATCTTTTTCTATTTGTTTAATTCTGCTTAAAGAGTTTAGTTTCTTGTTCAATTTTTTTCTTTCCTTTTCCAAAATATTGACTCATAGATACCTCTCATTTCCTTTCTCATTTTTTCTTCTACCTCTTTTATTTGCCCTTTAAAATATTTTATGACCAGTTCCAAGAAGTCTCTGTGGGTTTGTGACCAATTCATATCACTCTTTGACATTTCCTTTAACCTTCTGCCACATTCTGAGCTGGTGGTTTGGTCTGTCCTGTCACCATAATAGCTTTCTATGATCAAAGTTCTTCCATCTATGTTTCTTGCTCATTTTCTTTCCTTTTTCTTTTACTTTTCTTTCTTTACTTTCTCTTTCGTCTTTTACTTTTACAGTTAAGCTCTGCTCTTGGGATAATGATGGTGCACCAAGTTTCCTGCACAGCTGAGCCTTAGTTTTGAGCACAGGTGCTCCTTGTATTTTCAGGAGGTAGCTTTGCCTACTCTTTACAAGAAACAGCTTGGTTCCCAAAGTTTGTCTTCAGAGGTTGGGCTGGAAACTGCCCCATTGATATGCTCCTCTACTGAGCCAGGATTGATGTTCTTATTTGCTGATTCATTGTGATTAAGACCTCTCACTGGCTTTCCCAAAGTCTGTCTGAGCTGGGCTGGATAGTCTTTTCACCCCAATGAGACTGACTTTTCTTGAAGTTTTTTTCAGTCTATTTTGACTTGGAAAATTATTTCATTCCATCAAACTCTGTTCAGAGGCTTGGCTTCAAATGGTTTTTCAGGGAAATTGGTTGAGCTTGCTATCTTGGCTCCACCCATGGAAGTCTATACTTAGTAGTTATTAGATCCTGAGCAAGTCATTTAACCCAATTTGTTTCAGTTTCCTCATTTGCAAAATGAGATGGAGAAGGAAATGACAAACCATTTTACTATCTTTGCCAAGAAAAAGAAATCATGAAGAATATGAAATAACTGAACAACAGTATTATTTATCCAGTGCAAAATGAGTCAAGACCATCTTTTCTCCACCTAGAATCATCAGTGAATCCCTTTCTATGTTTTGTTTTGTTTTATTTTTGCTACTGTGGGAATGGTGTGAATTGAGATATGAAGAATATGGTTACTATACAGTAACAGATACATTTAAAATTAATGATCTTGATTAATGATTAAAAATGATCTTGATCTTTGTGCTAGAAAAAATGTAACTGATGGGTAGTATGAATTGATTTAAAATATACTGGATTAAATGGGGGAAATAAATTCAGATTGTAATCCTGGCTCTGAAATAGCCCATTATCTAATCTTGGAGAAGCCAGTAAACATCCCTGGATCTTCTCTTCTTCATCAGTAGCATTAAGGGGATGAACTAGATCATCTTTAAAATGAAAAGAATAGATTTAGGAGGAAGGAAGATCAGATGCTATATAATACAATCCCTCATTTTATAGTTGAAGGAACTGAAGTACCATGGAAGTTCAATTTTATCTTGCCCAAGATCACCCCAAAGATATGTAACAAACCCAGCATTTTATCCTTCAGACCTTGTGATTCCAAGTTCAGATATCCTTCCCCCCCCCATGATCTGTAGTATTTCTGACCTACATTGCATTAGTATGTAAAATGAAGTGGAGCATTGAAAAATTTTATCTATTTCAAAGGGGAAAGAATAAATGCTACATTTTGTCTCAATTCTATGAATATTTCAGGCAAATTGGCCAGAGGTAATTTTTCCTAAGTCACCTAGAAAATTGCCTGAGTTCTCCTCTTATCAGGTGTCAACATAGCTAGAATTGTCCATCTATGCTCATCCAGTCAGCAGAGTCAATCTGTTAGAAAAGATTATAAATTAACCTAAATGAATTTGGACTGCTTTTATTAACATATATCTATATTTCCTTAAGCAAAATGCCAAAGTCAGCACACACACACACACACACACACACACACACACACACACACCAATAAACAAACACTTAAAAAGCCAAATAACTTAAAGGAATATTTCCACAAACTTCTTGTTGACTTTCCATATTAGAATGCTATGTAATCAGAAAAGCTAGTATGGATCATTGTCCTGTTACATCTGATCATTTGAAAATTATCTTTCTTTTTCCTTTCCTGGATATCTGTGCTTTTTCATTAGTTTTCAGGTTTTGTTTGTTTGGTTTTTTGTTTACAATAGTTTCAGTTTAGTCCTTCTCCCAGAATAAGTCTTAAGTATTTCTTTGATTCATTTGCACACTTTGCTTCTGGTTGCTTTTCCTGGAAGATCTTGTACTCATTCCTACCTTCTATGTATGTAACAGTAAATTCTTCCACTATTGTTTTTCTGTCCTTGGATCAGTCTAGACTTTATATATTAATTTGCAAGCACTAAATTTCTAATAGGTAACTGAACATTAAATGCAGTCCTTTAAGGGAGATTTAAGTTGAGGAAATTAATAGCTGTCAGTTGTCCAACTTTTTAATTTCAAATTTTTTTTGAGAACTGCCCATGAGGTAAATAGCTTCTTTTCTAGCTTTATGAATCCTTTTTGGAGTTGAAAACGCTACTGTAAAGCCCTCTAGTCCCCAGTAAGGCTAAAATCCTATATATTCCCAATTACAGTATTTCCCTTTTGCTGCATCCTTTCCAAAGCCTATTAACTTTTCTGCTGCCTATAGTCCAATAGGGGATAGGAATAGGATATCCAATCTGGAATCAAATAAATACCTTTCAAATTTATAGTATCACTCACTTTCTTCATATTTGTCCCCTTTGAAGATAATCTCCTAAATCTAGGTTGCTCCCTCTAATGCAGCTGTGCTCTGTGCTGATGGTTTTGCAGATTTGTCCACAACATCCTCTAAATCCTTTCCTTGGTATATGTTCTGCATAATTGCCTCCTTGAGCCTATACTGATTGTTTTGTATCTTTGCACCTGAACTGCATTTGGCATCTTCTTCCTTAATCACCCAACAATTCAAATCCTTTTCAATCTGATAATATTGTGCCATATTATTTGCTAAGACTTCAATTTTAGCATCACCAACAAACTCAATGATCTGCTCTCTTCTCTGTGCCCCTAAATATGTAAGCATTATGCTCAGAGCTACTGAAAGTACTCTATTTCTAACCTCTTTGAACCTGGAAGCTTTCCTTCTATGACTGCCTTTTGTCTACAGCCCTTAAATTATTTTTTTTTTCCTGCCTAACCTGTTATTTTGCCTCTTATTCCATGGGCCTGCTTTAGATATTAATCTCTAATGTGAAACCTTGGCAAATGCTTTTCGAAAATCTAAGTATAGCACATCCATTGCATTTCTCTTATCTATCATGGCAGTAATATTGGCAAAGAGCTCGAACAGATTAGTGAAGCGTGACCTGCTATGTGTCGTTCTAGCCTGACTATCTTTGAGCAATACATTTCTAAGCATTCTCACTCTTTCTCTTTTGACAGATCCCAAGAATTCCTCAACACAGATATAAGTCATGGAAAGCAAAAAACAATCATTTCTTAGCTTTTATTTGTTTTCTTTTGCTTTTACTTCTTAAGGAAGAAGAAAAATAAAACTCAGGTCTATATATTCATCCTATGAGATCTTTAGAACTAAAAGCAATGTATAATTTGTGTGGAACAGTGACAAAAAACAAAACCCTAGCCCCGTTCTTAGAAGACGCCAGTTTAGGGCTAGTTTCACCATTTACTGGCCATTTGACTATAAATATATCACAACTCCCTTGAGTTTTTCTCTCATTTATTAAATGATAGTAAACATGTTTACAGTACTTAATTTTCAACAAATGTTTCTCATGACAATTATGTGAATTATTTAGTATAATTATATCATGCATTCAACATTCACAGAAAAGGAACTTAAGACTCAGACAATTTCCAAATTTTTTCACAGTCAAAAAATTAGTAAGCATCAAAGCTGAGATTTGAATATGGCTCTTTGGACTCAAAATCTGCTTGTTCTATTTCCTTGCATTGTTGTTTTCAAGAAAGTCCTTTGTAAGTAGTGAATTGTTAAACATAAAATAGGTAATTAATATCATAATACTTATGGGTGTTATAAAAGATCAGGACCTTAGGTATAGTAACATCTCAGTAGCAATAGAAGGTTCAGTCCTCCCTTGGTTTGCTTAAGAGAAGTACAGAACTAAATGTAATATGGGTGTAGGAAGGTTGTGGGAAAGTGATTGGCATTAACACATAAATGAAAGTGCAAACTTTAATGATGATAATCCTCAACAGTTTCTCTTATTCCCAATTCCAATCTTCACCACCATAGTAATCATTAGTATTTATCCTGAAATATAAAAATTATTTTTGCATTTACTTGGAATTTATTTCATTCTTACTTATGTGTGTGCCTTTCATTAGATTATAAGCTCCTTGAAGGTGAGAACTATTTCATTTTAATTGATTTCATCAGTACCTATCAGAGTAACTGGCATATAGTTGGAGCTTAATAAATCGCTGTCAAATTAATGAATGAATGAATTAAAATAAATGTAATTACTAATTACCAAGCAGTTGGGAGCATAGCTACAAGTGGTTACCAGATGGATATATTTGAGGCTCCATACCACTAGGGGATAGGGACAGGTTGTGGAAAGATATAGGGATAGGGATAGTGAAAGCCTTAGAGCATTTACTCAGCTGCTGCTGAATCTAAATTTCAGACTCACCATGGTCTCAAACAATGAAAATAACACTGATTTCATTACAATATACAAAAGTGAAACAAGTTAGGCTGCACAATGGAAAGGCAAATACAAACACATTACAAATAATTTCTCTGTTTGTCTTCCCCATGGTTCATGTTAACCATAGAATAAACTCAACAGAAGTAGAGAGAAAATTCTAGTTTTCTCAGAAAACATTATCTACACATCACCACATACTAAAATCTAGCCTGCAGTTTCCTAGTCACTTCTAAAAGAGAGATAATAATCACAAGAGTTGTGGCCAACCCACATACATAGGAATAGGCAAACAATTTTTTCCCTTTCTCAACTTATTCTAAATGAATGTTGAATTTTTTAATTGGAAATGGCAGTAGCAAAAATTAGAGTGATCAAACTTGTTTCTTATTTCCATTCATCTACTAAGCTGTCTGGATAACCATGCTAATACAAATGAATAAATTTAACAATCTCATTTACTTCATGTAATCTATGAAAACTTGATTCTTTATACAAGAGCAAAGAAGACCTCAACTACTGCCTATTTCTTTGACATAATTATATCCTATTCTATAACTAATGGAAACATGTCATATGATATACCGTAAACACCACTGAAATGCATGTAAGCTTCATGAAGACAGCGACAGTTATTTTTATCTTTTATCCTCTATCTTATGTCCTCAGAATCTAGACAGTACCATAGAAAAGGAGCTTGACAAATGCTAGATTGAATTGAATTTATTTGTAGTTAAATGGCACATTCTTCTTGACTGTAAAATCGCAGCACTATCCACTGTTCCATATTGACTCAATTAACAAAGATGAACAAATATCAATAAAAATATTGTTTTTAAAGTTCAATAAAACTAACTTGAACTGTATCTCAAATTCTAGCCAATATTCCACATTTGTCGCCCACCTATAGTGTGAAGAGGTGCATTTTTCATCTATTCTCTTGGATCAAGCTTAATCATTGAAATTATATAGTATTCAATTTTATTATTCATTTATTCTTTACATCAAATTGTAGTCATTTTTGTACGTTGTTGTCCTGGTTCTGCTTACTTCATTTTGTATCAGTTGATATGCCTCTTCCCATACTTTTCCTAATTTTTTAATTTGCATTGCCTCTTACAGTACAAGACTATTATATTTTGTTCATATATTATTCATATAATTTAATGAACAACATAGTTATTCCCCTTTTTCCTTGTCAGGTTGAGAAATAGTAAGCAAGGAGGAAATTGACATTCCTACATTAAACAGAAAAATACTAACTTTGCCATTTCAAGAGGACCTTCCACTCAGTGATGTCTATGTTCTGGCTTACTCATAAGAAGTTTGGGTTTGAGCTAGCAGACTACTTTCTTTCACATCTTTCACATCATCAGGCATTGGCAGCAGCCCAGACAATATTTCCAAAATATAAATAAAGAAAATATCTTTCCAAAATTTTAAACATCATGATTTATTTCCTCTTTTTTGGTGCTTAAAAAGAACACTCTGCCAATATCATCATCCACATATAAGATCGTGATGAAAAAAAGTGTCAGTGAAGTAGGTTAGATCTTATTTAATGGACTACATGAAGTAATCATTTTAAGAAGAAACTATATATTTCCTCAGCTGTCTTGGTACACACACACACACACACGCACACACACATCTTAGTTCTACTGGTCTTTCTACATAGCATGTCATTGCTTTTCACTGCACAATTAAAACACAACTACCAAAAGAACACCTATCTTCATGTGTGTCCACCAGACACTAACAACCAGTATAATACTTCAGGCAGTGCACTACAAACACAAGGACAAAAGAGAGATATCCAATATTTTATGGTGAGACATATTAGAATAATCACACAAATGTCATTTAAGATAATGAGTTGTTTTCTTTTTTATTAAAAAAAAGATTTTTTTCTACTATACTTGAGTAACTAATTCATAGGTATATTAGTACTGCTTTTAACCCCCACAGATTTTCATGTATAAAAATGAAAGTTTTCTCCATTTGAAAAGGTGGAGCTATTCAATTGATATTCACTGAAGGGCTAATTTTAAGAACCTTTTAGTAGTTTACAGCTATAGTCACATTTGATCAAATCAGAGTCAAATGTACATTTAAAAAAAAAAGAAAAGAAATAAATGTAAATTTAAAAAATAAAAGGCAATGTTTTTTCATGCCCAACTTACTTAATGCCAACTACTACTATCAGGGAGTAGGAAGAGATCTGACAACTTCCAATCATATCAGTAAAGGAACTGCAGAATTTTATGCAAGTGAAGGGTTGCTAACTCTATGGAAGAATGGTAAGTTAATAAGCATATCCTTTTTAATCTTCTACAAGATGACCTTGTTTAATTTATTTAGTTAGAAGAAAAAAATATATAGACATGAAAGCCAGAGAGGATAAGGGTGGCATCTACAAGATGCTTACTTTCCTTAGGAAAGATTATGCACAGTATTAATTATAATAATAAATATATAAAATGTCCCAAAAGTCTGAGTTCAATTTTAAATTACTGAAGTTTAGAACTGCTTTGACTTTTAAGTATATGTAGCTTAGACAGAACCAAGACTTGAAACAGCACATGCATAGATGTGCATTTATATATATATATATATATATATATATATATATATATATATATATATGCATATATAAACATATATATGTGTGGTTTTACATGCATATATTCATATATATACATATATATGTTGATACATGCATATATTCATATATATATATATATGTATACACAAGTATGTATATGTATGTATACAAGACCTATTATTTCACCAGGGTATGAAGCTCCTAATATTTCAAGTTGGCATCATCTTTGTAACTTAATGTTTCTGAGAGTTCCATAACCCACTGTAAAATTGATTTGTTCATGTAACACAGACAGTATGAGTCAAAGATGGGATTTGAATCCACATATTCCTTCCCACCACAATTCCATGACAAGATTTCTATCTTATATCCAAATTTAACATTTAGAATAAAAGTATAAATTATCATCTTTAACATGAACAATAGCTATTAGATCACAAAATGTTAGAGCTAAAAAAAAAAACCCTTAATATTCATCTAGTATTTTATCTTTATTTAGCAGAAAAAGGAAACTGAGGCATATATTAATGAGTGTCAGAGCTGGGTTAGAGAGTCCAAGTCTCCTGACATTCAACTTCAATAATATTGCTCCCAAACCCCCAAATTTCAGGAATAAGTAGATGTATTTACCATATATAGAAACATTCACACTGGCCAGAATCTCACTGGGTATAAATTAGTCTCTGGTTATGCATTAAAGAGATTGGGAAATGCCTTACTACTAGCAGGCCAGAAACAGCCTGTTTAATGTATTGCATGGGTAATTGATTAAATGGCACCCCAGTGGTGTGAAAGAGTGGAGGAAACTAAAAGAATGGGGGAGGAGAATAATAGTACATTACAATGGAAATTCTGGCTCGGTACAAATATTTAAACAGTGATAACTCTAAAGGCCACATTAATCATTAGGATCATCTATATGAAATAATAAATACAATGTAAGATATAGGTATTTCTCAACTAACCTGAATACTACATTAACAGAGATCTTTTGTTTTCTTTGTTAATTTTCAGATTTTAGAAGCATTTGCTATCAGTGCCCAGACCATTAAAGGATATTACTTATGTATTTCATATCATAGATGAAATTAACCCAATGTACTCATATCAATATAATAAAATACTTCCCAATTAGGAGGATAAAAAGGAGCTAATGGGGATAGTGAATGTATACTTTAAATGTTGACATTTCTCATTTACTTTCAAATATATATGATAGTACCTTACTGTTTATACTACTAAAATTAAAGTTCCAAAGCCATCAAACAAAAATAATATGCTTAGTATGGCATTCTTCCATATACACTGCTTTCTGGTTGCTCTTTTTAAGGGTTAATTACAGCTGCTGCAGTTAATTTAATTTAATTGTAGAATTTGTATTTCATACACATCATCAGAGGCCCTAAAGCAATGATATATTTAAAATAAATTTAATAAATAAACACATACCCATGATAATTCAAAGATACAAGACAGTAATAGAATACGGAGTAAATACAGAAATAAAAAGGTGCCACAAAGAAAGACCTTCCTGACACCAATCAACCAATCAGAGGACTGAAAACATTAAGCAATTTTTCTTCATTTTACAGGAAATTAATTTAGTATCACAAGCAATATGAAGTATTTAAATGGCATCATCATAGGTACTAAAAGAATAGACAGGTGACATCCCTTATCTTAGGCTCTCACTCGGACCTTTTCACAATATGCATGTCTCATGATTCATGATTCATTATTCTCTTCCAAGCATGGCAATATATGGCATATCAGACATGACTGAAAAATAACTAAACAACAAAACCAACAGGGGTGATATAAGTTCAGGACCATAGTGGAAGAGTCTAAACATAGTGAAAAAGTCCAAAGAATGAATTTTGGCTGTTCTTGGTCCTTCCTCAAAATGGAGGTATTGGGAGAAAATGATTGATAAGAAGATGTGGGAATGAAGTGAAAAGGCAGCTCAAAAATATTATTTTTCTACTATTTTTATCACAACCATTGCTATGAACATATTTTTGTACATATAGATCTTTTTTATCTCTCAATAACTTCCTTAGAATAATGCACCAATTAGAGGACAAATTGTAAGGAAAATTCAGTTTCAGGAAAACAAATTAATTTGCAGAATGATTGAACCAATTCACAACTCTAGCAGTAATGCATATGTTCTAACCTTCCCATGGCCACTTCAAAACTGAATTTATCCATACTTCAGCATCATTACTGGTTTTGTCAGCATATAGTGTTACATTAGGGGTGTTTTTATTTTCATTTTTCTGATTACTAATGAACCTAGACTTATTGTCAGGTGGTTATTGGTAATTTGAGTTTTTGAGAATGACTTATTCATCAATTATATTTTGGTCATCAGTTTTTATCAGATATAATTCATATTTTCTCTCATTCTTATATTTTTCTTCTGATTCTTACATGTTTGATTTATTCATTAAAAAGCATTTCAAAATATGTATACATATATGTACAATAAAATTTTAAATTATTTAATTTTAATTTATCAAATTTCTTTGAATCATACTTGTTTTTATTTTTTAAACAGAGAAAAAGTCCATCTTACCAATAACAGAAGACTACTGTGAATGTAATATGAGAAAATCATATGAAGCACATTTCAATTTTAAATTTCAGTATTATAATTAGAGCCAGTCTGTGTGTATGTGTGAATGTGTGTGTGTGTATGTATATGTGTATGTTTGTGTGTGTGTGTAAGAGAAGTTGGTCCATGCTCACCCAACACTGAATGAAGTTCAACGCTTCCCTTACTTCCTTAACATGTGGTTGGGAGTGATCTCCTTTGATTTGATTACATAGTCAGACTAGGATGTATCTTTATTTCTGACCAGAGTGGAACAATTTCTCTTTTTCTTCTGCCTTCAGACTATAAAGATTATATATAGTTCAACCTCAGCATAGACACTACTAACTGAGTTTGGATAGGTGCTCCTTTTCTCTGACTCCAAGAAATGGACAAATGTTTCTGTATTGCTTCAACAACTGTCCTCAGTCTGAAGTGCTTATGATGATTCCAGTCCCTAATGATCTTAGAGCAAGGATTTCAGGCCGAATGTTGTAGCCAGTCATAAAAGCAGAGATCCTTGAAAAACCAGGACATCTGGGACTCAAGCCCAAGATGAGTTTTGATCATGGACTTACCATGGTAAATTGTTTACATATTTGTATTATACGTTTTAATATAAATATTTCTCTGTTAAAACTAATTCTACCATAAATGGCTAAGTAAGTGTAGCAAGAGAACAGGAGGCTCACTCTCCTAAAACTGGTAGAATGTCAGCAGTGGGGGATGGAGTCATTTGCAAAGAACCTGGATATACCCCCATTTTCTTTTTCTTTTTTTTTTAATTTAATATTTTTAATTTGCCTGATATATCCATGGGTAATTTTACAACATTGACAATTGCCAAACCTTTTGTTCTAATTTTTCCCCTCCTTCCTCCCCCCCAACCACAGACGGCAGGTTGACCAATACATGTTAAATATGTTAAAGTATAAATTAAATACAATATATGTATACATGTACAAACAGTTGTTTTGCTGTACAAAAAGAATCAAACATTGAAACAGTGTACAATTAGTCTGTAAAGGAACTTAAAAATGAAGGTGGACAAAAACAGAAGGACCGGGAATTCCATGTAGTGGTTCATAGTCATCTCCCAGAGTTCTTTTGCTGGGTGTAGCTGGTTCAGTTCATTACTGCTCAATTGAACTGATTTGGTTCATCTCATTGTTGAAGATGGCCTCATCCATCAGAATTGATCATCATATAGTATTGTTGTTGAAGTATACAACTATCTCCTGGTCCTGCTCTTTTCACTCAGCATCGGATCATGTAAGTCTCTCCAGGCCTTTCTGAAATCATCTTGTTGGTCATTTCTTATAGAACAATAATATTCCATAACATTCATTATTCAGCCATTCTCCAGTTGATGGGTATCCACTTTGTTTCCAGTTTCTGGCTACTACAAAGAGGGCTGCCACAAATATTCTTATACATACAAGTCCCTTTCCCTTCTTTAAGATCTCTTTGGGATATAAGCCCAGTAGTAACACTGCTGGGTCAAAGGTATACCCCCATTTTCTTAAAAGGGATTGACTAATGAAACCTAATATAGGGGTGAAATATAATATGTTTGGCTTTCAGGCAGTGGGGGTCAATATAATCAGTGTTAAATACACATGCCTATGTTACATGTTAATATATTAACATAATTTATTAATAAATGTTTTTATCAAAAATAGCTAATTATATTAATATTACATATAATATTGTATATAATGCATTGGATATATTGTGATAGATGTAAGATACTGAATTAACATTATATTATATTTTCACCAAAATGCTTTCTAACTTTTCTCATAGTTCAGGTCAAATGGGAAATTTTTTTCTCTAGCATTTCATGTTACAGGTTTCTCAAATACTACACTTCTGTGACTATTACTAAGTCATCTTAATTTAATCTGTAAAATTGATCTATTTTTTGTTTCTTTTCTCCATTTTTACATGGCTTTGATAATCAGTGCTTTATAACAGGGCTTTTAAAACTTTTTTTCCACTTGTGACCCCCTTTATCTAATAAATTTTTTATAATCCTGGTATATATGTATTTAAAATAAATATACAAATTAAACATTTAGCGATAATATAAAGAAATTTGATATATATGTATATATACATATATATATGTTACTATTCATTAAATCTAAAAGCAAATTTACATATGGATAAGATGAAGGAACTTCTTCATTTTTATATAAAGAATTAAATTTTGGTGGAATATTTGATACAGCAAGATGAAGAGCTACTTCAGTGTTTTCCATGGTTGATCAAGATTTTGATATTTCCTGACCCCCATATCCATAAAAAAGTTTTGACTCATAGTTTAAGATGCTTTACTTTGTAATATAGATGGATCTCTGATATTCACAAACCCTGTTCCTGTCTACCTTGATTTTCATTCTATCTCCTAATGTTCCCATTGTGTTTTTGTCCTCTCATTGAATTTTATTTATTTAATTAAAATATTCCAGCATTATCTGATTGCAATTGCAAGGAATTTGTTAAGTAATTTAGACTGTATATTCATATTTAATATCTGTATATGACCCAGAAACAATGAACTTGCACATCTTTCTAACTCATTAGGTCTTCCTGCATTTCTATTAAAAAAAAAAAAAAGTTGTATTTGACTAAGATATGTGTGTGTTGACAGGGAAATGGAGTATTGCTTTGAGTATGCTAATCCACAAAAATGTAATGTATTTAAAATGGAATTGGTGTTTTTTTTTTATTTTTTTCTATTCTTCCACTATATTAAAGATATTTTTTAATTGATCCTTGGCATCCACCATCAAATCTTCTGCAAATGATGATAGTTTCTTACTCGTTTTTTATCTTTATTTCTTCTTTCTCTATTTGCTTCAACTTTGTTTTTTACTTGTCAAAATTTTTATGGCCAGCTCTTCTGGCAGTGTAATAAATAAGAATAGAGAACATGGGAATTCTTGCTTTACCACAGATATTACTGGAAATGCATCTACTATTTCTCTACTTTAGCAAATAATTCTAGCTTTTTAAAAAATAGATCCACTTGATCAAAATAAGGCAAAATCTTCTATTTTTGGACTTCAGTATTCTTGGTGTAAAGGAGACATATATTCTCAAAAGCTTTTACTACACATGAGAGAGAGAGAGCCAAAGAGAAAAAGAGAGAGAGAGAGAGAGAGAGAGAGAGAGAGAGAGAGAGAGAGAGAGAGAGAAGGAGAGAGAGAGGGAGAGGAGACAGAGAGAAACAGAGATAAACAGAAAGATAGAGATCATGACGTATTTTATCTGTTTTTTAAAATTTTGGTTATTAATGTTAGTTTTGTATTTTTTATTATATTTACACTATTAACATAAATCCAATAAGAGCTTATAGAGTAATTTTTAATATGTTTCTATGATCTTGCTAACATGTCATTGAGTATTTTTGTATTAATATTAATTTGCAATAATTTCTGCTTTCCTCTTTCTTTAACCCAGTTTGGATGCCAGGTCCATATTTACTTTATTAGAAAATTTTGATAATGTTTTTTTTTTCCTCTTTCTGTCAGGAATTTTTTTTAACCACTAGAAAATTCATTTCCTCAGAGCAATCCTTTCCTGTTCACTTGGGTTAATTGAAGTTTTACTAAAAAACTTCAAGAAAAATGGATCCTCCTTTTCTTTTCTTTTCTTTTTTTTTCGAATTTATAAATTTATTTTTTAATTAATTTTTATAATTATAACATTTTTGACAGTACATATGCATAGGTAATTTTTTTTTTTTACAACATTATCCCTTGTACTCCCTTCTGTTCCAAATTTTTACCTTCCTTCCCTCCACTGCCACCCCTAGATGGCAGGCATTCCCATACATATTAAATATCTTATAGTATAGCCTGGGTACAATATATATGTGCAGAACCGAATTTTGTTGTTGTTGTTGCAAAGGAAGAATTGTATTTGGAAGGTAAAAATAATCTGGGAAGAAAAAAAATGCTCATGGTTTACATTCATTTCCGTGTTCTTTTTTTGGATGTAGCTGATTCTGCCCATCATTCATCAATTGGAATTGAATTAGCTCTTCTCTATGTTGAAGACATCCACTTCCATCAAAATACATCCTCATACAATATCATTGTTGAAGTATATAATGATCTCCTAGTCCTGCTCGTTTGACTCAGCATCAGTTGAAGTAAGTCACTCCAAGCCTCTCTGTATTCTTCCTGTTGGTCATTTCTTACAGAATAATAATAATCCATAACATTCATATACCATAATTTACCCAACCATTCTCCAATTGATGGACATCCATTCATTTTCCAGTTTCTAGCCACTACAAAAAGGGCTGTCACAAAAATTTTGGCACATAGAGGTCCCTTTTCCTTTTTTAGTATTTCCTTGGGATATAAGCCCAGGAGTAACACTGCTGGGTCAAAGGGTATGCACATTTTGATAACTTTTTGAGCATAATTCCAGATTGCTCTCCAGAATGGTTGGATTCTTTCACAACTCCACCACCAATGCATCAGTGTCCTAGTTTTCCCACAGCCCCTCCAACACGCATTGCTATTTGTTCCTGTCATCTTAGCCAATCTGACAGATGTGTAATGATATCTCAGAGTTGTCTTAATTTGCATTTCTCTGATCAATAGTGATTTGGAACACTCTTTCATATGAGTGGAAATAGTTTTAATTTCATCATCTGAAAATTGTCTGTTCATATCCTTTGACCATTTATGAATTGGAGAATGCCTTGATTTCATATAAATTAAAGTCAATTCTCTGTATATTTTGGAGATGAGACCTTTGTCAGAACCTTTAACTGTAAAAATATCTTCCCAATTGTTCCTTCCCTTCCAATCTTGTTTGCAGTAGTTTTGTTTGTGCAGAAATTTTTAATTTGGTGTAATCAAAATTTTCTATTTTGTGATCAATAATGGTCTCTAGTCCTCCTTTGGACACAAATTCCTTCTTCCTCCACAAGTCTGAGAGGTAAACTATCCTATGTTCCTCTAATTTATTTATTATTTCATTCTTTATGACTAAATCTTGGACGCATTTTGATCTTATCTTAGTAGGTGGTGTTAAATGCAGGTCCATGGCTAGTTTCTGACATACTAATATTCAGTTTTCCCAGCAATTTTTGTCAAATAATGAATTCTTATCCCAAAAGTTGGGAACTTTGGGTTTGTCAAATACTAGATTGCTATTTTTATTCACTATCTTGTCCTGTGAACCTAACCTATGCCACTGATCAACTAGCCTATTTCTTAGCCAATACCAAATGGTTTTGGTAACTGTTGCTTTTCTTTTTTTTTTTTTTTTTTTTTCTAGATCAGGTACAACTAGACCACCTTCATTTATTTTTTTTTCATTACTTCCCTTGAAATTCTCGACTTTTTGTTGGTCCAAATGAATTCTGTTGTTATTTTTTCTAGGTCATTAAATAGTTTCTTGGGGGTCTGACTGGTATAGCACTAAATAAATAGATTAGTTTAGGGAGTATTGTCATCTTAATTATATTCGCTCGGCCTATCCAACAGCACTGAATGTCTTTCCAATTATTTAAATCTGACTTTATTTTTGTGGCAAGTGTTTTGTAATTTTGCTCATATAATTCCTGACTCTCCTTTGGTAGATATATTCCCAAATATTTTATACTATCGACAGTTATTTTGAATGGAATTTCTCTTTGTATCTCTTGCTCTTGGATTGTGTTGGTAATGTATAAAAATGCTGAGGATTTATGTGGATTTATTTTGTATCCTGCAACTTTGCTAAAGTTCTGAATTATTTCTAATAGCATTTTAGCACAGTCTTTGGGTTCTCTAAGTATACCATCATGTCATCTGCAAAGAGTGATAGTTTGATTTCCTCATTTCCTACTGTAATTCCTTGAATCTCTTTCTCAGCTCTAATTGCCAAGGCTAGAGTTTCTAGTACTATATTGAATAGTAATGGTGATAGTGGGCAACCTTGTTTCACTCTTGATGTTACAGGGAAAGGTTCCAGTTTATCGTCATTAAATATTATGTTTACTGTTTTAAATATGTGCTCATTATTTTAAGGAATAGTCCATTTATTCCTATACTCTCAAGTGTTTTTTAGTAGGAATGGATGTTCGATTTTATCAAATGCTTTTGCTGCATCTTTTGAGATGATCATATAGTTTTTATTAATTTGATTATTAATATGGTCAATTATACTAATTGTTTTCCTTATATTAAACCAGCCCTGCATTCCTGGTATAAATTCTACTTGATAATAGTGTATTATCCTGCAGATGATTTTCTGAAGTCTTTTTGCTAATATCTTATTTAAAATTTTAGCATCAACATTCATTAAGGAAATTGGTCCATAGTTTTCTTTCTCAATTTTCAATCTACCCGGTTTAGGTATCAGTACCATGTCTGTGTCATAAAAGGAATTTGGTAGGACTCCTTTAATCCCTATTTTTTCCAAATAGTTTATATAGCATTGGAGTTATTTGCTTTTTAAATGTTTGGTAGAATTCAATTGTAAATCCATCTGGTCCTGGAGATTTTTTCTTAGCGAGTTGGTTAATAGCTTGTTCTATTTCTTTTTCTGAGATGGGACTATTTAGACTACTTACTTCTTCCTCTGTTAATCTGGGCAAGCTATATTTTTGAAGGTATTCTTCCATTTCATTTAAGTTATCGAATTTATCGGCATAAAGTTTAGCAAAGTAGCTCCTAACAATTGTTCTAATTTCTTCTTCATTAATGGTGAGTTCTCCCTTTTCATTTTCAAGACTAACAATTTGCTTTTTCTCTTTCCTTTTTTTAATCAGGTTTACTAAGGATTTGTCTATTTTGTTTGTTGTTTTTTTTTATAGAACCAACTCTTAGTTTTATTAATTAATTCAATAGTTGTTTTACTTTCAATTTTATTAATCTCACCTTTTATTTTTAGAATTTCAAGTTTTGTGTTTGTCTGGGGGTTTTTAATTTGTTCCTTTTCTAGCAATTTTAGTTGTAAGCCCAATTCGTTGGCCCTCTCTTTCTCTATTTTATGCAAGTAGGCCTGTAGAGATATAAAACTTCCCCTTATTACTGCTTTGGCTGTATCCCACACATTTTGGTATGATGTCTCATTATTGTCATTTTCTTGGGTGAAGTTATTAATTATGTCTATGATTTGCTGTTTTACCCAATCATTCTTTAGTATGACATTATTTAGTTTCCTATTATTTTTTGGTCTATTTTCCCCTGGCTTTTTATTAAATGTAATTTTAATTGCATTTTGGTCTAAAAAGGATGCATTTACTATTTCTGCCTTACTGCATTTGATTTTGAGTTTTTTATGCCCTAGTATATGATCTGCTGAGAAGAAAGTGTACTCCTTTCTGTCTCCATTTAGCTTTTACCCAAGGATCTATCATATCAAACTTTTCTAGTATTCTATTTACCTCTTTGACTTCTTTCTTATTTATTTTGTGGTTTGATTTATGTAATTCTGAGAGTGCAAGGTTGAGATTTCCCACTATTATAGTTTTGCTGTCTATTTCTTCTTGCAGCTCTCTAATTTCTCTTTTAAGAATTTAGATGCTGAACCACTTGGTGCATATATGTTTAATATTGATACTGCTTCATTATTGATGCTACCTTTAAGCAGGATATAATGCCCTTTCTTATCTCTTTTAATTAGATCAATTTTTGTTTTTGCTTGATCTGAGATGAGTATGGCTACTCCTGCTTTTTTGCCCTCACCTGAAGCATAGTAGGTTTTGCTCTACACTTTTACTTTTAGTTTGAATGTATTACCCTGTTTCCAGGTGTGTTTCCTATAAACAACATATAGTAGGATTCTGACTTTTAATCTAGTCTGCTAACTGCTTCCTCTTTATGAGGGAGTTTACCCCATTCATATTTATGGTTAGAATGACTAATTCTATATTGCTTGCCATCCTATTAACCCCTGCTTATGCTTTTCTCCTTTCCTTCCCTCTTATCTCCCTACCCAGTATTAAACTTGTGAACATCACTTGCTTTTCACAGCCCTTCCTTTTTTATATCCCTCCTCCACCTTAAAATTCATCCCCTTATTTTACCCCTTTTCCTCACAATTTCTGTATTTCCTTTCCCTTAGCTTATTCCTTCCCTCTCACTTTTCAATGAAGTGGAAGAAGTTTCATCATAAATCAAATATGTCTATTGATACACACTATGTTCATCTCCCTCCTTTCTTTCTCTCAGATATAATAGGTTACCTTTGACTCTTCATGAGATGTAGTACCACAACATTACCCTTTTTTCTGATATAATTTCCTTTCCACCTCTAGTTTCTAGGACAATTTATACATGTATTCTTTACATATCTTTATGACAGAAATATAGTTCTCAATATTTCTTTTTTACCTTTTTAGAAATCTCTTGAGTTCTGTATTTGAAGATCAAACATTTTGTGTAGGTCTGGTTTTTTCATCAAGAATAGATGGAATTCATTTATTTCGTTAAATGTCCATCTTCTTCCCTGGAAAATGATGCTCATTCTTGCTGGGTATGTTATTCTTGGCTGTATACCAAGTTCCTTAGCCTTTCATAATATTATGTTCCAGGCCCTTCGTTCTTTTAATGTGGATGCTGCTAGATCCTGGGTTATCCTTATTGTGGCTCCTCCATATCTAAATTGCTTTTTTCTAGCAGCTTCCAGTATTTTTCCTTCGTCTGGTGATTCTTGAACTTGGCCAATATATTTCTTGGTGTTTTAATTTTAGGGTCCCTTTCAGTAGGTGATCAATGAATTTTTTCAATGTCTATTTTACACTCTGTTTCCAAAATGTCTGGGCAGTTCTCTTTGATAATTTCCTGGAAAATAGTGTCCAGGCTCTTTTTTTCCTCACATTTTTCAGGGAGTCCGATTATTCTCAAATTGTTTCTGCTGGATCTGTTTTCCAGGTCTGTTGTCTTTCTAATAAGGTATTTGACATTCTTTTCAATTGTTTCATTTTTCTGGTTTTGCTTGACTACTTCTTGGTTTCTCCTTGAGTCATTCATTTCTACTTGATCGAGTCTAATTTTCAATGCTGTATTTTCTTCACTCATTTTTTTTATATCTTTTTGTAATTGTCCAATTGTGTTTTTAAGTGAGTTTTTTTTCTTCTATGGAACTTTTTTTCCTTTTCATCCACTTTATTTTTTAGAGAGTTGTTTTCTTTTTCCAGCTCATTAATTTTGTTTCTCAATGATTTTTTTTTTTTTCCACTCTGTCTTTAAATGCGTGGAATGACTTCTCCAGGCTCTCTTGCCAAACTTTCCTTTCCTTTTCCCATTTCTAGCTCTCTTGTGAGAGCCTTTTTGATTTCCTCTATGAGAGTCTTATGTATTGAGGAGCAGCTCATATCTCCCTTAGGAGATTCCTCTGGAGACAGTCTGCTTTTAGTCTGCTCAGTGTTTGAAGACTGCTCTCTCTCCATACAGAAGCTGTTGATGGTTAGAGCCCTTTTGAATTTTTGGTTCATTTTGTCAGAGCAGGACTGAAAGAAAACAAATTGACAAGAGAAACAATTGGTCTGTTTTGGGGATGCTTCCTCTACAGACTGTGGGGGAGGACAGCAGTGAGCCACTAACAGGACAGAGTTGGCTGTACTGCATCTGTACTCTGAGGTTCTGAGAACACACTGAGTAACTCAGGGTCGGGGTTGGGGGTGGTCAGGTTCTGAGAGATGCTGGCTTTCTGGGGTTTTATTCTTCACCTCCAGTGTTTATACCCTCTCTGCTGCTCCTGGCTTGCTGCCAAGATGGAGTATCCACACTGGGGTAAAAGTCTTTTTGCAGAAATGGAAGAGACTGTACCCTTCCCCCTTCTGGTCCGGGTTGTGTGAGCTGCCTGCCTTGCTCTGGCTGCCTGCCCTCTGTCTGCACCCAGTCTGTTCGACCCTCCCCCGAGCAAACACAGACCTTCTCTGACGAATTTCAAGGATGTCTTCTGTTGGTGATTATTTGTGGGTTTCTTTTCCGGTCAAGCATTAACTCCGAGGCTTGTCATGAAGTAAGTCCTGAGAGAAAACAAGGAGCTCAAGTAGCTGTCTGCCTCCATGCTGCCGGAAGTCCTGTCAGGAATTTTTGTAGCTTAATGTTTTACAGAATTCATTTTTAAATCTAGCTAGATCATTTTCATTCTTTATAAGTTTATTACAGCTTAACTTCTTTTCCTTTGATTGGCTTGTTTAGAATCTGTAGTTCTCATTTTGTTAAAATATTATCTTATTGTAATTATATTATCTACTTTGCTTGGGGGTGCTTTGTTATCATATAATTAGAAATATAATTTATAATTTTATTTTTATCCTCTCCAGTGACTTGCCTAGGGTCAATAAGGATCTAAGACATTTTAATTCTGGAAGAGAAGTCTTCCTGACTTTAGACCTGGCAACCTATTCCTTCTATCTGCCCTCTTTAGAATGGCATTATGTACATTTCACTAATTATGAGTCTTTTGTTCATATTTCCTTTATTGATTCCAAGTTCTATTGTGCTATTAGTAGTTAATTATACATTTGTATATTATAGGATCTTATATTTAAAGCACAAAGGAACATTAGAACCGGCTCAGTTCAACTGTTTCACTTTATAGATAAGGAATCTGAGACTCACATAGGCTGTTCAAGGTAATAAGCTTCATGGGTAGAATTTGAATTCAGGTCCTCTGTATCAAGAATCAATCCTTATTTTCTACTGAACTATACTGCTTCAGTTAACCAATGAATAGTTTTAAAACATTTAATATATGTAGGCACAGAAGATAGAAAAATAAAAATGAGCCATATTTTATCCTGTGGGAGTTCTTATTCCATAAGTATAAGCAACATGTATGCATGATTATATTCTCTCTGTGTGCATCTCTCTGTCTGTTTCTACTCTGTCTCTCTCTCTTTCTTATTGTATATAGATAGAAAAATAGATATATATATATGTGTGTGTGTGTGTGTGTGTGTGCATATATATATACATATATTTGTGTGTGTGTATATATATACTATATAGATACATATTATATATTATGTAGCATATATTATGAATGTATTTGAGGTTTTCCTGGCTAAGATACTAGCATGATTAGTCATTTCCTTCTATATCTCATTTAACAGTTTTGAAAACTGAAGCAAACATTATTAGTGACGTGCAGGATCAAACAGGTAGTAAGTGTCTGCTCTTGGATTTGAATTCATAAAGATGAATATTCCTAATTCCAGGTCCAGAACTCTATCTACTGTGCCATCAAGCTGACTCAACACATATAGATGCCAATATAAAATATATTGTGCTATATACATACACAAATAAAATATGTATTATTATGTTTGTATGTTTTCTCTGTATAAATCACATATGGGGTAATTAGGGCAAGGTATATGCCATTTGGACGAATTAAGAAAGAACTTATGAAAGGTACCATGTGAACTGGGTTTTGTAGGAAGTTAGAGATTAAAAGGGGAGGAGTTAAAAAAAGAATGAATTGCAAACAGTGGCATTGACTTGAACAAAGACATGGAGATATGAATTAATCATAAGTGTCACTGCAACTAGTACAGTTTATCTGGAACATAGAATTCATGAAAAATTTAGTGTATAAAAATTAGAAATATAAACTAGATACAGAAAATAATGAAAACCTTTAAATTTTGACAGATAATTTTTATTCTCTGCTATATGTCATAACACCTAGTACTGTGTTTTTCTTTTTTGTTTTTCTCTTTGACCTAAGAGCTTTGGAACTTGTCAAACCCATTTTGGAAGTTACTATATTTGAACTTTTTTGCTGGTAATGTCTAACAGATTTTCTGTAACTGTTTTTTCTCCTTGATTTCCAGTCAATGTTTCTGACCATTTAAATTTACAATTTATTGAAATATACTATTTGGGTTTTTGCTTTATTTCCTCAGTTGATGATTTAGATTATATTCTTATATCCCTTTTATATGAAAGTTGTTTATGACCTCCTACCTATGGAAAAGTGGAAATATCTCTTTGAATTACTTCTAAGGAGAAATGCCAAGTTTACATTATATACCAGTGTAAAGGCCTTTTGTGTTTTAATTTTTCTAACTTAATTTAGTCACGCAGATCTTCTATGAAAGTTATTATTATAGTTGCTACCATATTGAGTCTATAATATGGTGCCCAGAATAGGGGAAGGGAGACAGGTTGACATGATCCTAGACTTTTTTTGTTTTTTCTCCAATGCAGATTACTTTAAAGGACTTTATTGTATTTTTCCTTTTTTGTTGTTATGTTTCATTTTTCCCATTTCTTGCTATTTTGAGTCATCTACAGAAAACTGGATTATCTCATTTCACAATATTTCCAGGTTTCCTCATAATTATCATCATAGCACAAATGTCTCTTGTTCCAGACTTAAGTGGCTTATCTAGGCACAAAGAAAGTTGTTTAAAGAAAGATACATTTTTGTTATATAACTGACAATTCAAACATGGCTCAGAACTTGACATTTAAAGGATCATTTTCCTTTTCAAATCTCATCCCTTTATTCCCCTTATCCTTCTCTGTTATTTTGTAACATTGATTCCTTCAGTATTTGTGACTGAAACCATGGTACATTGGCGCTGGAGTCAAGAAACAGGGGTTAAATCTAATCAGATACTTGCTAGCTGTATTACATTAGACAAGGAATTTAATCTGTAGAGGGCTCAATTTCTTCAACTATAAAATGGGAGGGTTTTACAGAATTCCAGCCAACATATATATATATATATATATATATATATATATATGAAAAAATAAAAATGAAATTAGATGATCTCTGAAATTCATTCCAGCTCTAGAACTATGATCTGATGATTCTTTTCTATGTAGTAGCAGCAAATATATGCTTGTAAAACTAGGAGTTATATATATATATATATATTTCCTTCCTTTCACTTCTACCTTATAGTAAGAAAATTCTGGTTCTATGACCAATTGAACATGCTCAGAAATTTAGTACGGCACTTCATCCAACTTGTTAATTAGGCTCTGGGAATAAAATGAGTGGTACGTAAAATACAGGCATTTTAAAGATTGAATTTCTCCATGTATCTTAGGTTATAGCATGAACATTTTTACTTTATATGTTCTTGACTTCTTAGAATCTAGCCAAACCCATTGTCCTCCCAAACAACTTTATAATTTATAAATTTACTAGGTCAATCACAGAACCATTTCCATTTTGGCAGCATTTAGGATTCATACAAATGTTCATAAGGATTAAGAGCTAGTAATTAAAGGTCAGAAAATATGGAAACAGATCTTACCTATCAACAAAGGAAATCTCTCATAATCTCTCCAATATATAAATATTATAGTTTGTTTTACTTTCAAAAGTATTTTTCCAGAAGTCTTTCTGGAGGCATAGGTTTTCTTTAGAATGCTGGAAATAGAGATTTCAACCTGAGGGTATGATTAGGCTTTTGATTTAACATTATCTAATTTTGAGGTGTTATTTCTCTGGTCAGTGATTTATTCTATAACTTGAGAATAAATTCGTGCTTTGGCTACCACATTCAGAACTAAACATTTAAAGATACAATGATAAGAAAAATTAATCAGCTAAAAACAATTTACATTTTAACTTCTAATAGGTAAATTTTGTCAACAGTACCTGAAATACCCATTACATGGAACTGTAACAATGTATGATAAATACTCATCTCATAGACTCTTAGAGTTGAAGGAAACTTCCTAAGTTCTCTATTTAAATTCATCCCTGAACAGCAATATCTTCTGCAATATAGTCAAAGAATGATTATCTTGCTTAAAAGTTTGTTATCAAATAAAATTCTTTGTTCCAATTTTCCACCTACTCCCTTTTGAGTCTCCACATTTTTCCCATTCTGTCTCCCACCCCACTTACTAAACTGTGCCACCATGTCTTCTCCTTTTGGAAAACTTCTCCCCTAATACTCTCTCTTTCTATTATTGAAGTCCTCCTGGGGACTCCACTTTGAGAAAATGTTCAGATCAGTCATCATTACTCCCTCTAATGGTCCTTCTTTCTAAGTTTCAAATTTTCCACCATTAAGATATACATTTCTAGAGCAAATGGATTATTTCTCCCCTCTTCCACCTTGTTTTTGTATCTCTGATACATAGCATAGTGCTGACATAGTATAAGTACTTAATAAATGCTTGTTGACTTTACTTGAATTTGATGTTTCATAGAATTCCAGAATGGAATAGTCCTGTAAGCCAACACACACACACACACACACACATACACACACACACACACACACACACACACACACACACACACACACACACACAAAACACATACACACACTCACACATACACACACACACACGCACATATATCTATATATATTTATATCTATCTCTCTCTCTATATATATATGAAAAATAATTTACTCCTCAATAATATTTGAAAAAAAAGTCATTATATTCAATATTATGTTTTCTCTTTTGAATCATGGGTGAGTTAAATGTTTCATAGTTCTATCTGATTTAAAAATGCTTTTTAATATGGTAAATTTTTTCTTGAGTTAATGATTTATGATGAGAAGTTTCCCTTCCTTTCATACTACTCAAAAACAAACAAACAAACAAACAAACAAAAACAGGAAAGACATGGATATTCTAGGAGAAATGACATTACTTCAATACATGGAAAAGGGAAGTAAACATTATACCAAACACAAAGCAAAGTAAGAACTTCTCCCTGAAAAGACATTGAAATCTCTTGTGAAGAATATTCTAAACATTTTTGTATATACTTATATACGCTCATGTTGTCTCCAGTAGAATATAATTTTCTTAAAGATACTTTATTTTTTATCTTTTTACTCAAAGTATCCAGTATAATGACTAGCATATAATAATAAAAAAAATCTAATAGTTGGTAAAATTTATCCAGTGCTTTAAATGTTCAAAAAATTCTTTATAAATATCATGACCTTTTATCCTCACAATTTTTAAAGGAAGTGCTATTATTGTCTCCATTTTACAGTTAACAAAACTAAAGCAGGAAGAAATTGAGTTTCTTGTTATACAGCTAGTAAGTATCTGAGGACAGATATGAATTCAAATCTGCTTGGTGCCACATTCAGGATTATATCAACTGAGACACTCAGTTGCAGACATAGCTTAATGTATTTTTGGTATTTGGTTGGTTGATCGATTGATTGAAATAGTGTGTTATAGGGCCTAAATGACTATATTGTGGGATGTTATGTAACATGTTACACAAGTAATGATGAAGCTAAGGATCTCTGTGGCCTATTTCATTCTGGGATACTATGATTCTATAACTTGAATGACTACAAAATTTATTTAAAAGGAAAGTACATCCTTTTTCCTGCCTGATAATGGCACTTCCCTATACTATTAGTGGAGGCATGGGACTGGGAACAAGAGGATGAAATCTTGCTTGACTCTACTCAGAATTGTGCTCTTCCTTTCCCCAAATTGGCTCAGATCCCTCATAATCACATTGCTTTGTTTTCATCTGAAATAATGCACTGAATTGGCAGATTTTATTTACTTTACAATCTCCTTCTTAGTAGTTTGATTTGTTAGGTCTTACCTATTAGAAGACTGTTCACATTTCCACTACATAGAAGTCCATATCTTCTCCATGATTCAGATAATTTCTACCATTCTATCCTAACTTAACATTGCATTATTGTCAATAATAGCAATTATCATATGTAGACTAGTAGTAACTCTGCTTTGGAATCACTCCAGATCAACAGGGGATTTATTATTGTAAAGACCAAACTAGTTTTGTTCATTTTAATTTATACCCAAAAGATAACAGTTATATTATGGAATAGGGAAGAAAAACTTAGGCAACTACAATTGGCACATAACTATGGCAGAAATGAAAAAGCTATTCTGTCTTTGGAACAGTCATCATATAAGCCCTCCCATAACACACTTTCTCCTAGCTTGAGGCACAAATTTATGTTTAAGAGTAATATGAAATAAAAATGGACAAAGAGAGAAGGAGGAAGAACAATACAAATAAATTTCTTCTAAAAGAGACAAATTGAGAGGTCAAAAAAGAAAATAGGCACAAAGCATCTTTTGTATTTCAAAATATACATGTGAAATCAATAAAGAAAAGGATTCTGTTATCTCTGTGCTATAAGTTATCATGCTGAGAAAAGGCTCATTTTTTTGGCAATAGAGATGCTGGGCAACTAAGCACATGTATTAGTATTTTCCAGCTTCACTGGAAAAAGCATCTGTAAAAGGTGAATTGGATAACAAAGCATTCAAATTGTATAATAACTGACTGCAGTGGTACAGATTGTTTCCTATGTATTGGGCAGGCAATGCATCTCCTGATTCATGCAAAGCCTCAGGACTTCCTCTGTATGAGAATTTGCTATCCCAGGCTGCTCAAGATGCAGACCTTGTTCTGAACTTGCTCTCTGGGCATGTTATATTTCTTAACATTACACAAACCCATCACTTGATTTACTCTTTGAAAAGGAGCACTTGTAAAACCCACTCATGATTTCCAAATTAAGTAGTGGAAGAAAGATTGTGCCAGATTTTCTTGGGAAAATTGGGTAGTTAAGAAAGAAATCTTGAAGGGCAAAAAAAAGCCAAAGTCTTTTTTTCAATATTTCTTCCTTTTTTCACTCCTGTATGATTCACTTCTTCAATATAGAAAACATAAACATTGGACTTCTACTTCTGTTATTTTCAACAGGAATAGAATTGTTTGCAAAATTCTTTTTTAAAAAGTCAAAAACAAAGTTTAAGAAAGGTTCTTTAAATTCTTTGCTCCCCTTGCCCTTCTAAAGTTTTGCCTCTTATTTTTAAAAGATGGCAAAAAAGACCTGTTTGATCAAAACAAAAACACCATGATACTCCAAGTTCCCTTAATGCTCTTTCAGTACCTGCCTAGTTTTTGAGATGGTGAGATGTTTATTAGGGAGTCAGATTGAAAATGTCCATAGGATACTATTATTACAAAATGTGAATTATTCTAACCTTTCTCCCCTTGTTCAAAATAACATAACATATAGTTTAAAGTCAAATATTCAACTTTACACTAATTTCTTCCATTCTTTTTTTCTGTCCTTCATCATTTAGACATAGACACACATAAGCAGGCATACATACTCATACATACATTTACATATATTAGTTAATGGCTAAACCCTTAGTTTCCATTATACCTTCCCTTTGCCAATATTCTCTATTTAATGAGCATAGTACATTCTATTTTTAATTCCTGGCTATTCTTTAGACCCCAGAGATGACTCATGTCAGTGGTAAATTCACAAATATATGCCCAGGATTTGGAATCATTTGAACAAGAACATTGAGTGAATGCAGAATATTATACTCAAAATACCTGTCACAACGTAGATAGCAGCTGTTCCAAGAGTACAAATAATCAATATTTTGTTGTCTCATCATTCACAGCTCTTTCAAGGAAAACAGTAAGCAAAATAAACACATGGAAGCAAACCAATGAATTTAGTAAAAGAGAGAGGGTCAAACTGGGCTATTTAAAAATCTAGAAATGCAATCAACATATTTGCTGCTATGAAATACACATATTTTGACACACTTTTAAAGCCTATATTCTTTGAATTAGCATGGTTGTCCAAATACCACCAGACTCATAGTGCAAATGACAGAAGCGACAGTGAAACGAGCCCTGGTTGTTATGCTATATTAGATACATACAGCATAGAGAAAAATGTTGTGTTTGGTATAGAATATATTTAATATATGTGCAAGATATATATATATATATATATATATATATATACATATATATACACATATACACATGTAAAGCTGTAAATGTATATTGTAGCTGCATGAATATGTTTGCATGGATGCATATTTCATATGCATATTAATATTAATATATACATATGCAGGCAAATATGAACACACATGCAATATTGGTTCTTTGTAGTATAAATGATTTAATTTGATACTTTCTAATAATAAAATTAAAACAAAATTATACTTTATGAGTCATAATCTCTTCCAGAATTTAAATTGAAATGAAAATTCCCCAAATAGCAAAATGTGGCCCTTACAAAATTTTTTAATTTAATAGAATGAACAATGTAAAGTAAGAGCTTTTTGAGATTATCACTCCAGGTGTTGTAATATTTAGTCCTATAAAATTCTACCTTTCATAAGTAGCTATCAATATTTATACATATACTATAGTAAGAGATTAATTTACCCTACATGGACACAATCATTAAAAAATTTCCAATATTCTACAAATCATGGATATAAATTGAGTTTACTTTACATTCATGGTTGCCATTAGGCTCCTCCCCTACTTGGAAAATTGTTTCCATGGCAACTAAAGAGAAAAAAGTATAGAGAGTCTTAAAAAAACACAAAATGCTAACAAAATGAGATCTGGAATAAACAAAACATGGGGAACTTTGGGATGTCATAACAGTTTTGTTGCCTACAGACTTGTATATTGCCGAAAACTCTAAGGTCAAGAAGAAATAGAAGAAATATCAGAAATACTCACAGTAGCATACACTATAGGATCTGTCAAATTTCCTAGCATAGAGAGGCAGTCCTTTACAAATCAAAATGTCTGAATCTTTCCATTGCATACTACTTTGCTGTTGTATGATGAGAGCAACTCAGAATATAGTATGCATTTCAAGTCTGAGTAGGAACCAGACTGTCCTGTTCATAACTGGATTGAATTATATTTGATAAAGCAGCCAAGAGAATATTTCCTTTGCAGCAACACAAATGCACCTAACTCATATATTAAAATCAATTCTGATCAGTTATGACAGAATTTCAGAGGGAAGCCTAGGTGACACCTGGTTTTATTTTTCTTCCTTGATATTGAAGTAAAATTCATAGTAATCATGTTTTTTACAAATATAATTCTGTGTAGATATATTTACCTATAATGTACATACCCATGCACACATACACACAAAAACACACACACACACATATGTATATATATATATATATATATATATATATATATATATATATATATATATATATATATATACACATATATAAATATATATGTATATAAGAATTCAAGGGGACATGCTGGTTACAACGTACAATTTTTATAAACATATATTTTAATTAATTTCTTTGTAATTCAAAATAGATGTTTAATGCATTCATAGAACGATATGGGCTCCCTCTGGGGGGCAATTTTAATACCTGCAATTGCCTTAGTTGTTAGCCAAAGACTTTTTTTTTTAAGCTCTGTAGTTGATTTATATCTGCCAAATGTTCAGAAGGTTGAAATTATGACAATATGAGAGTGGGGATGGGGAAATCAATCCATTGTCACAATTAGATAAGAAAAAAACTTATAGAAAATTAATGAAATTCCAGAATGTCAACCATATACTTGTTTTTCTTACTCTCTTTTATACAAATATGTCATATATTTCTATGGGGAAAAGGATAAAACTTCAAAATCATCAGACCTTCCAAAAAACCTTGTTTTTGCTGAAGATACATCACTTAAAATCTCAGTAATGGTCACAATTCTCTGTCATGTAATTGTCTCATTGCACCATAGTCTTGCATTTTTGAAGAAAACATTTTAACTTTATTTGAAAATATTATAGGCTTGAATTTATATAAGAGGAAATGATGTTTTTTAGGGATTCTATTTTTGTTGTTTGTTCTTAAATTCATGTTTAGCATTATTTGTATATTAGGCATAATTATTTTCACGATTTATATATCTATGTTATTCAAAATTGAATCCAGTTTTTCCCTACATGAAGAGGAAGGGAAGGGACAAAGAAAAGTAAGGGGGAAGACTTTAAGCCTTTAAGAGGACTGTGCCTTTTGGTATAGCCTAAGAGTTATTTGTTAACTCAAAAGTGCTTATATGTAAATTAAGTATCCTAGGTCAAGCAGAAAAAGAGGCAGGGAATTAGTTACTCATACATGTATTCATATATGAATACACATAGAGATTTATAAAAACTATGAAGTGGCCTTCTAGATGGGACAAAGCTAGAGCTTAGGAAGAGATACAATGCTGTGGTGGTATAAAAAAAGAAAGACTTGATCTTATGTCAGAGGGTCAGGGTTCAAATTCCAACTTCTTCTTATCCATGTTTACTCTGAGTTAAGTCCTTTCATATATCTGAGCTCCATGTCCATATAATTAAAGCAAAAGTCATATTAGATGATCTCTATCATCCTTTCTAATGCTACCATTTCTGTATTCAAATGGTAGCTGATAGAATTACAGAATTTAGAGTTGGGATGGACCTTAGATAATATATGATTCAAATATCTATCAAACACATTACTGACAATATAAAAAGCTGGCCTCAGCATTCCTCACTCTCAGTTTGATGAGGAATCTAGTTTATTTTGGAGAAATTATAATCAGTAGAAAGATCATCATTGTCAGATTTAATTCAGTGTCCCACTAGTTTTAGCCAATAGTCTGAGTTTTAGTTTGTCTCTGAGGAAAAAGGTAGGCTACACCTATTACCTCCACCAAAAGGCTACACTTCAAATATCTATAGAAAGTCATTGTGTTCTTTTCTAAGATAAATAATATTTCTGCTTGTTCATTTGTTGGGAACTAGGTTACAATAACCTTGCATATTTGCGTGCTTCGTCTTTAATTCTGATGATTTTGTCATCAGAAAACAAAACAAAACAACAATAAGAACCTCAAAACCAGGCTTTCTCCTGCATGGGCTAAATGTTTAATTAGTTCTCCATGTCTAGCAAATAGATTCTAACAAAACTATACACATAAAACTAACTATTCTAGAATCCATTCCCTAAATCTTGCTTTTTCTTTCTCCTCCCAAATAATCAAGGGAATATGTGTCATTGCCTGAATAATATTATTATCTCATCCCTATCTCATATATATTTGTTTTGAATAAAATATACACATCCATTTTTATATTTTCATTTATGAATCTCATCTCATGCCCATGAAATTGTATTTGTCTTGTTTTGTTAAGGTTTTATGTATATTTTTTCAGTTATTTAGTGTTTATTTGGGATATTGGACTTGTTAAAATGTATAGTAATATGTACATGCAAGTTGTCTAGGGAGAAATTTAGATTTGATTATAATTATTTATCCCTTTTAGCCAATAATTGTGGAATCCTATAGAATGTGGTCACAGCCAGCCCTAAGGGTTGGTAATTTCCCTGGGAAACTAATCATTCAATGCCCTAGGGTGAAGACTTAATCAGTCTAACCAAAATTGCATGCTTTATTATATTTATTCTAGATCAATTTTATCTCTTTCTCACCTCCAGAATTCCTTAAATCATTTCATGGCCAAAGATTTTATACATCAAGGAGAGGAAGTTGAGCATAAAAAGAGAAGATCAATAAATTGGGCTTGCATCAACAACAACAACAAAAAAGGAATAAAAGACCTAGAAAAATAACAAATTAAAAACTTCCAATCAAATACCAAACTTGAAATTCTAAAAATAAAAGTAGAGATCAATAAAATTGAAACTAAAAAAAATATTGAATGAATAAATAAAACTAAGAGTTGGTTTTATGAAAAAAAGATAAACTTTTAGTTAATTTGATTAGAAAAAGGAAAGAGGAAAAATCAAATTGTTAGTCTCAAAAATGAAAACGGAGAACTATCCAGCAATGAAGAGGAAACTAGAGAAATTATCATGAATTACTTTACCCAACTTTATGCCAATAAATTTGACAACCTAAGTGAAATGGAGGAATGAATACCTACATAAATATAGATTGCCCAGATTAACAGGAGAGGAAATAAATTATTAAAATAACCCCATTTTAGAAAAAAAAATAGAACAAGCTATTAATCAACTCCCTAAGAAAAAAATCTCCAGGACAAGATGGATTTACATGTGAATTCTACCAAATATTTAAAGAAAAAGTAACTACAATACTATATAAACTATTTGAAAAAATAGGGAAGGAAGGATTCCTACTAAATTTTTTCTATAACACAGACATGGTACTAATGCTTAAACTAGGTAAGACAAAAACAGAAAAAGAAAATTATAGACCAATGTCCCTAATGAATATTGATGCTAAAATCTTAAATAAAATATTAGCAAAGAGATTACAGAAAACTATCCCCAGGATACCAAATAGGATTTATACTAGAAATGCAGGGCTGGTTCAATATTAGGAAAACTATTACCATAATTGATTATATCAATAACCAAATTTAAAAAATATATATGATTATCTCATTAGATTCAGGAAAAGCATTTGATAAAATCCTACACCCATTCCTATTAAAAAGTACTATCTATTTAAAACCATCAGTAAACATTATAATGTAATGGGGATAAACTGGAACCATTGCAATAAGATCAGGGGGACATGATTGCTCACAATCACCATTAATATTCAATATTGTATTAGAAATGCTATCTTTGGCAAGAAGAGAATAAAAAGAGATTAAAGGAATTAGAGTAGGTAATGAGGAAACCAAATTATCACTCTTTGCAGATGATATGATGGTTTACTTAGACAACCCTAGAGAATTAACTCAAGTGCTATTAGCAATAATCTACAACTTCAGCATAGTTGCAAAATAAGAAATAAATCCACATAAATCATCAGTATTTTTATGCATCACTAACAGAATGCAACAGCAAGAAATACAAAGAGAAATTCCATTTAAAATAAATCTTGATTAAAAAAAAATATGGGAATTTATATGCCAAGGGAAAGTCACAAACTATGTAAGCACAAAAAGTCAGATCTAAGCAATTGGAAAAATATCAAGTGCTTGTGCATAGGTCGAGCAAATGTAATAAAGATGGAGTACTACCATTTACAAATCAATTTATTTAGTGCTGTATCAATCAAACTTCCAAGAAACTATTTTAGAGAACTTGAAAAAATAACAACAAAATCCATCTGGAAGAACAAAAGGTCCAGAATTTCTAAGGAATTAATGAAGAGAAAATCAAATGAAGGTGGCCTAGCTGTACCAGATCTAAAATTATATTATAAAGCAACATCATCAAAGCCATTTGGTACTGGCTAAGAAATAGACTAATTAATCAGTGGAATAGGTTAGGCTCAGAGAACAAAATAGCCAATGACTATAACAGTCTAATATTTGACAAACCAAAAAGTCCCCCCCTTTTGGAATAAGAATTCACTATTTGACAAAACTGCTGGGAAAATCAGAAACTAATATGGCAGAAAGTAGGCATAGACCCACACTTAACACCATATACCAAAATAAGGTTGAAATGGGTTCATGATCTGATCTAGACATAAAGAATGATATTATAAACAAATTAGAAGAACATAGGATAGTTTACCTCTCAAATTTGTGGAGGAAGGACTTCGTGATGAAAGAAGAACTAGAGATCACTATCACAAGAGATACTTTTGAATATATCAAGTTAAAAAGTTTTTGTACAGACAAAACAAATGGAGACAAGATTAGAAGGAAGGAATAAACTAGGAAAACATTTTTACATCCAAAGGATCTGATAAAGGCCTCATTTATAAAATATATAGAGAATTGACTCAACAAGCCATTCTCCAATTGGTAAATGGTCAAAGGATATAAACAGACAAGTTTCAGATGAAATTTAAACTATTTGTAGCCTCATGAAAAGATGCTCCAAATCATTATTGATCAGAGAAATGCAAATTAAGACAACTCTGAGATACCACTGTACACTTGTCAGATTGGCTAAGATAACAGGAAAAGATAATGATGAATGTTGGAGGGGAAGTGGGAAAACTGGAACACTGATACATTGTTGGTGGAACTGTGAATGAATCCAGATATCCAGAACATTTTGTAACTCTACTCGAAAAGTATCAAACTAATCCATCAGTGTCTCTACTGGGCTTATATCCCAAAGAGATCTTAAAGGAGGGAAAGTGACCCACTTGTGCAAAAATGGTTGTGGCAACTCTCTTTGTAGTGAGTAAATTATGGCATATGATTCTTTTGGAATATTATTGTTCTGTATGAAATGACCAGCAAGATTATTTCAGAGAGACTTGAGGAAACCTAAATGAATCAAAGCTAAATGAAATGAGCAGAATGAAAAAATCATTATACACAGCAACAACAAAACTATACAACAATCAATTCTGATGGAAGTGGCTTTCTTCAACAATGAGATGTTTCAAACCAGTTCCACTTGATCAGTGATGAAGAAAGCCATCTACATACAGAGAGAGGACTGTGGGAACTGAGTGTGGAACACAACATAACATTCTCACTCTTTCTGTTATTTGCTTGCATTTTTTTTCCCTCAGTATTTCTTTTTCTTCCGACTTTATCTGATTTTTCTTGTGCAACAAGATAACTGTATACATATGTATACATATATTGGATCTAACATGTATTTCAACATTTAACATGTATTGAATTACCTTCCAGTTAGGGGAGAGGGTATGGGGAAGGAAGGGGAAATTTGGAACAAAATATTTTGCAAGGGTCCCTGGTGGAAAAATTACCCATGCATATGCTTTGTAAATAAAAAGCTTTATTAAAATAAATAAATGAATGCATGAATAAATAAACAAAAGAGAGATTATTCATTGTGTCTATGATTTGCTGTTTCACCCACTCATTCTTTAGGATCAGATTATTGGGTTTTCAATTAATTTTCATCTATTTTTGCCTGGCATATAATTTTTATTGCATCATGATCTGAAAAAATGCATTTAGTATTTCTGCCCTTCTGAATTTGATTTTGAGTTTTTATGCTCTAATATAAAGTCAATTTTTAAAAGATTCCATGTACTGCCAAGGAAAAAAAAAATATATATATATATATATAGTCCTTCCTGTATCTATTCAATTTTCTCCAAAGGCCTATATCTCTAACTTTTCTTATATTTGCTTCTTAACTTCTTTCTTATTTATTTTGTCATTCAATTTGTCTAGTTTGGATGGGAAGGTTGAAATCCCCTACTAGTATGGTTTTGCTGTCTAATTCTTCTTGCAGCTATCTTAACTTCTTCTCTAGAAATCTGGATGCTATATCACTTTGTGCATATATGTTTAGTATTGATATTACTTCATTATCTATGGTATCTTTAAGTGGGATGTAGTTTTCTTCCTCATATCTTTTAATTACATCTATTTTTTCTTTGGCTTGATTTGAGATCAGGATGGCTACCCATATTTTTTTTTTAACTTCAGCTGAAGCATAATAGATTCTGATCCAGCCTTTCATTTTTACTCTGAATGTATAACTCTGCTTTAAATGTGTTTCTAGTAAACAACAAATTATAGGATTTTGGCTTTTAATCCAGTCTGCTATGCACTTCCATTTTTGGAGAAGAATGCATCTCATTCACATTCACAGATAAAATTACAAATTTTATTTTCTGCCATCTTGTTTTCCCCCAGTTATACTTTTCTCTTCCCTTTTCCCCTTTCCCTTCTCCCCAGTATTTTGTTACTGATCACCTCCTACCTGAAGCAGCCCACCTCTTTTGCAACCTTCCCATCCTACTTCTGTTCTTCCTTGTATTAGCCTCCCTCTTTCCTTTCCTTTTTTCCCTCCTACTTCCCTATTGGGTGAGACTAGATTCTCTGTGAAGATAAATATGTCAGAATTTCTCTCTTTGAGCTAAATCTGATGAAAGTAATATTCACACAATACTCATGCCCCTCACTTCTTTCCCTCAAGTATAATAGGTCTCATGAAGAAGAGATGTAATTTACCCCATTTTAACTCCATTTTCCTCTTGTTCTGGGAGGATCATCTTTCCTCCTACCTTTTTCTGGGGTTCAGAAGCTCACTATTTGCCTCTTTAAAGAAAGGTGATAAGTGAATTAATTCAATAGCTATTTTACCCTCTGGTTTTAGGATATCCAGGCAGTTTTCCTTGATGATTTCCTGAAATATGATATCTAAGCTCTTTTTTTTTTAATCATGGTTTTCAGGAAATCCAATAATTCTTAGTTTATCTCACCTAGATCTATTTTCCAGGACAGTTGTTTTTTCAATGAGTTTTTTTCTTCAGTTAGCTTTTTTATCTCCTTTTGTATTTGGCCAAGTGAACTTTTAAATGAGGTGTTTCATTCATTGCAATTTTTTTTTTCCATTTCACAGACTGTTTTTCAGTGAATTTGTTTCTTTTTCATATCTATTTTGAAAGGAGTCATATGCTTTTTCTATTTCATTAAATCTATTTTAAAAGCATTTTCTTCAGATCATTTTTGTTTTGTTTTTTTTCTTTTCCAAACCCTCTTGCAAAAATCCCATTTCCTTTCTCCATTTTTCTTCTCTCTGTTCAGATCCTTTTTGAATTCTTCCAAGAGAACCTTGTGAAATCGGGATCAACTCATATCAGTCTTTGGGGATTCATCTGGAGATGATTTGCCTTAGGATCATCAGGTTTGAGGTCTGATCTTTTCTTTCTCCATGAAAGATCTCTGAGTTCTTTTTTGCTTCTTTTTTCATTTTTTTAAAGGTTGAGGCCTGATGTTAAGGCAAAAGGGTTACTGATGCTTTATTTTGCCCTGGGACTGATGCTGCTAACTAACTTCTGGTGCTAGGTAAGCGTGGCCAGGTTCTATGTTCTTTTTTTCTTTTCTTTTCTTTTCTTTTTTTCTGGGAATCAAAGGCACACTATTTGCCTTTTGTATTTGCTTTGGGTATTTCATAGCAAATCTGCTGAACCACCTTGTAATCAGGACAGAGTAGCCTGAAAGACTCACAGTAGATTCCCAAGTACAACACCCTGGATCCTTGCCCCAGGTTTCTGCCCTGGCTCCCTTGTCTGGCTCCTGGCACTACATCTGAACTCAGTAGCCTCTTACCCTGTCTGATTGAAACAGATTTTTTTCTGAAGTCCTTCCAAAGTATCTTCCTTTGGAAATTTGTTGTACTCCAAATATTTGTGGATTCTGTCACTCTAAAACAAGTTCAGAGGCTTGAGCTGATGTTGGATCTGATGGAAATAAGGAGGAGCTCAGATAGAGATGTGTCTAATCTCTGCCATCATGGCTCTGCCCCATCCTCAAAAGTTTTTTTGCTTTGTTACTGAACAATCCCTCCCCCAAAAAGTCCTCTCTTTTATCACCCTTCTCCTTTCTCATTCCTCTCCTATTTTCCTGCAAGGCAAGATAGATTTCTATATTCCTGTTGAGTATGAAATTTCCTATAAGAGTCAATTCTGATGAGAGTAAGGTTTACTCACTCTTCTTCTCCTCTTTCTCCTCCTCCATTGTAAAAACTTGTTCTTGCCTCTTTTTATAACAGATAATTGCACCATTATATTATCTTTCCTTTTCTCCCAGTACATTCCTCTCTCACCCCCAATTTCATCATTTAAAAAATAGTAAACCTTTATATTCAATTCACATCCCTGCCCCCCTTTTCTCTCTATCTCTCATTGACATAATAATGAGAACATCCTAATGAGTTACTAATATCACCTTCCCATGTAGGAATGTAAACTGATAAATTTTATTAAGCATCTTATGATATCACTTTCCTGATTCCCTCCTTATGCTTCTGCAGAGTCATGTATTTGAAAAATATATATATTTTTTCCATTTAGCTCTGGACTTTTTATCATTAATGCTTGAAAACCTTTTGTTCCTTTGAATAATCACTTTTTCCTCTGAAGAATTATACTCAATGTTGCTAGATAGGTGATAACAGTTCTAGCTCCTTTGCTTTCTGGAATATCATATTCCAAGCCCTCCAGTCTTTTAATATAGAATCTGCTAAATCTTGTGTTATCTTAATGACTCCACTATACTTGAATTGTTTCTTTCTAGATACTTGCAATACTTTTTTTTTGACCTGGGAGTTCCAAGATTTGGTGATAATATTCCTGGGAGTTTTTATTTTGGGAACTCTTTCAGAAGGTGATTGGCAGATTCTTTAAATTTCTATTTTACTCTCTAATTATAGAATATCAGGACAGTTTCTCTTGATAATGTCTTGAAAGATGATGACCAGGCTCATTTTTGACCATGACTTTCAGATAAACCAATGATTTCTAAATTATCTCTCCTGGATCTATTTTCCAGGTCAGTTGTTTTTCCAATGAAATATTTCACTGCACATTTTTTTTCAATTTTGTTTTCATTTTTTAGTTTTGCTTTATTATTGTATCTTGATTTCTCATAAAGTCATTAGTTTCCATTTACTCATGTCTAATTTTTAAAGAATCATTTTCTTCAGTGAGCTTTCCCAATTGGCCAATTTTGCTTTTTAAGGCATTATTCTCCTCATTAGCTTTTATATTTCCTTTTGCACCTCCCTCAATTCTTTCCTTAATTTTTCCTTTCTCTCTCTTACTTGATTTTCAAAGTGCTGTTCCAGTTCTTCTTTGGTCTGAGTCCAATTCTTATTTTTCTTGGAGGTTTTAAATGTAGGAATTTTGACTTTGTAATCATCTTTTGAGTGTGTTTTGATCCTCCTTGTCACCATAATAATTTTGAATGGTCTGAAACTTTTTTTGTTTGCTTTCTGCTCATTTTCCTTGTATATTACTCTTTGTTAAAGTGAGGTTTTCTTTCTTGGGTAGAGGGTACACTGTCCCAAGCTTCAGGGGTTTTGAGCAGCTATTTTCAGAAATCCTTCTAGGAATCTGACCTAACAGCTCCAGGGTAGAAAGGACTGTGGTTACAGTACCAGAACATCCGAAAAAGGAGTAGAACATTTTCCAGACCAAGGCAATTAACAAGCTCAGTAAGATTGAGTGTGCTAAATTGGTCTGGTGCTCTGCTAACCTGAGCTGTTCTGGGACTGCAGGCCAGATACCCATTCTGTTGCCATAGGCCCTCTCCACTGACCTTCTGAGTCCTCTCTGGTCTCCCCAAGCTGAGAGATCTTGAAGCTTCCAGCACTGCTACTGATTTAGGGTTTCTGCCTCATTGACACTGCCATCCAGATAGAAGGGCCCGGTTCTACAGTGGGATTGCGCACTGGGTTCCCATGCTGTTTCCCCAGACCTTTTCTGCTGACCTTTTTGATGTTTCTGTGCTGAGAGGACTGGAAGCCATCAGTATTGTGACTGACTCAGAAGTTGGGTCCTGGCGAGGGCTGGAATTCCAACCTCATATCACAGACTTTTTCTACTGAGCTTGTTAATTGCCTTGGTCTGGAAAATGTTCTACTCCTTTTTCGGATGTTCTGGTACTGTAAATTTTGTTTAGAGTTATTTAAAGAGATTTTGAGGTTGGGGGTGAAGTTGAGTAAATTTCTGCCTTTACTGTGCCATCTTGGCTTTGCTTTCAAGTGTACTTTTTTTTTGTTCTATATTTTGTTCATGATTGTATCTTAAATCATAAAACTCCCCAAGTCCCTTATTAATTTCTAAGAATTACTTGGCATCTCCTATAATATTCAAGTACTGCTGTATCTAAGATTAAGTCATTTTACCATTGAATCTAAGAATTTTTGTTCATTCAAAATTTTTCATAGTAGGATTTCAATTACTTTTACAAATTAGTAAAGGATGTATTTGGATGGGGGAAAACATCTGAAGTTATTCAACATTCCTCTGATGATCACAATAATTTAATAGTTAATCTAGTTCCTAATTAGTACAAATAATAAATTTCCTGAAATGTTTGTGTATATTTAAATTTGAGTGTATTTTGAAGGTATGTTATAATATTGTCATTGGTTCCAACTTGAAAGAAATAATAAGTGTATTTGCATAATGTCTTGATTTGAGAGGATTCATATGTGCATTAATTAAGACTTTACCATCTGTATTATCCTATAAACTTTCATAATGAATTTACTCAAACAAGCTAAAATCTTTCTTTAAGTCTTTTTATATGCATTCCAGTAAAATTCTTCTTAACTAATCCACTAACTTGACCCATCTAACTCTGTTTCAGATAAATTTTCCCTTATGTTGGTGGTGCTACCAACTATGTTATTTTTATTGTTTTGGGGGCCACTCACAAATTTTATTCTTTGAAGATCGTGGCATTCTAAAACTTTCAACTATAAACAATTTCTGAGAGAACATCAGTGTTAAAAACATGAAGTTTTGTCCCAGGAAACTGGTTCAGAATGTTGAAAGGAGTCATTTTAGTAAATATTTCACTTGATTTCTTATCACAGATACATGGCTAATGTGTATCCATGAATTGATTTCTTTAGAAAATAAAACATTGAATTTGAATATCAGAGTTGTTTTTTTAATATTTGAATGTTTAATATAATTTTCAGGTAGTTTTTTTTCTACATTTTCATTTATGGTCATCAAAAAAGATTTTTCTAGTTAGTTCTTTGATGCAAAAATTTTACCCAAGAATATCATTCTGAAAACCTATATTTTTCCCAATCGTTATCAGACACATATAATTCTTTCTGGATGTGTCATTGTGTCCTCTGTGTTAGTATTTCAGTTCCCAAAATGTTTCTCCAAGAATAATATAAAGCATAATTATTACTATCCCTATTATCTCTGAAAAATTTCAGTTAACAATGTCTTTGTGTTATACTTACCATCAAATATTAGGACCAGATTTCCAAAAAAGCATGTTTTTAGAATATAGATAATCTATAGTTCTTGAAATTATACTCTGATTTGAAAGAGAAGTGACCCCAAAATAATAAATAACATCAAGAGATTCAAGCTATTCACATATAGAACATTCTAAGAAATTATTTACACTTAAGGTTCACAGAAGTGTTTTATATCTCCTTCATATTTATTCTGTTTGTATGAATATACAAATATTTATACATATATGTATTTGCTTTATCCTATAAGCAACTGTGCAAGAAGATATTGTTTCATTAATTGTTTTTGTAGGCTCAGTACCTGGGATATTGTACATTGGCTGGAATATAGTAGGTATTTAATTAATGTTTGTTGACTGATTGATCTGATAAAGAAACCATTATATCCTTATAGGTACAAGAATTAAGGAGAACAGGAATAGGTACAGTACTGAGGCTTTAAGTAGAATTCACAAATCTACATATAAGCTCAATTGGCTCAACAAGGAATTTTGGGAGAAAGTTACCTAATATTCCCAAAGCTCTATAGAAAATAGTTTTTAACCTGCCCTACTCACTAATAATATTCTGGATCTGCAGTAGTAATTCAATAAAAAAATGTTAAATTAATCAATAAACTTGGAGGCATTACCTCAAACCTCTGATGTTGAAAGGGAGTAACCAAACATTTATGAGCAGTTTGTCCACATGGGGAAAATAGAAAAGACAACAGAGAGCAAAGAAGTCAGAGAAAGGGAGACAGCCCTTGCCAGCTGCTATTTTAGATTTCTCTCTCCATGGATGTAATTGTTCCCAGGTAGTTTTTGCATTACAGTGGGAAGAGAAAGGAACATGAGTAAAGTTTTATTTGTTTTAACATTAACAAAGCGTGAGGATGCCCTTTGAGAGAATTTGGCTTGGGGGCCTCAAGTTTCCAGCCAGGTCATTTGGTGTTCTGATGAACTGCAATCAATAAAGGAATTGGTTATTAATCTGAACCAGAATATAGTGACCTTAAAACTATAATAATAATTATGAACAATGACAAGTCCCACAAGACACATGTAAAGTAACAAACCAAGTCATTTTCTATTCATAGATGTTCAGTTCCACTCCTTGAAGACACAACCCAATTTGATTAACTGCTCAAGCATGACAGGTACTTAATCTGTAAGGTTATCAATTAAGCTAAGTGCTGCAAAATGCCTTATCTGCATAACATGAACATAGGATAGAATTCCATAAGAGGATAAAGATGGGGAAATTGGCCTGTGGTTTTAATTAATACAGGGAATTATCAGGTGAGGAGTCTCCTACCAGTGATGGTTAGCTTTTCCTATACAATTCATAGTCTTCAAGAGTTCATTAGGACACTGATAAGTTAAATGACTTTCTCAAAAGATGACTTGAACCCTGCTCTTCCTGGCTTCAAGGTCAAGTTATTTTTCCACTATGACACACTAATTAGAAGCAAAAACCAACAATGCTAGAGGCACATCATTCTGGGCTATTGATTTGCTTCTTTTTAATACCAAGACACATATTTTTGAGATACTGGACTAAAATAAGTTTTAAAATACTAGGTATTCTCTTAGTATATTACAAACTTCTTCCATTTAATCATTTTCTTAAGCATCAACCATTTAAGAAAAGAATACTTTCTTAGCATCTGAAACACTGTTATTGAAAAGCAAAGATCAAACAGGGTGTATTTTCTAATCTTTTGCCATTAACAAAGTCCCTTTTACTGACAAAATGGAATTACTTAGTGCTATTAAGGAGACCCTTGTAGTTTTGAGCATATAAATGGGATGTCTTAATACAACACATGAAATTAATTATAGCATGTTTAATATCTTTCATATGAATTGAAATGAGCAAGCTAGCTGGCATTTGACTATTTATTTTAAACATTTTTTCAAACTGCATAAAGCTATGTAATATATCTAGAATATTTAACAACTAAGATAATTTATACAGGCTCAGCGATTTTAATATTCATAATTTTATACTAAGAAAATTAGACAGGTTTATCACCAGGTAATATTTGTTAGACAGTGCTTGGGAAAAGGAAAAAGATAGAATGCTGCTGCATCAGCATGTGGCCTGCAAGGAATATAAAAGGACACATCGTATGTACTTTTGATCTGTTGGTCAGCATATGGCTTAGTATGTTGAGCTGCCTTTATGAAAATGCAGGGAAAAACATTCACAGAACACAGTTGTGAAGTGTGCAACTCATTTTTTTTTATTTTTCCTAGGATTTGCAAAAAAAGAAAAAGCAGCTCATTGACTAGAGAGCTTGGTGAAAATTTATTCTCTATCTTTGAAAGCTTATCTTTTGGATTCATTACCCAAATGAAACCTTCCCAGGATCATAATTATCTAAACACTCTATAGAGAAAGTGGTACACCATGCCCTCTCTTTTCTTTTCCCCCTCCTTTCCTGCCTCTTGACCACAGGGGTCAGTAATAAGAATGTATTTGCAGAAAATTGAGATTCAGTCTCCTTGGATGAAGGCAGCAGGATCATCTACATTTTCGAAGATTCAGCCATGGCCTTTGTTCTTGGACATGATAGAAAACCTGCTCTCCCTTTCTCAATTGAAGAGCCAGCATGAGTCAGACCAGATGGCTGTTGACCTTCAGGCAAGAGAGAATGGGAGAGATTCCCAACTGTGATGCTCATTACTCTAGGCAATGACCACCACTGCAGTGCAAGGCCCCCCAAGATGTGTACCTGTAAAACTTGCACTTCCTCTTTAAATGTTTTATCCTTTCTCTTTTTTTGTAGTTTATGGAGTTGTTCTGGATATTCAACATATCATGGAGGTTCTTTGTTGTTTCAATATCTATAAATCACTTTACAGTGAAATTAGTAACTGGCTTTTAAGTAGTACTTTACAGACATTATTTCATCTAAATCTCAAAATAACAAGGGCAGTACTCCATATTATTTTCCCCATTTTGCAAATAAAGAAAGTGAGGTTTATAGATCCTAAGCTATTTTATACTGTCTGAGAGTCCAATTTAAGACTATTTCATTTATTATTATCACTTATTTATCTCCATCACCTCTTACAACAATGGCTGTTATATAATAAACAATTAGTAAATATCTATTGTCCAATTCATTTGAACACAGGTTTCCTTATTCCAAGTCCAATTCTCTAGTTACCATTTAATGATTTCTCTTATGATGTTATTGGCCACATGTTCAAGGATGACTAGATGAAATGATGTAATTTTCCCACATTTCTCCCTGTATATAAGTGAAGATTTCTATATTTTTGGAAATGTTAAATATGAGTAAAATATTTAGATAATCTTCTACCATTGGAGTGATTAGATATGCCTCAAAGTAATTTATTTCTCTTGCCCAATACCTTGTCCAGTAATAACAAAATGGCTGAAAAGGATGAGGGAGACAACTTATGACCATAGAATAGCCCTTGGACTGACTTTCTTCCTATACATGGTCAATGCTTCCTCCCTTACCAAAAGTTTAGATAAACTAGTTAGGTACTTAATCATTGTAATAATCCCTACTATAGTGACACTTATTACTATGAGAATAGAGTGAATTTATTCTTCTATTTCCATCAACCTGTCTTTTCCTATTCTTTTAACTCTATCTCCCTTCTACTTTCTCTTCCCTGGAAGTTGAATGACTAGGGACTATTACTTACTCCACGGACCTTCAATATTTTGATGAAATGCAGTTAGTTCTTCAGTTATTACCTAGTTCTCTCTATATTTAGAACTTGTTTCATCCATGAGTAATAAGAGCAATGGAGAATTAATGTCTACTTTCTGAACTATAAATTATGGAATTATTGGAGAGCTAATCTCCAAGATGGAATTCAACTTAATCCACAGAGTCATGCAACATGTAGATTTTTATCTGAAGGAATAGCCTCTTCCATACCTACAAACATAAATCTACTTTCAAGAAGAATGGACCTTCTTAGACAATATGACAAGGGAAAATAAGGATTTATTATATGCAAAATTATCTTCTAAAAATTTAACTACATCGATGATTATTTGTAATCTAAGTTGTAAAAGACTTAAATAAAATTTGTCCTTTTTAAAGAGCCAAGCCAGAGATGGGTGACATCACATAACTGACTAGATAAATCTATCATGCCCAAAACTAAGTGAACTTCTAGAATATGTCCATTATTGAGCCTTACCATTTCATTTTTAAAAAGTGTTTGGGGAGATCTTAGTTAATCATAATCTATGTGGGTCTCATTTCTAATATGATATGGAAGAACTTCATGATTTCTAAGGTCCTTTCCAGCTCTAGATATATGATTTCTTTAATAGTCTTCAGTCATTTTATGAAGGAACAATTAAATAAAGCCAATAAATTCTTTGAAATAGCCTTATGAACTTTCTACTGACTGTTCTAAATCTAGAAGTTATGAAAGGTCATCAATTTGAGAATTTTGTATTTGTTCTTTTAAACATTATGCTACATATTCAAAGTAGTGTAGTGCAGTCCTTAGGAAAGATGTAGCAACAACCCTAAGGCTATCTGGAATTGGGAGTTATGTAATTAGAAATGAAATATTTGTTCCTTTAGCCTACTCTGCCCCAGTTTAATCTGTATGACCATGATAGCCACCTATCAGATAACAGACTGTTGTTCTGTGAAAGCAGTTTCTGTGACTAATGAGTAATAATAATTAAGTTATTAAATTTAACACAGGCAGAGCACAAAATTTTGGGTGACCTCCACATGACCTAATGCTGTTTCAGGACTAAAAACACAACTCTAAAACATAAAATTAGCATATCAGTGGCATAAAATACCTGGTCTTTCTTACTTTTCCCTATAAATTTGCATTCTTGCTCCTAATTCTTTGCTAACTTCTTTTAGAATTTAACCCACTGTTAGTAGCCTAAATAAATCTTTGCCCTTAACCATGTAGACAAATTGAATTATTTCACCCTACCTTTGACACTGAGCCTAACATTGTTGGGATATTTTAAACATCAACACAGGGGAGAGTTCCTAAGTTCTTAGTTTATTATTTTTATGAAAATTGTAATTGGGGAGAACATTATATATTGAATGCTTTTGAAAAAAAATATATTTTCAATATATGCTGCATCAGTAATTCTCATAATGTGGTCCATAGAACTGACAACTTTTCACTAATGTATGGGAGATTAAAACTACTTTTGTAGTTATATTAAATTGTGTCTGCCTATTAAAATAGTCCTTTTTCTAACTGAATATATGTGTGAAATGAAATTTTCTTCTTATAATTCAACCAAAATAACCCATAATCTTAACAGACTGATTATAAAAGAAGATATGAGAATTCAGCAGTTTTCTGTTAAGCAGAACATTTAAAAGACCTATAAAATGCAAAATAATGTTATCATTTCATCAGTTTATTTTTGTTTTGAAAAATATATTTTTCTTAAATATATCTTTTATGCTAATATGTTGTGATTTAATATTATTATTTTAATTTATTAAATATATTTTAAATTGGTAATTTTGTTTTTTTGGTTGCTGTTACTAAGGCAGTTGGGGTTAAGTGACTTGCCCAGGATCATACAGCTAGAATGTGTTAAGTGTCTGAGTCCAGATTTGAACTCAGGTCCTCCAGATTTCAGAGCTGGTGATCTATCTATTGTGCCACCTAGCTACTCCTTCTAATTTCTAATATAATAAAGATCAATAGATATAACCCACAAAATTAAAATCTCTGAACTTTTAAATGTTTAAATGGGTCTGAAGACCAGAAAGCATGAGAACCACTGTCCTACACTAAAAAGGGTAAAAACGATTCAAGAAAAAAAAATACTGAGCAATGTGCAAAATTTGCCTCTTTATCATTTCCCAAATCTTTATACCCTTCTATTTTCCTTAGAAAGATCAGTATTCAAAGAACAGGAGGGAGAGTATTTCAGACATAGGGAATAAAAAATTCCTGGAGTCAAGAGATGATGTTTCTTATTCCTGGAATAGTTGGGAGGACAGTTTCACTAAATTCAGGAGTATTGGGAGGATTAAGGTGTAAGAAAAATGGAAAAGTTTAGAAGTGTTCTGTGTTATGAAAAGCTTTGAATGCCCAACAAAGCATTTTGTATATACTCCTAAGGACAATAGGAAGCCACTATGGTTTATTGAGTTGAAAGGGGAACTGTGATATAATCTAAACTTGTTTTAGGAAAATCAGTTTAGTGGCTGAATGGAGAATTATTTAAAATTGGGAGAGACTTGGGTCAAGCAAAATCATTAGCAAGCTATTGCAATAACTAAAGTGTAAGGAAGATGGTGGTCAGAAAACTTTCAGCTCTTCAAAGTTCCCATACAATAAAACTAACAAACAATTATTGCCTCAAAGGGAATATAGAGCAAATGAAAAATCAGACAAAAGTAGATGTTATTTCAAACCAGACAACTAAGAAGACCCACATGAAGACTTGAACTCTAGGGGCAAATCTTGGATCATAGTAAATCTCCAGGTCAACTCCTCAGAATGAATAAATAACAAGTTCTGGGATCAGCTGTGGTTGATTTTTAGAAACTTTCATTTCTTTGGTAGTATGAAGGTCTTGTGGCAAAAGAGAAGATTGAAAGAACTTCAACTATAGAGGGACTGGACAGAACATCAAGCATAGCTGTCTTGTGTTGGCTATTGCTGCAGGGGAGAAAGGTCTAATACATGCTTGGGGACTGCAAAAAAAAGATCAGCAGAGATCCTATTGGCTATGGGCAATTTGCAGGAGAACAGCGTCCTTGGTTTCAATTCTAGGAAAGAAAGGACAGCTGTAGTGAAGCCATTGCAGGGAGCAAGATCATTTGTGGGACAGCCTGACCAGGGATTCTAATACTGGTTTGGGAGTGGAGAGGAGAGCTCAAGGTTGAACCTTGAAATAGACCTCAGTAAATAACAGTAAGAAGGACCTGATGCTTCAGGTATTATTCATTATTCTTCAAAAATAAATTAATCCTATTAGTAGCTGCAAAAATATTAAAAAATAAAATAAGTAAAATTAATAAGCAAAGGAGAAGGAATACAATAGTTATTATGATGACAGGGAAGTTCTGGGTACCTATCAAAGGAAGATAATGGAACTAAAGTGGCTACTCCTTTTTCAAAGAGAAGCATCAAATTGTCTCAAGCACAAATTGTTTTTTTTTTTCTTTAAATTTATTTATTTTAATACACACTACTTTATGATTCATATTAGGAAAGAAAAATCAGAGTAAAAAGGAAAAAAAAACATGGGAGAGGAAAAAAAAAAACAGAAAAACAAGAAGTGAACATATGATATGTTGTTTTATATTTAATCTCCATAGTTCTTTCTCTGGATGCATATGGCATTTTCTGTTTAAAGACTATTGGAATTGCTTTGGATCACTGAAACCCTGTGAAGAACCAAGTCTTTCATAGTTGAACAGCACATATTTTTTATCAAATGTTTTTGTTTTTAAAACATATTTTAAATTTCTCTCCACTGACCTTTTCAAAACCTTGTGTTCCAAATTTCCCCCTCCTTTTCCCCACCCCTTCCCTAGAGGGAGTAATCCAATTATACATTAAACATGTTAAAGTAAATGTTAAATCCAATATATGTATACATATTTATAAAATTATATTGCTGCACAAGAAAATTTAGATCAAAAAGAAAAAATGAGAAAGGAAACAAAATACAAGCAAACAACAACAAAAAGTGTGAAAATGCTATGCTATGAACCACACTCAGTTCCGACAGATTTCTTTCTGGGTATAGATGATTATTTTTATCACAAGATCATTGGAACTGGCCTCAATCATCTCATTGTGGGAAAGAGTCATGTCCATCAGAATTGATCATCTGTATAATCTAATTGATGTATATAATGTTCTGCTGGTTCTGCTCATTTCACTTAGCATCAGTACATGTAAGTCTCTCCAGGCCTCTCTAAAATCATCCTTCTGGTCATTTCTTATAGAAAAATAATATTCCACAACATACATATACCATAACTTATTAAGTCATTCTCCATCTGATCAGCATCCACTCAATTTCCAGTTTCTTGCCATTACATAAAGGGCTGCCACAAACATTTTTGCATATGTGGGTTCCTTTCCCTTCTTTAAGATCTCTTTGGGATATAAGCCTAGTAGAAACACTGCTGGATCAAAGGGTATGCACAATTTGGTAACTTTTGGGGCAGAGTTCCAATTTGCTCTCCAAAATGGCTAGATTCATTCACAATCCAAAAACAATGTATTAGTGCCCCAATTTTCCCACATTCCCACCAACATATGGCATTATTTTTCCTGTCAGTTTAGTCATTCTAAAAGGTGCGTAGTGGTATCTTTAAGTTGTCTTGATTTTCACTTCTCTAATCAATAGTGATTTAAAGCACATTTTCATATGTCTATGTCATATGACACCTTTCATATGTCAATTTCTTCATCTGAAAATTGTTCATATGCTTTAACTATTTATGAATTGAAAAGTGGCTTGAAATCTTATAAATTTGAGGGGCGTAGCCAAGATGGCAGAGAAGATACATGCGAATTTGTAAGCTCCTTATTTCCCTCAATACCAACTAGTTAAATCGGCATCAAAAATAACGCTGGACTGATAAAAACTACAAGGATTAGAAGCACAACTTACCAGCTGAAGAGAATCAGGAAATTCAACAGAAAAGCTCGGTTCCAAGGGGAGGAAAAAAAAAAGATCAGCATGGACAGGGTTGGACTAAGAGCTAGCACACTGTGCCAAACAGGCTGGGGAGAACTCTGGGATCAGAGAATCCACTGAGATAGAGGATACTGGCACAGGTTGATAGCTCTACTCTACTTATAAAATAGCAGATCAGAAGAGAAATCAAGCTACTTTAAAATATAAAGCCAGATCCTAGAACCACCCAAATCCGGAAGTGACCAAACACCAAACTCGGCACAGTTTTGCAGCCACCTTCTGCAGTACGGGCTTTTCTTTGGGGCAGTTAAGAACATGAACAGTGGGGGACACAGCCCGGGGTAGCCTATAATCCACATATTGCGGGGCTTAGCCTGAAGAAGTGGAATTCTAGCAGCAGCTGAACTCCCACAGAAGTGGAACCTCCACAGCAGGGACTGTATTTTTCAGGCAGACACTTCCAGTTTGAGCACAGGGGCTTTTCACTTCAGCTACTAATATCCACGGCCCCACGGAAGGCTTTGGCTGGGGTTTGTGAAGCTTTCACTGTTCAGCCTTAAACCTCAGGGCAGTAACTAGGTCTCACTGTGCACTCCTTGCAACCCAGCCATGCTAACCACCTCTGAGGCATTTCCAGGGAGGGGAGAGGGGAATTCTCTCCAAGAGCTCTCTCTTAGCCAAGACACAGGAATACTGCATCCATCCAGTAAGGGAGGAAGAGGATAAATTTCTTATCCCAAGGGCAGAGCCCCCACAGAGTGTTAACAATGAGTAAGAAGCTGAAGAGAACAATTGGCACCTTCTATACAGAGAAAGAGCTGGTATCCAAGCCCAAGGAGGCTAACAGCAGAGAGTCTCCAGATAATACCCTAAAGGGGAATGATACCTGCCCCCATCACATAACTCTCTCCTAGAAGAGACTATTAAAAAGTTAAGAGAATTTGAAGAAAAATGGGGAAAGGAAAGAGAAGCTAGGATAAAGAATAACAACGTCCTGAAATTTGAGTTGGAAAAAATAAAAAAATCACAGGAGGTGCAAGGAAACAAAATTTATGAATTGGAAAAGATAAAAAATTCCCAAGCAAGTAGGAAAAAGAAAATAATTCATTAAAAAAAATTAGTTAAATGGAAAAAAAAGGCAACAGAGAAAAATAATTAATTTAAAAACTCAATTGAACATGTACAGAAATAATTTAAAAATATGAAATCAGGACTGAACATACAGAAATGAATGATTCATTGAAAGACCAAGAATCAGTCAAACAAAACAAAACAACAACAACAACAAAAATGAAAAGTTGGAGAATAATGTCAAATATTTACTGGGAAAATCTATAGAGCTGGAAAATAGATCTAGGAGAGATACTCTGAGGATCATTGAACTTCCCAAAAACTATGACCAAAAAAAGAGCCTAAATTCTATTTTACAGGAAATCATCAAAGAGAATTGTCAAGAGATATTAGAAACAGAAGGGAAAATAGGCATTGAAATAATTCATCAAACAGCTTCTGAAAAAGACTCTAAAAAAAAGAACTCCATGGTATATTGTGGCTAAGCTGCAGAATTACCAAACTAAGGAAAAAATATTGCAAGCAGTGAGGAAAAAAACAATTCAAATATCAAGGTGTCACAATAAGGGTCACTCAAGATCTGCCTGCCTCCACAGTAAAGAACCAAAGGACCTGGAATCTGATATTCTAAATGGCAAAAGAACTCAGAATGCAGCCAAGAATAAACTATACAGCTAAGTTTAGCATTTTCTTGCATGGAAGAAGATGAATATTTAATAAACAGAGTAATTCTATTTGTTTCTAAGAAAAAAAACAAACTTAAACAAAAAATTTGATTTACATCCAAGACTCAAGAGAAGCAGAAAAAAGGTAAAAAGAACTCTTGAGAACTGTATCTCTGTTGTGAATATACAGAAAGTCCACATGGACAATTAGATTTTACTGATATAACATAAAAAAGGGAAGTAGTAAAGGGAAGGAGATAGTATCAGAAAAAGGGAAAGGTGAGAAAAAAAGATGTAAACTACATCCCAGGAAGAGGCATAGAAAATCTACCACAGCTGAGAGAATTGAGAGAGGGGGAGAAATATTGTGTGAATCTGACTCTCATTAGAGTAGGCTCAAAGAGTAAATAATTGACATATTTGTTTTTCAGAGAATTCTCTCTTACCTCATTATAAGGGTGGAGAGGAAAAGGGAAAAGGAAAAATGGAATAAGGGAAGGATACAAGAAAGGGGAAAAGACTTATAAGGGGGGAATACTAAAAAGGGAGGGTTGCACATCACAAGTGGGGTACATAAAGTAAATACTGGGGAAGGAGTTCAGGGGGGACAAGGGAAAAAACATAATCAGGGAATCATATGATGGCAGGAAATACAGAATTAGTAATTTTAACTGTAAATGTGAATGGGATGAACTCTCCCATTAAAACGAGGCAGATAGCAGACTGGATCAAAAGTCAGAAACCTATAATATGTTGTATACAGGAAACACACTTAAAGCAGGAAGATACATACAGAGTAAAGATAAAAGGTTGGAGCAGAATCTATTATGCTTCAGGTAAAGCCAAAAAAGCAGGGATTGCCAGCTTATCTCAGATCAAGCAAAAACAGAAATTGATCTAATTAAAAGACATAAGGAAGGAAACTATATACTGCTAAAAGTTAGCATAGACAATGAAGCCATATCAATACTAAACATATATGCACCAAGTGGTATAGCATCTAACTTCCTAAAGAAGAAGTTAAGAGAGTTGCAAGAAGAAATAGACAGCAAAACTATAATAGTGGGAGATCTCAAACTTGCACTCTCAGAATTAGATAAATCAAACCACAAAAAAAAAAAAAAAAAAAAAAAAAAAAAGAAGAAGAAGAAAGAAATTAAAGTGGTAAATAGAACTTTAGAAAAATTAGGTATGATAGATCTTTGGAGAAAACTGAATGGTGATAGAAAGGAGTATACTTTCGTCTCAGCAGTTCATGGAACCTATACAAAAACTGGCCATATATTGGGACATAAAGATCTCAAAATTAAATGGAGGAAGGCAGAAATAGTAAATGCCTTCTTCTCAGATCACAATGCAATAAAAACTACATTCAATAAGAAGTTGGGGTAAATTGACCAAAAAGTAATTGGAAACTAAATAATCTCATCTTAAAAAATGACTGGGTGAAACAGCAAATTATAGAAATAATTAACAATTTCATACAAGATAATGACAATGATGAGACATCATATGAAAATTTGTGGGATGCACCTAAAGTGGTAATAAGGGGAAATTTTATATCTTTAGATAGAGGCTTACTTGAATAAAATAGAGGAAAAGAAGATTAATGAATTGGACTTGCAACTTAAAAGCTAGAAAAAGACCAAATTAAAAACCCCCAACCAAAAACTAAACTTGAAATTCTAAAATGAAAAGGAGAAATCAATAATATTGAAAGTAAAAAAACTATTGAATTAATAAATAAAACTAAGAGTTGGTTTTATGAAAAAGCCAATAAAATAAATAAATCTTTGGTAAATCTGATCAGAAAAAGGAAAGATGAAAATCAAATTGTTAGTCTTAAAAATGAAAAGGGGGATCTTTCCACCAATGTAGAGGAAATTAGAAAAATAATAAGGAGTTACTTTGCCCAAGTTTATGCCCATAAAGTTGATAACTTAAGGTAATGACTACCTCCAAAAATATAGGCTTTCTAGATTAGCAGAGGAGGAGGTAAACTGCTTAAATAGTCCCATTTCAGAAAAAGAAATAGAAGAAGCTATTAATCTACTCTCCAGGAAAAAAATCCCCAGGACCAGATGGATATACATGTGAATTCTACTAAATATTTAAAGAACAATTAGTCCAATATTATATAAATTGAAAACATAGGGGATGAAGGAGTCCTACCAAACTCCTTTTATGACACAGATATGATACTGATACCTAAACCAGGTAGGTTGAAAACTGAGAAAGAAAACTACAGACCAATCTCCTTAATGAATATTGATGCTAAAATCTTAAATAAGATATTATCAAAAAGACTTCAGAAAATCATCTCCAAAATAATCAAGTAGGATTGTACCAGGAATGCAGGGCTGATTTAACATTAGGAAAACTATTAGTATAATTGATCGTATTAATAATCAAATTAACAAAAACCATGTGATCATCAAAATAGATGCAGAAAAAGCATTTGATAAAATCCAACCTCCATTCCTACTAAAAACGCTTGAGAGTATAGGAATAAATGGACTATTCCTTAAAATAGTCAGGAGCATATATTTAAGACCAACAGTAAGCATAATATGTAATGAATATAAACTGGAACCTTTCCCAGTAAGATCAGGAGTGAAACAAGGTTGTCCACTATCACCATTACTGTTCAATATTGTATTAGAAATGCTAGCCTCAGCAATAAGAGTCGAGAAAGAGATTAAAGAAATAAGAGTAGGAAATGAGGAAATCAAACTATCACTCTTTGCAGATAATATGCTGGTATACTTAGAGAACCCCAGAGATTCTAATAAAATGTTATTAGAATTAATTCACAACTTTAGCAAAGTTGCTGTATACAAAGTAAATCCACATAAATCCTCTGCATTTTTATACATCACCAACAAAATGCAACAGCAAGAGATACAAAGAGAAATTCCATTTAAAACAAATGTCGAGAGTATAAAATATTTGGGAATCCATCTACCAAAGAAAAGTCAGTAATTATATGAGCAAAATTACAAAACACTCACCAGAAAAATAAAGTCAGATTTAAATAATTGGAAATGCATTCAGTGCTTGTAGATAGGCCGAGCGAATATAATAAAGATGACAATACTCCCCAAACTAATCTATTTATTTAGTGCTATACCAATCAGACTCCCAAGAAACTATTTTAATGACCTAGAAAAAATAACAACAAAATTCATATGGAAGAATAAAAGGTCGAGAATTGCAAGGGAACTAATGAAAAAAAACTCAGAGGAAGGTGGTCTAAGTGTACCTGATCTAAAGCTATATTATATAGCAGCAGTCACCAAAACCATTTGGTATTGGCTACGAAATAGACCGGTAGATCAGTGGAACAGATTAGATACAAAGGACAAAAAAGGGTACATCTATAGCAATCTAATCTTTGACAAACCCAAAGATTCCAACATTAGGGATAAAAATTCATTATTCGGAAAAAACTGTTGGGAAAAATGGAAATTAGTATGGCAGAAATTAGATATGGATCCACACTTAACACCATATACCAAGATAAGATCAAAATGGGTCCATGATTTAGGCATAAAGAGGGAGATAATAAATAGATTAGAGGAACAGAGGATAATCTACCTCTCAGACTTGTGGAGGAGGAAGGAATTTATGACCAGAGGAGAACTAGAGATCATTATTGATCACAAAATAGAAGATTTTGATTACATCAAACTAAAAAGTTTCTGTACAAATAATACTAATGCAAACAAGATTAGAAGGGAAGTAACAAATTGGGAAAATATTTTTAAAAACAAAGGTTCTGACAAAGGTCTCATTTCCAAAATATATAGAGAACTGACCCTAATTTATAAGAAACCGAACCATTCTCCAATTGATAAATGGTCAAAGGATATGAACAGACAATTCTCAGAGGAAGAAATTGAAACTATATCCACTCACATGAAAGAGTGTTCCAAATCACTACTGATCAGAGAAATGCAAATTAAGACCACTCTGAGATACCACTACACACCTGTCAGATTGGCTAAGATGACAGGAACAAATAATGACAAATGTTGGAGGGGATGTGGGGAAACTGGGACACTAATACATTGCTGGTGGAGTTGTGAAAGAATCCAGCCATTCTGGAGAGCAATCTGGAATTATGCCCAAAAAGTTATCAAACTGTGCATACCCTTTGACCCAGCAGCGCTACTACTGGGATTATATCCCAAAGAAATACTAAAGAGCGGAAAGAGACATATATGTGCCAAAATGTTTGTGGCAGCTCTTTTTGTTGTAGCTAGAAACTGGAGGATGAATGGATGTCCATCAGTTGGAGAATGGTTGGGTAAATTGTGGTATATGAAGGTTATGGAATATTATTGCTCGGTAAGAAATGACCAGCAGGAGGAATACAGAGAGGCTTGGAGAGACTTACATCAACTGATGCTGAGTGAAATGAGCAGAACCAGAAGATCACTGTACACTTCAACAACAATACTGTATGAGGATGTATTCTGATGGAAGTGGAAATCTTCAACATAAAGAAGATCCAACTCACTTCCAGTTGATCAATGATGGACAGAGGTAGCTGCACCCAGAGAAGAAACACTGGGAGGGGAATGAAAATTGTTAGCACTAATATCTGTCTGCCCAGGTTGCATGTACCTTCGGATTCTAATGTTTATTGTGCAACAAGAAAATGATATTCGCACACATGTATTGTACCTAGACTATATTGTAACACATGTAAAATGTATGGTATTGCCTGTCGTCGGGGGGAGGGAATAGAGGGAGGGGGGGTAAATTGGAAAAATGAATACAAGGGATAATATTATAAAATATATATATATATAATAATAATAATAAAAAAATGCATATGGAAGAATAAATGGTCCAGAATTTCAAGGGAATTAATGAAAAAAAGTCAGATGAAGGTGGTCTCTCTGTACCTGATCTAAAGCTTTATATAAAGCAGCAGTCACCAAAACCATTTGGTATTGGCTAAGAAGTAGACTAGTTATCAGTGGAACAGATTAGGTACACAGGACAAAATAGGGTACAACTATAGCAATCTAGTGTTTGACAAACCCAAAGATACCAAAATTTGGAATAAAAATTCATTATTTGAATAAAAAACTGTTGGGGAAATTGGAAATTAGTATGGCAGAAATTAGATATGGATCCACACTTAACACCATATATCAACATAAGATCAAAATGGGTCCATGATTTAGGCATAAAGAATGAGATCATAAATAGTTTAGAGGAACAGAGGATAGTCTACCTCTCAGACCTGTGGAGGAGGAAGGAATTTATGACTAGAGGAGAACTAGAGATCATTATTGATCACAAAACAGAAGATTTTGATTACATCAAATTAAAAAGCTTTTATACAAATAAAACTAATGCAAAAAAGATTAGAAGGGAAGTAACAAATTGGGAAAATATTTTTACATTTAAAGGTTCTGATAAAGGCCTCATTTCCAAATTATATAGAGATCTTACCCTAATTTATAAGAAATCAAACCATTCTCCAATTGATAAATGGTCAAAGGATATGAACAGACAATTTTCAGATGATGAAATTGAAACTATTTCCACTCATATGAAAGAGTGTTCCAAATCACTACTGATCAGAGAAATGCAAATTAAGACAACTCTGAGATACCACTACACACCTGTCAGATTGGCTAAGATGACAGGAACAAATAATAATGAATGTTGGAGGGGATGTGGGAAAACTGGGACACTAATACATTGCTGGTGGAGTTGTGAAAGAATCCAGCCATTCTGGAGAGCAATTTGGAACTATGCCCAAAAAGTTATCAAACTGTGCATACTCTTTGACCCAGCAGTGCTACTACTGGGCTTATATCCCAAAGAAATACTAAAAAGCGGAAAGAGACATATATGTGCCAAAATGTTTGTGGCGGCTCTTTTTGTTGTAGCTAGAAACTGGAAGATGAATGGATGTCCATCAGTTGGAGAATGGTTGGGTAAATTACGGTATATGAAGGTTATGGAATATTATTGCTCTGTAAAAAATGACTAGCAGGATGAATTCAGAAAGTCTTGGAGAGACTTGCATGAACTGATGCTGAGTGAAATGAGCAGAACCAGAAGATTACTATCCACTTCAATAAGAATACTGTATGAAGATATATTCTGATGGAAGTGGATATCTTCAACATAGAGAAGATCCAACACATTTCCAGTTGATAATTGATGGACAGAAATACCTATACTCAGAGAAGGAACACTGGGAATTGAATGTATACTGTTAGCACCACTCTCTTTCGACCCAGCTTACTTATACCTTAGGAATCCAATTCTTAACATGGAACAAGAAAATTGGATTTACACACATATATTGTATCTAGGTTAGACTGTAATACATTTAATATGTATGGGATTGCCTGTCATCTAGGGGAGGGAGTAGAGGGAGAGAGGCAAAAATTTGGAAATGTGAATACAAGGGATAATGTTATTTAAAAAACAAAATTACTCATGCATATGTACTGTCAAAAAAAATTTTGTAATTATAAAATTAATAAAAAAAGAATTCTTATAAATTTGAGTCATTTCTCTATATATTTTAGAAATGAGGTTTTTATCAGAACCCTTAAATGTAAAAATGTTTACCCAATTTATTGCTTCCCTTCTAATCTTGTCTGCATTAGTTTTGTTTGTATAAAAACTTTTTAACTTAATATAATAAAAATTATTTATTTTGTGATTAATAATGACCTCTAGTTCTTCTTTGGTCACAAATTCCTTCATCCTTCTCAGATCTGAGAGGTAAACTATCCTATGTTCTTTTAATTTGCTTATAATATCACTCCTCATGTCTAATTCATGAACCCATTTCCACCTTATCTTGGTGTTAGGTGTGGATCAATGCCTAGTTTCTGCCCTAGTAGTTTCCAATTTTCCCAGCAGTTTTTTGTTAATAAATGAGTTCTTATCCCCAAAGCTGGTGTCTTTGGGTTTGTCAAATAGTAAATTGTTATAGTTATTGACTATTTTGTCATGTGAATCTAACCTATTCTACTGATCAACTAACTAGTCTGTTTCTTAGCCAGTACCCAATAGTTTTGATGACCTCTGCTTTATGATATAGTTTTAGGTCTGGTACAGCTAAGCCACCTTCAATGGCATTTTTTTCATTAATTCCCTTGAAATTCTTGACTTTTTTTCAGATGAACTTGAATTTTTTATTATTTTTCAATATCTGTAAAATAATTTTTTGGGAGTTTGGCATGGTGCTAAATAAGGAGATTTATTTAGGTAGTATTCTCATTTGTATTATCTTCACTCAGCCTACTTATGAGCACTTGATATTTTTCCTACTGTTTAGATCTAACTTTATTTTGAAAGTATTTTGTAGTTGTATTCATATAGTTCCTGTGTTTCCCTTGGCAGATAGATTCCCAAATATTTTATACTATTGACAGTTATTTTAAATGGATTTTTTCTTCTTATCTCTTGCTGTTGGATTTTGTTAGTGATGTTTAAAAATGTTGAGGATTTATGTGGAATTATTTTGTATCCTGCAACTTTGCTAAAGTTGTGAATTATTTCTAATAGTTTTTTAGTTGATTCTCTAGGGTTCTCAAAGTATACCATCATATCTGCAAAAAATGATAACTTAATTTCCTCATGACCTACTCTAATTCCTTTAATTTCTTTTTCTTCTCTTATTGCTACAGCTAATATTTCTAATACAATATTGAATAGTAATGGTGATAGTGTGTAACCTTATTTCACTCCTGATGTTATTGGGAATGGTTCTAGTTTGTCCGTATTACAAATAATGTTTACTGAAAATCACACATTCTTTCTGTTATTGTGTACAATGTATTCTTGGTTATTCTTGTTTCACTAAGCATAAGTTTATGTAAATCTTTTCTTGCCTTTCTATAATCAGCCTGTTCAATATTTTTATAGAGGAACAATATTCCATTACCTTCATGCACCCTAACTTGTTTAGTCATTGCCCAATTGATGGGAATCTACTCCTTTTCCAATTCTTTGCTACCACAAAAAAAGCTGCTACAAACATTTTAGTACCTGTGGGTCCTTTTCTCTTCTTTATGATTTCTTTGGTATGCAGACTCAAAAATGACACTGCTGGATCAAAGGATATACACAATTTGATAGCCCGTTAGGGATAGTTCCAGACTGTTCTTCAGAATGGTTGGATAGTTTCATGACTCTACCAATAATGTATTATTAACCCACTCTTGCCATATCACCTCCAACCTTTATCATTATCTTTTGCTGTCAATTTAGCCAGTTTAAGAAGTGTGAAGTTATAACTTCATAATTGTTTTAATTTGCATTTCTCTAATTAATAGTAATTTAGAGCATTTTGTATGATTATAGATGTCTTTAATTTTGTCATCTGAAAATTGTCTGCACATATCCTTTGACCATTTGTCAATTGGGAAATTAATTTTATTGCTATAAATTTGACACAGTTCATTATATATTTTAGAAATAAACCTTTATCAGAAAAACTGTCTGTAAAGATTTTTCTCTTTGTATTTCTCTTTTAATTTTGTTTCTTTTGGCTTTGTTTGTGGAAACACTTTTTAATGTAGTCAACAAAATGATTTCTTAGAAGAATAATCCAAATTTAAGGAAATAAGGGTCTACACTAGAGTGGTGGCAGTGTTAGGAGAGTCAGTGAGAACATTCTACAGATATTATAAAAGTGAATTTGCCTGGTCTTGACAACCTCTTGGGAAAAATAAGGTGAAAGATAGAGAGGAATTCAGGATAACTACTAGGTTCAAGCCTAAATGAATTTTGTTATATTTTATAGAATGGGTAAAATAGAATATCAATTTCAAAAGCTGCCAAATATAATACAAAGTTAATGATACTAAATACAGAATATGTGCCCAAAATGATATTCAATCCATCTGGATCATATACAATACAAACAAACAAAAATTACCTTAAAACTATATTTGTTCTCAATAAAAAGACATGAGGGCCAATAGAGCTCAGTGGAAAGGGTTTCAGTTCTTACACATTAATTAGAAGACAATGCAAATTCACTCTTTTCATAGAGACTCTTCTTTAAAATGGAGATAATTTCACTTTTATTACTTGACTCTACCGGGATAATATAAAAGTCACCTCAACCTAAATCATACCATAATATTTTATATCACTTTGCTGCTAAATATACAACTTGAAGAAAGAAAATATTTTAGATAATTGACTGGAATGTGGGTTCATGTTTTGCTGCAGGAATCAGGAAATAGAGATCAATGTTTATCAAGTAGAGCTAATTTATGTCTTATTACATGGATAATTACTACTCACACCTTCACTATTCTGCACACAGGATATAGAGCTTTAAACAAAAGAATAATGCATGAAAGCCAAATATGGGAAATCTATATCCATCATTATTTCTTTTCTTTTTACTAAATGAATGTCCTAAGACTTCACTTTCTGCCTATACAAAAACACAAACAAGACTAGATAGCATTCTTCATACTTTCAACCCTTCTTGTTTGCAGATCATATTGAATTGAGTAGAAAAGTAAACAAGAGGAAGCACAAAAGTCTGATACAGCCGGTCTAGGAACATATAAGTGTCTGGGCTAATAGATAGCAAATATAGTTCACTGCAGATAAATGCAAAATAATGAGCTTTAGAGTAAAGAATAAAAAAAGAGGAAATATCAGCTTAATGGAAAGGTGCTGCAGAATACTGATCAGAAGAGAGATTTTGGGAGTTAGTGCAAAATAGGATCCTTGCAGTCTTCTTCCTAACATGAAGAGAAAAGCCAAACACAAAGCTAAGTTGTATAACTAGAGAACTTATAAGTCAAAGCCAGAATTACTTTTATGAAAGAGGTATGGTTGCATTTAGTAATAAAAAGATACTTCCTGGTCATTTTGGTTTTAAATAAAAAATATCTGGGAAATTTTGAAAAGAGATCACCTGCTGGGTGCAAAATGATTCTAAAGATCAAAATCAAATCATATGAAACCAAAAGACAAAATGATCTAAGGGAGTAATAAACTAATTATACTAAAAAAATAAAATAAAATAAAGCAGAAATGAGACGTCTCAAAGTTAAAAATTAAGATATTGGAAGGAGGAGAAATATGTTTAGTAAAATTAGTAAACAAAATTATTTATGTATATGGAAATAAATGTTATAAAATAAACCTTGTGAAGAAACACAGTGAAATGAAGAAAAAATTAAAAAGCTATCCAAACAAGGATTATAGAAATTAATAGTAGTTGAGTCAAATATAAGGAGAAAAGAAAGAAAACAAAAAGAGAGTTAGAAAAACATACAACTAAATCATAGTTATTTTAAAGCTTTTTATTTTCAAAATATATGCATAGTTTTCAATATTAACCCTTGCAAAATCTTGTGTACCACCTTTTTCTCCCTCCCTTTCCTCTGTATCCTCCCCCATTCAGCAAGTAATTCAATTTATGTTAAATATGTGCAATTTCCTCTATACATATTTCTACAATTATACTACACGAGAAAAGTCATATCAAAAAGAAAAAAAATTAGAAAGAAAACAAAGCAAGCAAACAACAAAAAAGTGATAATACTATGTTGTGATCCATAATCAATCTGCACAGTCCTCTTTTTGGATATAAATGGCTCCCTTCATCATGAGACCATTGGAACTGACCTGAATTACCTTGTTGTTGAAAAGAGTTACAGCCATCAAAATTGATCATCATATAATCTTGCTTTTGCTGTGAACAATATTCTCCTGGTTCTACTCATTTCATTTAGCATCAGTTAATGTAAGTCTCTCCAGGTTTTCTGAAATCATCCTGCTGATCACTTCTTGTAAAACAATAATATTCTATAACATTCATATACCACATAACTCATTCAGCCATTATCCAGAAGGTCATCCTTCAAGTTTCCAATTCATTGTCAATACAAAAAAGGCTACTATAAACATTTTTGCACATGTGGGTTGTTTTTCCTTTTTATGATTCCTTTTGGATGCAGGAACAGTTGAGACACTGCTGAATTAAAGAGTATTCTCCAGAATGGTTGGATCAGTTCACAACTCCACCAAAAATCTGTTATTGTTTCAGTTTTCCCACATCCCCTCCAACATTCAAAATTATCTTTTCCTGACATCTTAGTCAATCTGAGAGGTGTGTAATAGTACCTCAGAGTTGTATTAATTTGCTTCTCTCTAATAGTGTAAATTCTAGTTAATAATTTCCCATAATACCACTGTGATTAATGTTAAAGTAAAATCCACAGGTAAAGTTAGATAAATCACTAGGTCGAAAAACTGACTGTACAAGTTTGGTTATATGATTGTGATGAAATGCTATATTGTTCATAAGAAATGATTAGCAAGATTATTTCATGAAAGTCATCCTCCAATTGATGGGCATCCCCTTGATTTTTAATTATTTACCTCCATAAAAAGAGATATGAAAATTTTATATAAATATATCTTTTTGCAATAATCTCATTTTCAAAAATGCCTTTGTGATACAGACTTAATAGTGATATTGTTGGATCAAAGCATATACATAGTTTCATAATCCTTTGGAGTTAGAATTATTTTCTAGAATGTTTAGACAATTTAATTCAATGAACAGTGAATAAGTGTGTCATTTCCCCCCCACATCCTTTCCAGTATTTATCATTTTACTTTTCTATCATATTAGTCAATCTAATGAGTATGAAGTAATTTAGTTGTTTTTAAACTATATTTCTAATCAGTGGTGATTTAAAATGTTTTTATGTAGCTATGGATAGCTTTGATTTTTTCTTGTGAAAACTATTTATATCCTTTGACCATTTATCAATCGTCATATAGAATAGCCCTTTTTTAACAAAATAAATTTAAATTAGTTCTCTATATATTTGTGGAATGAGGTTTTTATCAGAGAAGCTTTCTATATTTTCCCCCCGTTTCTTCTTTGCCTTCTAATTTTGGCTGCATTGGTTTTGTTTGTACTAAAGCACTTAATTTCACGTAATCAAAATTATCTATTTTACTTATCATTATTCTCTCTGTGTTTTAATTATAAATTCTTTCTTCATCATAGGTCTGTCCAATACAATTTCCATGCTCCTTTTATTTACTTATAATATCACTTTATGTTTAAATATTTGTCTAATGATCTTATTTTGCTAAATGTTATGACAAGGTTCTCTGTGCTTTATTTCTTCCAAACTATTTTTTCAGTTGTCTCAGCAATTCTCAAATATTGAGTTTCTACCCTAAAAACTTAGATCTTTGTGCTTATTAAACTCCAGATTATTATGGTTATTTACTATAGTATATTCAATATCTAATCTATTCCCTTGATTTACCTCTCTATTTCATAGATAACAAATTGATTGCTGATTTGTAATATAGTCTGAAATCTAAAACTGCTAGAATGCCTTTCTTCAATATTTTTCTTTAATTCTCTCTGGAACTTTTATTACTCTAGATAAATTTGCTTACTATTTTGTTGCCATTTTTTTTTACAATAGTTCTTTGGTAGTTTGGTGTGGTACAGAATGAATAAATTCACTCATGTAGAAATGGCATTTTAATTGTTTTGGCTCTGCTTTCCCATGAATAATTAATATTTATCCAATTGTTTACATCTTTCTTTGTCTGAGAAGAATTTTGAACAGTGTTCATTTAATCACTGAGTTTATTTTGATAGTTAGATTCCAAAGTATTTTATATTATCTGCAGTTATTTTAAATAGAATTAAAATGCCATTTCTACATGAGTGAATTATTTCTAATAACATTTTATTAGAATCTCTGGGGTTCTTAGAAATAATTCAGAATTTTAGCAAAGTTGCAGGATACAAAATAAATCCACATAAATCCTCAGCATTTTTATACATTACCAACACAATCCAACAGCAAGAGATACAAAGAGAAATTCCATTCAAAATAACGGTCGATAGTATAAAATATTTGGGAATATACCTACCAAGGGAGAGTCAGGAATTATATGAGCAAAATTACAAAACACTTGCCACAAAAATAAAGTCAGATTTAAATAATTGGAAAGACATTCAGTGCTCTTGGATAGGCCAAGCGAATATAATTAAGATGACAATACTCCCTAAACTAATCTATTTATTTAGTGCTATACCAATCAGACTTCCAAGAAACTATTTTAATGACCTAGAAAAAATAACAACAAAATTCATATAGAAGAATAAAAGGTAGAGAATTGCAAGGGAACTAATGAAAAAAAAGTCAGAGGAAGGTGGTCTAAGTGTACCTGATCTAGAACTGTATTATAAAGCAACAGTCACCAAAACCATTTGGTATTGGCTAAGAAATAGACTAGTTGATCAGTGGCATAGGTTAGGTTCACAGGGAAAGATAGGGTACAACTATAGCAATCTAGTGTTTGACAAACCCAAAGATCCCAAATTTTGGGATAAGAACTCATTATTTGACAAAAACTGCTGGGAAAACTGGAAATAAGTATGGCAGAAACTAGGCATGGACCCAAATTTAACACCACATACTAAGATTAGATCAAAATGGGTCCAAGATTTAGGCATAAAGAACGAAATCATAAATTAATTGGAGGAACATGGGATGGTTTACCTCTCAGACTTGTGGAGGAGGAAGAAGTTTGTGTCCAAGGGAGAACTAGAGACCATTATTGATCACAAAATTTTGATTACATCAAATTAAAAAGTTTCTGCACAAAGAAAACTAATGCAAACAAGATTAGAAGGGAAGTAACAAATTGGGAAAACATTTTTACAGTTAAAGGTTCTGATAAAGGCCTCATCTCCAAAATATACAGAGAATTGACTTCAATTTATAAGAAATCAAGCCATTCTCCAATTGATAAATGGTCAAAGGATATGAACAGACACTTTTCAGATGATGAAATTAAAACTATTTCCACTTGTATGAAAGAGTGTTCCAAATCACTATTGATCAGAGAAATGCAAATTAAGACAACTCTGAGATATCATTACACACCTGTCAGATTGGCTAAGATGACAGGAACAAATAACCATGAATGTTCGAGGGGCTGTGGGAAAACTGGGACACTGATGCATTGTTGGTGGAATTGTGAAAGAACCCGGCCATTCTGGAGAGCAATCTGGAATTATGCCCAAAAAGTTATCAAAATGTGCAAACCCTTTGACCCAGCCATACTACTACTGGGCTTATATCCCAAGGAAATACTAAAGAAGGGAAAGGGACCTGTATGTGCCAAAATGTTTGTGGCAGCCCTTTTCATAGTGGCTAGAAGCTGGAAGATGAATGGATGTCCATCAATTGGAGAATGGTTGGGTAAATTATGGTATATGAATGTTATGGAATATTATTGTTCTGTAAGAAATGACCAACAGGAGAAATACAGAGAGGCTTGGAGAGACTTAAATCAACTGATGCTAAGTGAAACGAGCAGAACCAGAAGATCATTATACACTTCAACAATGATACTGTAAGAGGATGTATTCTGATGGAAGTGGATATCTTCAACATAGAGAAGAGCTAATCCAATTCCAACTGATTAATGATGGACAGAATCAGCTACATCCAGAAAAGGAACACTGGGAAATGAGTGTAAACTGTTATTTTTACTTTCTGAATCCAATTCTTCCTGTGCAACAAGAAATTTGGTTCTACACATATATATTGTATCTAGAATATATTGTAATATATTTAACATGTATAAGACTGCCTGCCATCTGGGGGAGGGGGTTGGGGAAGGAAGGGAAAAAATCTGAACAGAAGTAAGTGCAAGGGATAATGTTATAAAAAATTACCCATGCATATGTACTGTCAAAAAAAAGTTATAATTATAAAATAAATAAAAATTAAATTAAAAAAAAAAAGAATCTCTGGGTTTCTCTAAGTATACCATCATATCATCTGCAAAGAGTAATAGTTTGATTTCCTCATTACCTACTCTTATTCCTTTAATCTCTTTCTTGACTCCTATTGCTGAGGCTAGTATTTCTAATACAATATTGAATAGTAATGGTGACAGTGGGCAACCTTGTTTTACTCCTGATCTTACTGGGAAAGGCTCCAGGTTGTCTCCATTACATATTATGCTTATGGCGGTCTTAATAATCAAATTAATAAAAACCATATGATCATCTCAATAGATGCAGGAAAAGCATTTGATAAAATCCAATGTCCATTCCTACTAAAAACGCTTGAGAGTATAGGAATAAACAGACTATTCCTTAAAATAGTTAGGAGCATATATTTAATATGGTCAATTATAATAATAGTTTTCTTAATATTAAACCAGCCCTGCATTCCTGGTGTAAATCCTACTTGATCATAGTGTATTATCCTGGGGATGATTTTCTGAAGTCTTTTTGATAATATCTTATTTAAGATTTTAGCATCAATATTCATTAAGGAAATTGGTCTATAGTTTTCTTTCTCAGTTTTCAACCTACCTGGATTAGGTATCAGTATCATGTCTGTGTCATAAAAAGAGTTTGGTAGGACTCCTCCATTCCCTATTTTTTCAAATAGTTTATATAACATTGGGGCTATTTGTTCTTTAAATGTTTGGTAGAATTCACATGCAAATCCATCTGGTCCTGGGGATTTTTTCCTGGGGAGTTGATTAATAGCTTGTTCTATTTCTTTTTCTGAAATGGGACTGTTTAAGCAGTTTACCTCCTCCTCTGTTAATCTAGAAAGCCTATATTTTTGAGGTAGTCATCCATTTCACTTAAGTTATCAAATTTATTGGCATAAACTTGGGCAAAGTAATTCCCTTTTATTTCTCTGATTTTCTCTTCATTGGTGGAAAGATCCCCCTTTTCATTTTTAAGACTAACAATTTGATTTTTATCTTTCCTTTTTCTGATCAGATTTACCAAAGATTTATCTATTTTATTGGCTTTTTCATAAAACCAACTCTTAGTTTTATTTATTAATTCAATAGTTTTTTTTTTTTTTACTTTCAATATTATTGATTTCTCCTTTTCATTTTAGAATTTCAAGTTTAGTTTTTTGTTGGGGATTTTAAATTTGGTCTTTTTCTAGCTTTTTGAGTTGCAGGCCCAATTTATTGATCTTCTCTTTCTCTATTTGGTTCAAGTAAGCTTCTAAAGATATAAATTTTCCCCTTATTATCACTTTAGCTGCATCCCACAAATCTTGGTATAATGTCTCATCGTTGTCATTATCTTGGGTGAAATTATTAATTGTTTCTATAATTTGCTCTTTCACCCAGTCATTCTTTAAGATGAGATTATGTAGTTTCCAATTACTTTTTGGTCTATTTACCCTAACTTCTTGTTGAATGTAGTTTTTATTGCATTGTGATCTGAGAAGAAGGCATTTACTATTTCTGTCTTCTTGCATTTAATTTTGAGATCTTTATGTCCCAATATATGGTCAATTTTTGTATAGGTTTCATGAACTGATCAGATGAAAGTATACTTTTTTCTATCACCATTCAGTTTTCTCCAAAGATCTATCATACCTAATTTTTCTAATGTTCTATTTACCTCTTTAATTTCTTTCTTTTTTTTGTGGTTTGATTTATCTAATTCTGAGAGTGGAAGGTTGAGATCTCCCACTATTATAGTTTTACTGTCTATTTCTTCTTGCAACTCTTTTAACTTCTCCTTTAGGAAGTTAGGTGCTATACCACTTGGTGCATATATGTTTAGTATTGATATGGCTTCATTTTCTATGCTATCTTTTAGCAGGATATCGTTTCCTCTATCTCTTTTAATTAGATCAATTTCTGCTTTTGTTTGATCTGAGATAAGGATGGCTACCCTTGCTTTTTTGGCTTTACCTGAAGCATAATAGATTATGTTCCAGCCTTTTACCTTTACTCTGTATGTATCTCCCTGCTTTAAATGTGTTTCCTGTAAACAACATATTGTAGGGTTCTGACTTTTGATCCAGTCTGCTATCTGCCTCCGCTCAATGGGAGAGTTCATCCGAATCACATATACTGTTAAAATTACTAATTCTGTATTTCCTGCCATCATATTATCCCCTGATTATGCTTTTTTTCCCCCTTGTCCCCCCTGAACCTCTTCCCCAGTATCGAATTTATGGACACCACTTGTGATGCACAATCCTCCCTTTTTAGTATGCCTCCCCTCTCCTTTTAAGTCCCTTCCCCTTTCTTGTACCCTTCCCTTATTCCTCTTTTCCTTTTCTCTTCCCCCCTTTTAATGAGGTGAGAGAAAATTGTCTGAAAAACAAATATGTCAATTAATTACTGTTTGAGCCTACTCTGATGAAAGTAAGGATCACACAATGTTCCTCCCACTCTCTAAATTCCCTCAGATGTGGTAAAATTTTCTTTGCCTCTTCCTGGGATGTAGTTTCCCTCTTTTTGTCTCTCCTTTCCTGTTTTCTTATACTATTCCCTTTCCCTTACTACTTCCCATTTTTAATGTTATATCAATAAAATCAAATTATACCTGTGGACTTTCTGTATATCCACAACAGAAATACAGTTCTCAATAATTCTTTTTACCTTTTTCTGTTTCTCTTGAGTCTTGTGGATGTAGATCAAAATTTTTGTTTGTCTGGTTTTTTTCTTAGAAACAAATGGAATTCCTCTGTTTCATTAAATGTCCATCTTCTTCCATGGAAGAAAATGCTAAACTTAGTAGGGTAGTTTATTCTTGGCAGCATTCCAAGTTCTTTTGCCTTTTGGAATATCAGATACCAGGCCCTTCAATCCTTTAATGTGGAGGCAGTCAGACCTTGAGTGACCCTTATTGTGGCACCTTGATATTTGAATTGTTTTTTCCTATCTGCTTGCAATATTTTTTTCCTTAGTCTGGTAGGTTGGATACCCATTCTTTCTCTGTATAGAAGGTGTCAATTGTTCTCTTCAATTTCTTACTCATTGTTATAATTCTGTGGGGTCTGCCCTTTGGATAGGAAATTTACCAGCTTCCTCCCAGATAGGATGGAATGCACCAACCTTGTGACTGGGCTAAGAGAGAGCTTTCCCCCAAATGACTCAGAGGTGGTTAGTATGGCTGCATTGTGAAGAGTGCCCAGTGAAGGACCCCCGCTATCTGGCCTAGCGACTGCCCGGAGGCTAGAGGCTGAAGAGTGAAACCCCCCTTTGGGGCCGTGGACATTAGCAGCTGATGGGAAAAGCCCCTGTGCTCAAACTGGAAGTCTCTGCCCGGGAAGCACAGTCATTGCTATGGGAGTTCCACTGCTTTGCCTGAGCCCTGCACTATGTGGATGAGAGGCTGCCCCAGACTGTCTCCCCTGCTGTTCAAGTTCTTAACTGACTCAAGGAAAAGCCCCAGACAGTAGAAGGCAACTGCATAGCAGTGTTGGTATCAGTGTTAGGTCACTTTTGGTTTGGGGTAGTCATATTTTCTGGCTTTTTTTTTAAATGTCTTTGATTTCTCTTCTGATCTGCTGTTTACAAGCAGAGTAGAGCTATCACCCTAAGCCAGATTCCTCTATCTCAATAGCTTCTCTGATCCCAGAGTTCTCGCCAGCCCATCTGGCACAATGTGCTAGCCCCTAGTCCAACCCTGTCTGTGCCAGTCTTTATTTTTCCTTTCTTTGGAACTGACCTTTTCTAACAAAATTCCAGATTCTCTTTGGCTGGTAAGTTGTGCTTCTAATCCTTGTGGGTTTTATCAGTCCAGTGTTATTTTTGAGGCTGATTTAACTAATTGGCATTGAGGGTAAAAGGGAGCTTAGAAATCCCCATGTATCTTCTCCTCCATCTTGGCTCCGCCCCCCCATCCATGGAATCTTTATCTTCTTTCCCCATTCTTTACTTCTACATCATTCCATCCATCACTCCTCCTTATTCTTTATAGATTTTGGAGGATGCTATACCCTTAATGGTATATATGCAGTGTTGCCTATTTGATCCAGAACTACAAACCTTCCTCTTCCCTCTAATACCTCTGTGTTTATTCTTCTTTTACACCTCATTTGTATAATTACAATGTTTTTACCTTTTCTAGAAGGTTTTGCTTTTTTAAGAATCTACTTAATCCTGCCCCAATCTTTCTTTGAGCTATCCAATTGCTAATTTCAATTTAAAACATATGGTATAAATTTCCATGTAAAAAACATAAACAATTTGTCCATGTTAAATTCCTTGAAATTGATCTTTGATATTGCCTTTTATGTATTAAGTTTTTTATTGAGTTTGGGTTTGGTTGTAAGAAAGTCCTGAAAATTGCAAATTCATTTAATGTCCATTTTTTTTCATTAAATATCATCTATAATTTTAGAGGTTATGATATTTTTGGCTGCAGGCCTCATTCTTTTGATTGTGGGTATATATGATTCCAGGACTTGTGGTCTTTTATTGTGGCTGTGGATAAGTCTTGTATAATCCTAATTGTAACTCCAATATAATTGATTTTTTTTATTGTTCCTTGAAGAATTTTCATTTTGATCTGAGGATTTTGAGATTTGGTAAGAATATTTCTATGTGCTTTCCACAAAGGATTTATTTCAGGTAATTAAAAATGGATTTCTTCTATTTCTATTTTCCCCTCATATTTTATCTCTTCAAGACAATTTTCTTGGATATTTCTTGCATTATTTTATCAAGGTTAATTTTTTGGTCACAGCTTTTGGGTAGTCCAATTATGTTTATATTTTATTCTTCTTGGTCTGTTCTCCAGATATGTTCTTATTCTTCTAAGATGTTTCACATGTTGTTTTATTTTTATGTTCTTTATATTCTAATTTGTTATTTCTTGTTCTCTCATTGCTGCATTGACTTTCCCTTACCCAATTTTAGTTTTCAAAGAGTTATTTTCACCTATAACATTTCATTTCTACTTCATTAACTTTTTTTCATAATCTTGTTTTTTCTTGGATAGCTTTCACTTATTTTATTTTTAAATTATTTTTTAAGTTATTGTATAAAATTTCTCTGAGCAGGAAGCCATTTAATATTATGCTTTGGGGTAGAAGAAGCTTTTTTTTTTCCTTCAGTATCCTCCTCTAAATATGAATCTCATTCTTCCTTATTGCCAGAGTAGGTTCTTTCTTCTTTCCCACTTCAATTTTTTTTTTGGCTGAAGCAATTAAGGTTAAGTAACTTGCCCAGGGTCATACAAGAAGTATTAAGTGTTTGAGAGAAGATTTGAACTCAGGTCCTTCTAACTTCAAGGCTGGTGTCCTATCCACTGTACCACCTAGCTGCCCTTCCACTTCATTTGTTTTTTTTTTTTTAATAAGAAGCATTTGTGTAAGCACCTGAAATGGAGAGAAAGGAGAAATGATGCTTCTAGCTTCACTTCAGCGCTCCCCTCTTACTTGCTTACTTGGAATCCCAAATTAAAAAAAAAAAACAAAAAATACTCAGCTCTCCTGCAAGTACAGAACCTAATGCTTCTACACTCAACTGTACCACCTAGCTGCCCTTCCACTTCATTTGTTTTTTTTTTTTAATAAGAAGCATTTGTGTAAGCACCTGAAATGGAGAGAAAGGAGAAATGATGCTTCTAGCTTCACTTCAGCACTCCCCTTTTACTTGGAATCCCAAATTTAAAAAAAAAAAAAAAAAAAAAAAAAAAAAAAAAAAAAAAACTCAGCTCTCCTGCAAGTACAGAACCTAATGCTTCTACATTCAACCAGTGTGGTGGTTCTTGCTTGACCATGATCACATCTCTGTAGCATATCTGGCCCTGGTGTGCCTAATCAGTATAGCTTCTATTAGTCTTCCTGGATTCAGACTCCCAACTCCTCAAGCTTTCTGGGAGTTAAAAGTTTTTATGATTACTATTGAAGTTCCACCATAACCCAGCTAGCCCTAGGGCTCCCCATTTGGTACTTCTGTGGAGATAGTTCAGAGGGGTTTACAATTCACACAGGTTTATCCCTGGCCTGGAGTCTTTAGAATTTTCATGGCTTGCACCAGGAAGATCCCTATTCTACCATTAGTTCTCAATTTGTCACCAATTTGTTTGCCCTGAGGTACAAATGTATTCTGTTTGTGGGGAAAATCTGGAGAGTTTGAAATTTAATGACCTACTCTGCCATCTTTCCAGAATTCTTACTTTTAATATTTCTGCTTTCAGACATTTGGTTTTAAGTTTTTGTGCCCTAATATATGGTCACTTTTTGTGAAGTTACTATATACAAGTACTAAAAAAAAATTGTTATTTCCATTCAATTTTCTATGATGGTCTATGATATCTATTTTTCTAAGATTCTATTTATCCCTTTGACTACTTTCTTGTTTATTTTGGTGTAACTTTACCTAGCTCTTAAAGAGGAAAGTTGAATTCCTCCACTTTTATGTTTTTTTTGTTTGTTTGTTTGTTTTGTTGTTGTTGTTGTTGTTGTTGTTGTTTGTTCCTTTGGGGTTTTTTGCAATGTACTTTTACTGTCTATTTCCTCCTATCATTCATTTAACATTTCCTTTAAGAATTTGGATGCTATAAGGATATTAAGATAGTGGGGAAAATTGACTTGAGCTCCTCTCAAAACCCTTTTAAACCACTTTAAATAATACCCCTAAACAAATTCTGGAGTGGCATAATCCACAATGAGTAGGTGAAAAATTTTCTAGCCTAAGACAACTTAAAAGGTTGAAAGGAAACTTCTATTGAACCAGGATGAGAGGGTAGGCTCAGTACAGGACAGTTAGCAACCTCAGCAAATCATCAATGGACCTTAAGGATCACTGAATCAGTGATTTCCAAACTTCTAATTCCATTGATTTTAAGGGAATAGGACAACTGGTCAGAAAGATGTTACAGGGATTCCTTTGCTGAAATTAGGGACAGAATTTTATTGTATTGCACATCCTTAGATTTAGGTCACAGTCCTGGTCTCACTCCCTGCGTGAAAAGGATGTCTTCAGGGGATTTAGAATACAAATTAAATTCAAAACACAAAAAAAGAGCTTGTGATTGCTCATAGACCATAAAATAGGGTAGAAGAGAAGTAAATACATCTCTCCCTAAATCATACAACTTTGGAAAAGTCAAAAACTTACAGATTTCCAAAATTACCTCTGAAAACAATAACACAAAAGTCCCTTAGCTTGGGATAATGCCTTCTCTACTCCAGAAGCAGAGGCCAATTTTAGCAAAAAAAGTTAAATTTAAAAAACAATCAAGAAAAATGAGCAAATATTGGGACCAGAAAATGATCCTAACTATTCAAAGTTACTATGGTGACAGGGAAAATCAAAATACAATCTCAGAAGGTAATAAATTCAAAGGTACTACATCCAAAGCCTCCAAGAAAAACATAAATTGTTCTCAGTCCATGGAAGAGCTCAAAAAAGATTTTAAAAATCAATCAAAAGACATAGAGGGGAAAATGGGAAGAAAATAAGGCTAATAAAACAAGAAAATCATGAAAAAAGAGTCAACATATTGGTAAGGGAAACACAAAAGATACTTAATGAAATAACCCACAAAACCCAGAATAGATCAAATCGTAAAAGGGGCACAAAAGGGGGGCGGAGCCAAGATGGCGGAGAAGAAACACACGACTCAGTGAACGTCCTCACTCCCTCACAACCAATTAGATAAATTAAGTCTCAAAATTAGCTCAGGACTGATAGATACCACAAGGACTGGAAGCACGACTTACCAGCTGAACAGAATCTGGAGTTTCAACAGGAAAGGTCAGTTCTCAGGGGAGGAATAAGAAAGACCAGCACAGACGGTGGGGTAGGGGCACACTGCGCCCATTGCGCTGGGAAGGGCTCTGGGATCAGAGAAGCCACTGAGGTAAAGGAATCTGGCACAGGCTGTTAGCTCTTCTCTGCTAATTATTTAGCAGTTCAGAAGAGAAAGCCAAAATATTTTAAAACTCAGATTAGATTTTCCCCGGACCCTGGGGGTGACTCAGTAGACTCGGCACCAGGGGGTGTGGCCTCAGCTACCACCTGAGAATAGTTAAGAGATTGACAAGTGGGTGGATACGGCCCAAGGCAACACACACTGCCTAGCTTAGCTGGAGGGAGTGGAACTCAGCTCCAGGAAGTCCCAGAGAAGCGGAACCTTTGAACTAGGGACCGCGGTTTCTGGCAGACACTTCCAGTTTGAGCGCAGGGGCTTCTCACGTCACCTGCTGCAGACATCCACTCCCCACCCGGTCACATAGGCTGGGCTTCGTGCTGTCTTCACTATTCTACGCCCTCGAAGCACAGCAGTGCTAATCACCTCTGAGGCACTTCCAGGGAGGGGGTGGGGAACTCTCTCCCAGAGCTCTCTCTTAGCTCAGGCTCAGGAGCCGCTGCATCCATCCGGTCTGGGAAGAAGCTGGTAAAGAAGTAAATAATTTCCTACCCCAGAGACAGACCCCAAAAGATTTTTTTAAGTATGAGCAAAAAAGCTAGAAAAACCATAGATTCCTTCTATACAGAGAAAGAGCGGGAATCCAACCCCGAGGAAGTTGACAGCAGAGAATCAACAGACAACAACCTAAAGGGGAACGATTCCTGCCCCACATCACATAACTCTCTCCTAGAAGAAGCTCTTAAAAAATTGAGGGAGATCGAAGAAAAATGGGGAAAAGAAAGGGAAGTTATGATAGAGAATAACAACGTCCTGAAATTGGAGTTGGAAAAAATAAAGAATTCACAGGACATGCAGGAAAACAAAATTAGTGAATTAGAAAAGGTTAAAAAAACACAGGAAAGTAGGATTTCTGAATTGGAAAAGATAAAAAAGTCTCAAGAAAATAGAATTTCTGAATTGGAAAAAGAAAATAATTCTCAAAAAAAAAAATTAGGGAAATGGAAAAAAACTCAATAGAGCAAAATAATTCATTTAAAAACGAAATTGGGCATTTACAAAAAGAACTAAAAACTGTGAAAGAAGAAAATAACTCCTTAAAAGTCAGGATGGAACAAATAGAAATGAATGATTCACAGAGAACCCAAGAATCAGTCAAACAAAACAAAAAAAATGAGAAGCTGGAGAACAACGTCAAATACTTACTGGGAAAATCTATAGACCTGGAAAATAGATCTAGGAGAGATAATCTGCGGATTATTGTACTTCCAGAAAACTATGACCAAAAAAAGAGCCTAGATTCTATTTTACAGGAAATTATCAAAGAGAACTGTCCAGAGATAATAGAAACAGAAGGGAAAGTAGATGTGGAAAGAATTCATCGAACTCCTTCAGAAATAGACCCTTAAAAAAGAACACCACGGAATATTGTGGCTAAGCTGCAGAATTACCACACAAAGGAGAAAATCCTGCAAGCAGCTAGAAAAAAACAATTTAAATACCAAGGTGCCACAATAAGGGTCACCCAAGATCTGGCTGCCTCCACATTAAAAGATAGAAGGGCCTGGAACCTGATATTCTGAAAGGCAAAAGATCAAGGACTGCAACCAAGAATGAACTACCCAGCTAAGTTTAGCATCTTTTTCCATGGAAGAAGATGGTCATTCAATGAAACAGAGGAATTCTATATGTTTCTAAGAAAAAAACCAGACTTAAACAAAAAATTTGATCTACATCCACAAGACTGAAGAGAAACAGAAAAAGGTACACAGAACCCTTGAGAATTGTAACTCTGTTGTGGGTATATAAAAAATACTCAAGGATAATTTGATTTTACTGATATAAAAGAAAAAAAGGGGGGTGTGGTAAAGGGAAGGAGGTCGGTTCAGAAAAAGGGGAAGGAGTGATAAAAAGAGGGAAACTACATCCCAGGAAGAGACATAGAAAATACACCATATCTGAGGGAACTTAGTGAGGGGGAGAATCATTGTGTGAATCTTACTCTCATCAGGAGAGGCTCAAAGAGTAAATAATTAACATATTTGTTTTTCAGAGAATTTTCTCTCACCTCATTAAAAGGGGGGAGAGGAAAAGGGGAAAGGAAAAGGAGAATAAGTGAAGGGACTTGGAGGGAGGGGGGAGGGATCCTAAAAAAAAAAAAAAAAAAGAGGGAGGGTTGCGCGTCACAAGGAGGGTCTGTAAATTAAATATCGGGGAGGGGGATCAGGGGGGTCAAGGGGAAAAAGTATAATCTGGGGATAATACGATGGGAGGAAACACAGAATTAGTAATTTTAACTGTAAATGTAAATGGGATGAACGATCCCATCAAACGGAGACGGATAGCAGATTGGATCAAAAAGCAGAACCCTACAATATGTTGTCTACAGGAAACACACTTAAAGCAGGGAGATACATACAGAGTAAAGGTAAAAGGTTGGAACAGAGCCTATTATGCTTCAGGTAAAGCCAAAAAAGCAGGGGTAGCTATCCTTATCTCAGATCAAGCAAAAGCAGAAGTAGATCTCGTTAAAAAAGATAAGGAAGGAAACTATATCCTGCTGAAAGGTAGCATAAATAATGAAGCCATATCAATACTAAACATATATGCACCAAGTGGTATAGCATCTAACTTTCTAAAGGAAAAGTTAAGAGAACTGCAAGAAGAAATAGACAGTAAAACTATAATAGTGGGAGATCTCAACCTTGCACTCTCAGATTTAGATAAATCAAACCACAAAACAAACAAGAAAGAAATTAAAAAAGTAAATAGAACATTAGAAAAACTAGGTATGATAGACCTTTGGAGAAAACTGAATGGCAATAGGAAGGAATATACTTTCTTCTCAGCAGTTCATGGATCCTATACAAAAATTGACCATATATTAGGACATAAAGATCTCAAAATTAAATGTAGGAAGGCAGAAATAATAAATGCCTTCTTCTCAGATCACAATGCAATAAAAGCTACATTCAGTAAAAAGTTAGGGGTAAATAGACCAAAAAGTAATTGGAAACTGAATAATCTCATCTTAAAGAATGACTGGGTGAAAGAGCAAATTATAGAAACAATTAACAATTTCACCCAAGATAATGATAATGATGAGACATCATATCAAAATCTTTGGGATGCAGCTAAAGCAGTAATAAGGGGAAATTTTATATCTTTAGAGGCTTATTTGAAGAAAACTGAGAAAGAGAAGATTAACGAATTGGGCTTACAACTTAAAAGGCTAGAAAAAGACCAAATTATAAACCCCCAACCAAAAATTAAACTCGAAATACAAAAATTAAAAGGAGAAATCAATAAAATTGAAAGTAAAAAAACTATTGAATTAATAAATAAAACCAAGAGTTGGTTTTATGAAAAAGCCAATAAAATAGATAAACCTTTGGTAAATTTGATCAAAAAAAAGAAAGAGGAAAATCAAATTGATAGTCTTACAAATGAAAAGGGGGATCTTTCCACCAATGAAGAGGAAATTAGAGAAATAATAAGGAGTTACTTTGCCCAACTTTATGCCAATAAATTTGATAACTTAAGTGAAATGGATGACTTTCTCCAAAAATATAGGCTCCCTAGATTAACAGAGGAGGAGATAAATTGCTTAAATAGTCCCATTTCAGAAAAAGAAATAGAACAAGCTATTAATCAACTCCCCAGGAAAAAATCCCCAGGGCCAGATGGATTCACATGTGAATTCTACCAAACATTTAAAGAACAATTAGCCCCAATGTTATATAAATTATTTGAAAAAATAGGGGATGAAGGAGTCCTACCAAACTCCTTTTATGACACAGACATGGTACTGATACCTAAACCTGGTAGATCAAACACTGAGAAAGAAAATTATAGACCAATCTCCTTAATGAATATTGATGCTAAAATCTTAAATAAGATATTAGCAAAAAGACTTCAGAAAATCATCTCCAAGATAATACACTATGATCAAGTAGGATTTATTCCAGGAATGCAGGGCTGGTTTAATATTAGGAAAACTATTAATATAATTGACCATATTAATAATCAAATTAATAAGAACCATATGATCATCTCAATAGATGCAGAAAAAGCATTTGACAAAATCCAACATCCATTTCTACTAAAAACTCTTGAGAGTATAGGAATAAATGGATTATTCCTTAGAATAATCAGGAGTATATATTTAAGACCGTCAGTAAGCATAATATGCAATAGAAATAAACTGCAACCTTTCCCAGTAAGATCAGGAGTGAAACAAGGTTGCCCACTATCACCATTACTATTCAATATAGTACTAGAAACGCTAGCCTCGGCAATAAGAGCCGAGAAAGAGATTCAAGGAATTAGAGTAGGAAATGAGGAAATTAAACTATCACTTTTTGCAGATGACATGATGGTATACTTAGAGAACCCCAAAGACTCTGCTAAAAAGCTACTAGAAATAATTCAAAATTTCAGCAAAGTGGCAGGATACAAAATAAATCCACATAAATGCTCGGCATTTTTATATATCACTAACAAAATGCAACAGCAAGAGATACAAAGAGAAATTCCATTCCAAACAAATGTTGAGAGTATAAAATATTTGGGAATCCATCTACCAAAGAAAAGTCAGGAATTATATGAGAAAAATTACAAAACACTTGCCACAAAAATAAAATCAGATTTAAATAATTGGAAAGACATTCAGTGCTCTTGGATAGGCCGAGCGAATATAATAAAGATGACAATACTCCCCAAACTAATCTATTTATTTAGTGCTATACCAATCAGACTCCCAAGAAACTATTTTAATGACCTAGAAAAAATAACAACAAAATTCATATGGAAGAATAAAAGGTCAAGAATTGCAAGGGAACTAATGAAAAAAAACTCAGAAGAAGGTGGTCTAAGTGTACCTGATCTAAAGCTATATTATATAGCAGCAGTCACCAAAACCTTTGGTATTGGCTACGAAATAGACCGGTAGATCAGTGGAACAGATTAGATACAAAGGACAAAAAAGGGTACATCTATAGCAATCTAATCTTTGACAAACCCAAAGATTCCAACATTAGGGATAAAAATTCATTATTCAGAAAAAACTGTTGGGAAAACTGGAAATTAGTATGGCAGAAATTAGATATGGATCCACACTTAACACCATATACCAAGATAAGATCAAAATGGGTCCATGATTTAGGCATAAAGAGGGAGATAATAAATAGATTAGAGGAACAGAGGATAATCTACCTCTCAGACTTGTGGAAGAGGAAGGAATTTATGACCAGAGGAGAACTAGAGATCATTATTGATCACAAAATAGAAGATTTTGATTACATCAAACTAAAAAGTTTCTGTACAAATAATACTAATGCAAACAAGATTAGAAGGGAAGTAACAAATTGGGAAAATATTTTTAAAAACAAAGGTTCTGACAAAGGTCTCATTTCCAAAATATATAGAGAACTGACCCTAATTTATAAGAAACCGAACCATTCTCCAATTGATAAATGGTCAAAGGATATGAACAGACAATTCTCAGAGGAAGAAATTGAAACTATATCCACTCACATGAAAGAGTGTTCCAAATCACTACTGATCAGAGAAATGCAAATTAAGACCACTCTGAGATACCACTACACACCTGTCAGATTGGCTAAGATGACAGGAACAAATAATGACAAATGTTGGAGGGGATGTGGGGAAATTGGGACACTAATACATTGCTGGTGGAGTTGTGAAAGAATCCAGCCATTCTGGAGAGCAATTTGGAATTATGCCCAAAAAGTTATCAAACTGTGCATACCCTTTGACCCAGCAGCGCTACTACTGGGATTATATCCCAAAGAAATACTAAAGAGCGGAAAGAGACATATATGTGCCAAAATGTTTGTGGCAGCTCTTTTTGTTGTAGCTAGAAACTGGAAGATGAATGGATGTCCATCAGTTGGAGAATGGTTGGGTAAATTGTGGTATATGAAGGTTATGGAATATTATTGCTCTGTAAGAAATGACCAGCAGGAGGAATATAGAGAGGCCTGGAGAGACTTAAATCAACTGATGCTGAGTGAAATGAGCAGAACCAGAAGATCACTGTACACTTCAACAACAATACTGTATGGGGATGTATTCTGATGGAAGTGGAAATCTTCAACATAAAGAAGATCCAACTCACTTCCAGTTGATCAATGATGGACAGGGGTAGCTGCACCCAGAGAAGAAACACTGGGAGGGGAATGAAAATTGTTAGCACTAATATCTGTCTGCCCAGGTTGCATGTACCTTCGGATTCTAATGTTTATTGTGCAACAAGAAAATGATATTCGCACACATGTATTGTACCTAGACTGTATTGTAACACATGTAAAATGTATGGTATTGCCTGTCGTCGGGGGGAGGGAATAGAGGGAGGGGGGGTAATTTGGAAAAATGAATACAAGGGATAATATTATAAAATATATATATATATATATATATAATAAAAAAAAATAAGTAAAAAAAAAAAAAGGGGGGCACAAAAATGCACTGAAGAAAAGAATCGCTTTAAAAGACTTCTGGCCAAGATGGCAGAGAGGACACAGACACCTATTTAATCTCTGTCTCTGCTTTCAGAATTTATTTCATGATAAGCCTCAGGATTAGTGCTTGATTGGAAAAAAAAAACAAAAAAACACAAATAATTATCAAGAGGAGACATCCTTGAAATTAGCCAAAAAAGATCTGTTTTTGCCCTGGGTTAGGGACAGCTAGATCCAGCAAACAGGGCAGGCAGTGAGAGCATGGTAGGCAGGTCACACTGAGCAGACCTGAGGGGGAAGAGGTGTGATTGCTGGAAAGACCTTTACCACAATGTGAATATTTGGTCATGGCAGCAAGTCAGGATCAGCAGAGCAACTATAAACACAGAAGGTAAAGACTATAATCCCCAAAAAAGCTAAGGTCTCTTGGGACCTGACCACCCCCACATGGAGTGTCTCAGCAGGCTATTAGAGCCTCAGAGTCTCAGAGAGCAGATGTAGTGCAGCCATTGCTATCCTGCTAGTGCCTCACTGCTTTCCCCCACAGTCTGTAGAGAAAGCCCGGTATCACCATTCAGCCCCCCCCCAAAAAAAAATGAGCAAAAAATTAAAAAGTACTCAAACCATTGATAAATCACCAAAGGGGGATATGAACTGATCCTCAACACACAAAACTCTCATAGAAAGGCTTTCACTAGAGAGCTAGAAGAAAAATGGGAAAAGGAAAGGGAAGCTTGGCAAGTCATCCCACTCATTTTAAGATAGAGTAGATAAAGAAATCAAAAGTTCTTGAAAAACAGAATTAGTGAGTTGGAAAAAGAAAATAGCTCTTTAAAAAATAAAATTGGCTGTTAGGATTACCAGGTGAGAACTCAGGTTGTCTGGACAGTGACAAGGTGAGAACTCAAGTTGTCTGGATAGTGACAAGGTGAGAATTCAGGTTGACTTGACAGTTCTCTGGCTCAGACCTTTGGTTTGGGCCTTTAAAGAGAGTTTACACCTTAGGAATTCTAGGAGGAGCAAGCTCATTGGTTGAAGTAATATTTCCCAGAAGCCCTTGCATTATCCCAAGCCCAGTCTCTGCTTTAGACCAGGCTTGACGCAGCTCTCTACAGGAAGGGAAGTCACTTCTCTGGACAACAGTTAAGGGCAACTGTCTGGAGACAACGGTTCTCTACAAGAAGAAGAATCTGTCCTAGAGAATTGAGTTGACACAGCAGATCTCCTCCCAGAGAATGGGCATTAAGCAGTATTGGTTAAATAGTCTCATCTTAGAAAAAGAAATAGAACAAGCTATTAACCAACTCCCTAAGAAAAAAAAAAGATGGATTTACATGTGAATTCCATTTAAAGAACATTTAACTCCAATGTTATATAAACTATTTGAAAAAATAGCGATTGAAGGAGTCCTACAAAATTCCTTTTATGACACAGACATGGTAGTGATACTTAACCCAGGTAGGTTGAAAACAGGAAGGAAAATTATAGGCCAATCTTCATAATGAATATTGATGCCAAAATCTTAAATAAGATATTAGCAAAAAAATTACAGAAAATCATCTCCAGGATAATAAAGTATGACCAAGTAGGTTTTATATCAGGAATGTAGAGCTAGTTCAATATTATGAAAACGATTAGCACAATTGACTATATCAATAACCAAATTAACAAAAATCATATGATCATCTCATTAGATGCAGAAAAAGCATTTGACAAAACCCAACATCCATTCCTAATAAAAGCACTTGAGAGTATAGGAATAAGTGTACTTTTCCTTAAAATAGTCAGGAGTATATATTTAAAACCATCAGTAAGCATCATATGTAATGGGGATAAAATAGAACCTTTCGCTATAAGATCAGGAGTGAAACAAGGTTGCCCACTATCACCATTACTATTCAGTATTGCATTAGAAACACTAGCCTTGGCAATATAAGTAGAGAAAGAGATTAAAGGAATTAGAGTAGGTACTGAGGAAACCAAATTATCACTCTTTGCAGATAATATGATGGTATACTTAGAGAACAACAGAGATTCTACTAAAAAGCTATTAGAAATAATTCACAACTTTAGCAGAGTTACAGAATACAAAATAAATTCACATAAATCCTCAGCATTTTTATACACCACTAACAAAACCAAACACCAAGAGATATAAAGAGAAATTCCATTGAAAATAATTGTTGATAGCATAAAATATTTGGGAATCTATCTACCAAAGGAAAGTCAAGAATTATATGAGCAAAATTACAAAACACTTTCCATACAAATAAAGTCAGATTTAAATATTTGGAAAAGTATTAAGTGTTCTTGGATAGACTGAGCGAATATAATAAAGATGACAATACTCCCTAAACTAATCTATTTATTTAGTGCTATACCAATCACTCTCCCAAGAAACTATTTTAATGGCCTAGAAAAAATAACAACAAAATTCATATGGAAGAACAAAAAGTAGAGAATTTCAAGGGAATTAATGAAAAAAAAATCAAATGAAGGTGCCCTAGCTGTACCTGATCTAAAACTATATTATAAAGCAGCAGTCACCAGAACCATTTGGTATTGGCTAAGAAATAGATTAGTTAATCAGTGGAATAGGTTAGGTTCACAAGGCAAAAGTGTCAATAACTATAGAAATCTAGTGTTTGACAAACTCAAAGATCCCAACTTTTGGGATAAGAATTCATTATTTGACAAAAACTGTGAGGAAAACTGGAAATTAGTATGGCAGAAATTAGGCATAGATCCACACTTAATGCCATATACCAAGATAAGATCAAAAATGGGTCCGTGATTTAGGTATTGTTAGGATTACTAAGTGAGAACTGAGGTTGTCTGGATAGTGACAAGGTGAGAATTCAGGTTGGACAATTACAAGGTGAGAACTCAGGTTGACTTGATAGAAGGAGCAAGCCCATTGGCTGAAGTGGTTCTTCCCAGAAGCCCTTGCATTATCCCACGCCCATTCTCTGGGAGGATAAAAAGCAACAGTGGGCCTGGAAAGTGAGTCTACATGGAGAAGGATAAGAGCTGGAGGAGATTCAAGGAGAAGACTCTGCATTGCATCAGGCTTGACGGGGCTCTCTGCAGGAAGGGAAGTCACTTCTAAGGACAAGAGTTAACAGCAACTGCCTGGAGACAACGGTTCACTACAGGAAGAAGAATCTGTCTGAAAGATTTGAGTAGACACAGCAGATCTCTTCCCAGAGAGCGATCCGGCAGCTTCTGGAGACAACAGCACGCTACAATTGGCGCCCAACGTGAGGCAAGGACTTTTGCTTATCCTGACAAGAGGAGCTAGACTGGACCTTCGCAATTTGGAGCCCGAACAGGGACCGACACAATCCTGATTCCAGTGGAAAAGCCTCCCATCCAGATCTCAGTCTCTCTGACCCAGAACCGTGAGTAACGAGGAAACTTTGTTAAAAGATTAAGTGAGCTTGTTAATAGATAAATAAGGAACTTAACTTGTTAAGGGCTAAACCAGGAATCTCTTATAGCTGAAATGGGGTAGATGTTAGCCATATTCAATCCCTGGACCTCAGCCGACTCAGCCCTAGCCCCAGCGGCAGCCTCAGCTCCACCCCCATTCAGGAGTGGTACTATAGAGAGTATAATCAAGATAATTGAGCAGCAGAGTTTACTTGTAACCTGGGTACAGATTGCTAAACTCTTGGCTGCATTAAGACGCACATCCCCTTGGTTCTTAGAGGAAGAAAAGATAGATGTAGATAAATGGAAGCTAGTGGGATATGAAATGAAAGAATTTCAAGCAAAAAATGGGCTTCGTTCAATTTCTGCAGAAGTATTTTATATCTACAACATAGTTCAATTAGCCTTAAACTATCAAGCAAGTTGTAGGAGAAGGAAAAGTTTTAAAAATGAACAGAGGAGGAAGTGCGAGAAAAAAAGGAAAGATCAAGATCTTGCCCTAGAGCAAGAAGATTTAAATGAGGAATTATGGTATGATTCTCTTGAAGAAGCTTCAACTCTGCCTAGAGAACAGATTATTGACAGGCCCACATCAACCCCACCTTCAGAGGTGGAGGAAGAAGGAGGGGAAGAGGCAGAAACACAAACAGAATTGCCTGTGAAGCAGCCTAAGCCTATGACAAGATTAGAAAAAGCATTGGTTAAAGCTAAGAGAGAAGGACAGGATATAAGTGATTTTATACATGCATATCCTACAAGGTATTAAGAACAAGATCATAAATAAATTAGAGGAACATAGGATAGTTTACCTCTCAGACGTATGGAAGAGGAAGGAATTTGTGATCAAAGAAGAACTAGAAATCATTATTGATCACAAAATAGAAAACTTTGATTACATCAAATTAAAAAGCCTTTGTACAAACAAAACTAAAGCAAACAAGATTAGAAGGGAAGCAACAGTCTTGGAAAACATTTTTAAAGTTAAAGGTTCTGATAAAGGCCTCATTTCCAAAACATATAGAGAACTTAGTCTAATTTATAAGAAATCAAGCCATTCTCCAATTGATAAATGGTCAAAGGATATGAACAGACAATTTTCAGATGATGAAATTGAAACTATTTCCACTCATATGAAAGAGTGTTCCAAATAACTACTGATCAGAGAAATGCAAATTAAGACAACTCTGAGATACACAGCTGTCAGATTGGCTAAGATGACAGGAACAAATAATGATGAATATTGGAGGGGATGTGGAAAAATTTGGACACTGATACATTGTTAATGGAGTTGCGAACGAATCCAACCATTCTGGAGAGCAATCTGGAATTATCAAACTGTGCATACCCTTTGATCAAGCAGTGCTACTGCTAAGCTTATATCCCAAAGAAATAATAAAGAATGGAAAGGGACCTGTATGTGATAAAAATGTTTGTGCCAATTCTTTTTGTAGTAGCTAGAAACTGGAAAATCAATGCATGTCCATCAATTGGAGAATGGTTGGGTAAATTATTGTATATGAATGTTATGGAATATTATTGATCTGTAAGAAATGACCAGCAGGATGAAAACAGAGAGGTTTGGAGAGACTTACATGAACTGATGCTGAGTGAAATGAGCAGAACCAGGAGATCATTATACACTTCAACAACAATACTGTATGAGGATGTATTCTGATGGAAGTGGATATCTTCGACAAAGAAAAGATCTAATTCAGTTCCAACTGATCAATGATGGAAACCCAGAGAAGGAACACTGGGAAATGAGTATAAACTGTTTGCATTTTTGTTTTTCTTCCCAGGTTATTTTTACCTTCTGAATCCATTCTTCCTATACAACAAGAAATTCAGTTCTGCACACATAATATTGTATCTAGGATATACTATAACATATTTAACATGTATAAGACTGCCTGCCATCTAGGGGAAGAGGTGGAGAGAAGGAAGGGAAAAATCAGAACAGAAGTGAGTACAAGGGATAATGTTGTAAAAGATTACCCAAACATATGTACTGTCAAAAAAAAGTTATAATTATAAAATAATTTAAAAAGAATGGCTCTAAAAGCAAAATTGGGGAAATGGAAGAAGATACACACACACACACACACACACACACACACACACACACACACACACACAAAAATATATATATTTTAAGAGAACTCCTTAAAAAGTAGAACTGGCCAAATGGAAAAAAATGTCATAAAATCTCACTGAAAACTATAAAGGATTCAATAATGTTAAACTATTTACGTTCCTACATGGGAAAATATTTGTAACATTCAAAACCTTTCTCATTATTAGGACAGTAAGAAAGAGATGCATAGATAGAGGGCATGGATGTGAATTAAATATAATTGGATGATTATCTTAAAAATCAAGTTAAATTAAGTGGTGAGAAAGAGGAATGCACTTGTAGAATGATAGAGGTATAATGTGATAAATTATTTGACATAAAAGAGGTGTAAAAGAGCTCTCACAGTGGAGGAAAACATGAAGGTGAGGACACTAAATCTAAAACCCTTATCCTCAATGGAATTTGTTAAAAGAGAGAATAACATAACCACTCATTTGGTTATTGAAATCTATCTTACCCTACAGAAAAGTAGAAGGGAAAGGGCATAAGATTAAGGGGCAGGACTGATATAAAGGAGGGTGGATTGTTGAAAGAAAGAAAAAAAAACTCAGAAATAAAACACTTTTGAGAAATGACAATGAAAGGAGAAAGTATGATAAGCAGGGTGAAATAGGATGAAGGGAAATATACAGTTGTAATCATCACTATAAAATATTTATAACAACTTCCTCTGATAAAGACCTCATTTTTCAAATATATAGAGAACTGAGTCATTCATAGTAACAAGAAACACTCTTGAATTGATAAATAGCTAAAAGATATGAATAGGCAATTATCAGATGAAGTAATCAAACCCATCTATAGTCATATGAACAAGTACTCTAAATCATTATTGATTAAAGATATGCCCATTAAAACAACTTTGAGCTACTACATAATACCTATCAGATTGGTTAATGTGGCAGAAAAGGAAAGTACCAAGTGTAAGAGGAGATGTGGTAAAATTGAGACACTAATGCATTGTAAGTGAAATTGTACCATGACTCAATCATTCTATAGGGTAATATGGAATTGTACCCCAAGGGCTATAAAATCTTGTGCACCTTTTGACCAATCAATACTTCCATTAGTTTTATATCCCAAAGAGACAATAATGGAAAAAATCTGTATGTATCCAAATATTTATAATGATAGTAAAGAATTTGAAATTGAAGGAATATCCATCAATGTTTGAACTAGTTGTTGTATGGCTTTTTCTTGAGATAATGGGTGTGTTCAGGGAAGATTAGTATCTTTCATGTTAAGGTTACTAAGCCCTTTTCAGGGTTATTTTTGGTATCTATTTGATCCACCTAACTCTAACCTGTGGATCCAAGAAGCTGTAACACTTATATACTACCATTCTGCTAAACTGTTTCAGCAGATTGGCTAAATCAGCTTGAGAGAAACTGAGGGTTCTTAAACCCTTAGCTGAATTAGGGGCAGTGTCTACCCCAAATATGTGAATACTTCCTCTAGTAGAATAGATAGAGGAGAACAGTTTGTACCAGTGATCATGAAGGAAGCTGAAATACACATTCTGGAACTTATAAATGTTGGTTCAGAGACAGCAAGATCACTCACTGAATTTCAAGCCATCACCATAGGCAGCCAAGGCCATATGTATTCTCACTGGAAACAAATCAATAGTTACCTAGGTAGTTGAGGAGCCTTTTAAAGACTTCACTGCTCACCTCTTGTGTGAGGAAAGGATGAGAAAAGGTGCTCTTAAATTTTTCTGCTTATGTAAGTATATTTAACATGGCACATAAAGAACCCCATCCTGTGATCAAACACATATACACACATGCACAAATAGACAAAAAAATTCTGCAAAAATGATTCCACTAACTTTTGATACATGGATATGTGCACACTTATGGAAAACACAAAATCCAGTAGACTTGAAAGAAACAGCTCTTGTTGTAAGAGAACTCAACAAGTATCATATCCAAATAGCAGACTTGAGTGAAACAAGCCAGAAATGCACATTTATTACTGAAGATTTGTGCAATCAGCTGGCATGATTTTTTTTCATCACCATCATTGTCTTCCATTCACCTAAATGCAATAAAATTCCATGAATGTATGTATTCTTCCAGCAAATATTTGTATATAATAGAATATATCATCATAAGAAGAAGAATTAGCTAGGATGTGAGATGAAGGCAAAGTATGGCACAGAGTGTTGAACTGATCATAGATTTATCATCTTCAGACTAAATATTCACATTCAACAAAAATAGTAGCCCAGAGGAAATATAATTACCAAAAGACTCAATATCAGCAATTTAGAGTGCTTCTCTGAGAGGGAAAAGTTTGCAGTTATCTTGGAGGGAAAGTTCAACCAATATACCATTGGGTACAGTGGAGCAGAAAAGAGTCAGCAGCTCTAAGTGTTTTGACTGAGTGCACTGAATGTATTTATCTGGATCAAAACACTCACAAACCTCTAGACTGGTTTCATGAAAACGATGGGAAAATTCAAAAGATACCAAATGAAAAATTAGAACTCCACTGACTACATTTAAGTTCCTATTGAATTATAATATGGATTTCAAGTCAGGATGCTTAAACTATTAGTAATAAATAAATAACACCTCATTAGTATTAATAACATTTTTTCAAATTAGCATATATAATTCAGTATATTATTTTGCATTCCTTAATTTTATGTATAAGTCAATCTTGACTTTTTATATTTATAAAGAATGCCATAGTATAATAATTATTAAAATAATCATGCATACACAAAGCAGATACCAATAGATAATTTGAGAAGTTAACAACAAAGTCAACTAATTATGACATTAAAAATTAATTGGATCATAAATTTTAAAATAACAGGAATGTTAAAGGTCATCTAATACAATATATCATTTCACAAGTAAAGAAATGGAGGTCCAAGTTGGTTAAATAATTTGCCTAAGGTCATAAAGTATAGATGATAATTACCATAGATAGGATTTTGAACCTATGATTCCAGAGTCATCATTTTGTGATAATATATTTTTTTCATTTTATTTCAGTGTAGCACACATCTATAAATTGATTATAATGTGAAAAACCAGTATTCTAGATTTTAGGGAAGATAAAGATATGTATGAGATAATATTTGTTCACATGAAACTTATCATATAGCAAGAAAGAAATAATACTCCCCCAAATAATTATGCTACAAATTAATACTATGCACAGTGCTCAAGAATTCACAATTCTATAAGAATATGTTTTTGCTCTTTTGTATCCTCAGTATTTAGGTTAGTAGCATGAGACATGGTTAAAAACCTAGATAATATAATATTTTAGGAGATTTTGAGTGCCAAACAAAGGAATTGGGTACATCAGATTTTTTGAACATAAAAGTGATATAATTAAATCAATATATTTTGAAATTAATCCATTTTCAGTATAAGATTTAGAATGAATGAAGAAGAACCTAGATGTGAAAACACTGGCTAGGAGACTAATGAAATGAATCAGATGGGAGAAAATGAATGAATGTTAGTAATCATGAAAATAAATAATAGTAGATAGATGTAAAAGAAATTCTGAAAGCTGAATGGATAACATTTAACAGCTGGTTTAATTGGGAAGTAGGGGACAAGGTAAAATCAAAGTTAATAGCAATGTTTTGAAATGGAGTCAAAGAATACAAGTCTCCTAGGTTATCAAATTTGTCCAAACCATTCTCAAGACTGATTATTTAAATATAGAAACAAATACTGAATCTACTCATTCAGCCTTTATATAGGTATTCTTACATCTCTCTCATTCATTTAAACATAGTATGAGAACAGAGACTTAGTCTTTTAATTTTTATTTATCTTTGTTGTTCATATAATCAGTATCCACAAAATATTGTTGACTTCTTATAGCATAGATATATAACATTTCCTGGAATATCTTATATCAGTACCTTTTCTTGGTATATATCATTTGGGTCAGATGAAGAATTTGAGCCCTACCCTATCTCTTTGAGTTTCTCTCTAGGTATGAGAGGGGGGGGGGAAGAAGAAAGCTCTGACCAAGTACCTTCCAGAGCTTTGCAGGTTGCACCTAAAAGCAGCTGCTCAAGGCTTTTTTATATTTGTTATGTCTCATCTAATTAATCTTCACAACATTTCAGTGGGATAAATAATACATTCTTGTCACTATACAAATGAGGAAAGTTTAAGAAAAAGTTTAATCAGCTGGCATGGAAAAAGCTGCACTTAACCTTATTAAAGGGCCACCTGGAAGTTAAAGAGGGAGATTGACCTGCCTTGTAGGAAGGCATAGGGAAGGGAAGAAAGCAAAATCTTTTTGAGTTATATGCTGAATTTCACATGAAATACTTCATCTTCCCAAAGATATGACCAAAAGTATTTATCTTAGAAAGGTAGTATGGTGTGATAGAATACATTCTTGAAAATAGAGTTATTTTCCTGCTCCATTGTTCACTCTATATGTGACTATAGTCACATTGCTTTAACCTCTCAGAGCTCCAGTTATTTAATCTGTAAATTGGGAATAATAGTACATGTATTGCTTATTCCACAAGGTTGTTTGTTATGAAAATGAATTGTCTTAGTATACTCATGAAATATAAACTGTTTTTGCTGTGTCCAGCTTTCTAGAGCCCCTAAGTTGGGGTGACAAAACATACCATGCTTTCTAGAGGCCCAACACTGAGGTGATTAAAATATCCTGTTTTCTAGAGCCCCCAAGCTGGGGTGACAAAACGTACTGTGCTTTCTAAAGCCCCCATGCCAGGGTGATTAAAATATACCATCTTAGTCGAAAAGTGATGAGACAGGACTCCTGAGATTGGTGGGAAAATGGAATCTGTTTATTTCAAGGACTTTTACTCTTTTCCCTCATACCCTTATGTAACAAAAACAGCACTGGGAATGTGCCAAGTGTATACTGCACATAGGGGACTACATAAGACAACTTACTATTGTATGTAATTTACCACTTGGTATCACTCTGCTTCAATCACAACACAGGTTATCACCCCTCCCCCTTCTCAGGAATGTGGAGAGCCCTTGGGGAGATGGAGAGCCAAATCAGACATTGTTAGCAAGTTCCCTGTGGGCTGAAGGATCTTATACCTCACCCAGAGTTTTCCCACTATCTGTGACACTCTACAGTTATGATCATCTCTTTAAAAAAAGTTCCATATTCTTTTCTTTGGTGAAAGTATTTAGAATTTAAACTTTATTCAAGCTCTCTCTACTTTTCTGTAACTTCTATAAAGAAAATGATGTTTCTTCTCTCATTTTTGCCGAACAACTGACTAGACCTTCTCATTATTTCAGACCCTAATGAGGATCTAGGGAGTCTTTTGATTAATTATTTCATTGGATTCTGTGGGGAAATCTATATAACAAAAAAGGAATTCTCAAGTTTTTGCCTATTTTCAGTGTTTACTGTTATTCATAAAAATTGATGACCTTACTAGCTATTAGAAATATTACTGTCATTTCAAGCACTAGATTGATTAACCTTAAATATTTGCACTAATCTTTCTGTTTCTTCATTCAATTCAACAAATGTTCATTGAGGAAAAGACTATGCTAGATAACTATTGAGGACATGAAGATAAATAAAAGCACCATATCTACACTCAAAACTTAAAATTCAGCAAAGAAGATAAAATATGCTCAAATACTTTGAAGAAATCCTCCTGTAAAACATAAAGAAAAATGTGTGTTATTTCTTAGAAACAGTCATTTCTTTAGAAGATAGTATTGCCAGTGATTGTCTACTATTTTTAATTATACTATCTTAAGAGAATGTATAAAGTAGGAACAGACTTATAGAGGCAATGATAGAGTGGGAAGACCACTTGTTTGGAAACAGGATATATTTTCAAATCCTGCCACTATTTCTCCCACACACACTTGATAGTATTTTTCCCATTTATATGTACTCTACATGTTTTCAATATTCACTTTTATGAAATTTTAAGTTAAAAATTATTTTTCTGTTTGTATCCCTCCCCTTTACTCTCATGAAAGATAGCAAACAGTCTGATAGAGATTATACAGGTACAGCCATATAAAATACATTTACACATTAGTTATTTTGTGAAAGAAGAATCAGAACAAAAAGGGAGAAGTAAAAATTATATGCTTTGATTTGTAATTAGACTCCATAATTGTTTCTCTGGATATGGATAGCATTTTTTGTCAGGGGTCTCTGGAAATTGTTTTAGATTATTGTATTGCTGAGAGGAACAAAGTCTATTAAAGTTAAATATCACACAATGTTGTTACAGTATACAATGTTCTATTTCTACTCACTTCAGTTCATGTAACTTTCCCAATTTTCCTGAAATCTGCTTACTCATCCTTTCTTATAGCACAAAAGTGTCCCATTACATTCACATAGTACAATTTGTTCAGCCATTCCCCACATTCCCTTAATTTCCAGTTTTTTTTGCCACCACAAAAAGGGCTGCCACAAAAATGTTTGTGCATATGGATTCATTTCCATTTTTGTGTACTCTCTATAAAATACAAATCTAGTAATAGTATTGCTGGATTAGAAGATATACAGAATTTTTTGAACTTTTAGAAATTGTACCAAATTGCTCTCCAGAATGACTGGATTAGTTCACAATTCTATCAACAATGCATTATTATTCCAGTTTTCCTACATTCTCTCCAAAATTTATCAATTTCTTTTTCTGTCATATTAACTAATCTAAGAGGTGCAATGTGTGTCCACAGTATTGTTTTAATTTTCATTTCTCTAGTCAACAGTGATTTAAAGCATTTTTCATATGACTATAAGTACCTTTAATTTCTTTTTTATTTGTTTTTTTTATTAATTTTATAATTATAACATTTTTGACAGTACATATGCATAGGTAATTTTTTACAACATTATCCCTTGTACTCCCTTCTGTTCCAAATTTTTCCCCTCCTTCCCTCCTAGATGGCTGGCATTCCCATATATATTAAATATCTTATAGTATATCCTAGGTACAAAATATATGTGCAGAACTGAATTTTGTGGTGGTTGTTGTTGCAAAGGAAGAATTGTGTTTGGAAGGATACCTTTAATTTCTTCATCTGAAAATTGTCTGTTAATGTTCTTTAGTCATTTCATAATTGAAGAATGACTTATATTCTTATAAATTTGACCCAGTTCTCTATATATTTTAGAAACAAGTCTTTATTGTAAACACTAGCTTAATAAATTGTTTCCCATATTTCTGTTTTTCTTCTAATTTTGGCTGCATTGATTTTTTTCTACAAAAATCTTTTTAATTTAATGTAATCAAAATTATACATTTTGCATTTTATAACACTTCTGATTGGTTAAAACCTCTTCCCTTCTCCATAAATCTGACAGACAAACTATTCCTTGTTCTCTTAACTTGCTTAGGGTATCACTCATTATGTTTAAATTGTGTACCCATTTTTACCTTATTTTGTTATATGGTGTTATTGCCTAGTTTCTGCCATAATGCCTCTGCAATCCTTTCACTATTACTGTCTCTGCGATACTGGATTGCTTCTCCAATGTCCCTCTCTGATCTAAAGTTCTGTTTTCATACATTCAAGAATAAAAGTACATCTGTATTTATCCTTCTAATAGATAGCTAATAGGTATTCTTCCAATAGATATCTTTCCTCATTCTCTTTTTTAATAATCTATAATCTGATTGCCCAAGAACATAATTTGTTATTGCTTACTCTAAAGTTCCCTTACTTTAGAGTAAATAATAGTCTCTCCCTAGTCCATATCCTTCTGAAGACAGCATTTAATCATTGCTGAAAGTAACTGAACTATAAGAATATACACATAATAACAGAATAATGATAGGGGACTTCAATAACCCTTTCTTGATTTTGGATAATTCTAATTAAAAAATGAACAAAAAGGAAAAGATAGAACTGAACATGGTTGGTGGAAAAATAATTTAAAAGAGTTACAGCATCTTCTAAATAGGATATCTTCATCAGTATCACCTAGAATTTTTTTTACAAAAATGAATTAAAGAGATATTGCAAAGAAGCATAAACAAATTAAACTAATAATTACACATTTTATAGAACATAACTCAATAAAAATAGTCTTTGATTTAGGAACCACAAATAAAAAACACAAACCCAAATTGAGCTTTAATAAGGGAATCTTAAATGTTGACTTAGTCAAAGAAAACAATCACAGAAACTATTGTGTAAAATTAATTATTGTGTGAAAGAACAAAAATAGTAAGAAAACAATATATCTTTCTGAGATGAAGTTAATGTGGGTCATAGGGGGAAAAATCTCTATAAATATATGTTAATAAAATAAAAAAGAGAATTAATTGTGTGCCAACTGAATGTGCCAACAATAGACAAATCTAAAGAAGCCCAAAATAGGAAATTTTTAAAAAGAGCAATAGATAATTTGGAAACAAAAATCCTATAGAATAACTAAAATAAGAGTGTTTTTTCAAAAGATTAAAAAAATTGGTAAATATTAAATTTAAAAGACTTTTAAAAGAATATATAAAATGAATTAGAAAAGGAGTATGATAAAATCACAACAAATCCAGAAGAAATAAAATATCAGTATATATTTGAACTGTTGTATGCTAACAAAACTGAGAATAAAAATAAAATAGATAAATGACATCAAAAATGTAAAATAACAATGTTATCTGGTAATGATTTTAAATAACCCAATTTCTGAAAAAGAAAAAAAAAGTAGCTTTAAAGGAACTATCCATCTTTCAAAGAACAATTTGTATCCATACTTTATAAATTATACTTTAAAAACTGAGAATACTAGAATTCTTTTAGAAGATAAATATAATTTTAATATTCAAACTAAGCAAAAAACAAGACATAGAAAGGAAATTATAAGACAATATTGTTAATGAATGTTGACTTAAAAATTTAATTTAAACAAAATTTTATCAGACTAAAATGATTCATCCAAGAAATCACTAATTTATGACCAAATGAGATCCATACCTAGAATGTAAGAATGACTAAACATTGAGAAAATAACCAACACAATCAATCATATTAAGATCCAGAACATCCCAAACTATATGATTATCTCAATAGATGCAGAAAAACATTTTAAAGAACTACAGCACTCAAGGAAGTAAATAAAAAATAAAATCATAAATCATAGTTATAGAGAAATAAGTCATAAATAATTCATAAATAAGTATTTAATAATAATAAAATAATAAAATACTATTTCATAAATAAATAATTAATAATAATTAATTATAATTTTAGATTATAATAAATAATAAAAATAATAATTCAGAAATAATTCATAAATCATAGTTATAGAGAAATAATTTCCATTAAACATAAAAAGAATCTATTTAAAACTAAAAGCAAGTATCATATGCAACATGCAATGTAGATAGACCAAAATATTTTTGATAAACAGAATGGAAAAATGATATTCTCTCTCCCTGGTATTATTTCACATAGTTTGGAAATGTTAACAACTGAAATAAGGTAAGATTAAAAAAATTAAAAGCATAAAGATAAAGAGGAGATATACTATTCTAATTTGCTAGTGGTATTATTAGAACACTTGGAAAAAAGAATTACTTGAGACAACCAATAGTTGTGGCAAATAAATCTCCAAAAATCCATTTATGTATACAATAAGAAAACTCAAGAAACAATAATGGAAAGGAAAATATAATTGCAAATAACTAAAAATACATAAAATATTTCAGTATTAAACTACTAACATATACCAAAAGATTTCAATATATTCATTTGTAAAGTTCTCTTTGAAGAAAAAAAAAAGAAATAGCTGAAAGAAAATGCAGTGGTCATTACTGGGTCATGTCAATATAATAAAAATGATATTACTTGCAAAGTTAATTTATACTTTTAATGTTATACCATTCAAATTATTAAGAAAACACTTTAGAATACATTAACATCATATTGTATTACATATAAGATAAAATATATGATATTATATCCCTTATAACAACATTAAAATATAACAAAAGTAGTTTGGGAAAAAAGAGTCCTATTATATATTTTAAAAAACAGGAAATGAAATAAAATGGAAGGGAAATAGCACATTCAGAAATCAAATATTATAAAACTTTTTTTCAGGCTTTTTCAATGTGTTGATAAATTGTACTGATTCTTTTTCTTTGTTTTCTCTTTGTTTTAAAATGTTATTTATTATATATGATGGTCCTCTGAGAGGGGAGAAGGAAGGATATTGGAGATAACTATACTGACATAAGAACAGGAGACAAAAATAAAGCTTACATTGAAAACAAAATTTTTTGTAATCTTGTTCTGTTTCCTACCCCACTCCCATTCCTTGGAAATGGTTTGTTTGTTTTCTGGGCTTGAAGTCCTCAATTTTCTGTTCTTTAAATGTAGACATTTCATGATTTATGTAGACATTTCATGATTTTATAATATTCTATTTTACTTAGTAGGTTATCAATTTTTAGTTTATAATTTGGGGAACATTTCTAAAAATTTCCTTTATTTCTTCTCCATTAGTTGTGATTTTTTTTTCATCTTTGATACTGGTAATTTGGTTTTCCTCTTTTTAAATAATATTTGCTACATGTTTCTTTTAAAAAAACTATTAATTGTATTTATTAATTTAAGGAGTTGTTGTGCCTCTTGCTTCAGAATGCTCTAGGGAAAATAGATGGCCTTTGCCTGATCTCATTTTTAAAATTCTTTCTCTGCTTTCTCTGGATATTTAATACTATCTTCTTCAAGAGTATGGGGAATCTGAAGTTTAGACACTTGAAAGTTTTCAATATACCTAAGGCTGACTGATCCAGGGAAATGTTTTATTCCTGTCCTTCTAGTCTGAGCTTTTGGGACTGAATGTAAAAGGATGTACTGGCCTCTTATTAGAGTTGCAGTAGATAGTTGATTAATTAGCCAGAAATATCTGAAGTTTCAATGTAGCACAACTGCAAACTTCTCCTTCATCTTAACTCTATATCTTCATACTTGTCAATGGCTGGATCTGGTCCAACCCACACAGTTTTTGACCACTTCTGTTTCTGCTTCTTACCTAGTACATATACTATATATAGGACAAGAAAATGTGAATGTATTAACATAATAAAGATCAAAGATTACTCAAATGAAGAGTAACACACAAAATTTTCTGTCCTTTTTGTCCACCTCTCAAAACAAGTTTTGTTCTTAGTTCATACTACATATGAAACTCATCTCTGGGATAGAAGCAATAGTACTACCAATTGAGACTTCTTCTTGTTCCTTGCAAAGGATTAGTCAAGTTTGAGAAGATCCCCTTCTTTTTTATGTACACAGCTCCAGATCCCTATTCAGTTTCTCAGTTCTCTGGTTCTACATAGCTCCCTTATGTCTAGATCCAGTTCCCAGTGTCTGAACATTTTGCTATCTGTCTTTCTATTGCCACTCTTAACTGGAAAAAATTACTTATTGTTGGTATGAGTGTAGCTGACATACTCAACTACATTTTTCTGAGTTCTAATCAAGGCATCAGCATTTTTGTATGTTATTTGAGGTATTTGCAACCTAAAATTCTATTCCAGTCTGTTTGTTTTTGTTTTGTTTTGTTTTTAATTTGGGACATATTGCTTTTGTTCTACAAAATCAATGAATTTTATAAAATCAACCTCATCCATTTTGTTTACAAGAATGTTATTTGATTGACAGGAACAAATAGTGTGTCTTTCCCACAGTTTAATCAATCTCATTCTCTTTTCTAATAGTTTGTATATTCATGTGGGAAAGAGAGACAGAGAGGCACAGAGACAGAGAGGGGAAAAAACCAGAGAGAGACAGAGAGACAAAGACAAAAACAGAAACAGAAAGAGAAAAAGAATTTAGACTACTGGGCTTTTTAAACTTTATATTGCAAATTTTTTTCATACAACTATCAAGCTTTCCCACGTTGTTTTTTTTTAATTGAATAGTGATGTTATTCCTCAATATTTTTATGATTGTTTTATTGTCTGTTTTGTATTAATAGGCATTAATCTTTCATCTACATTTGTTCTAATTCTGGATTCTTCTTTGTGTTACATTGATCTAATTCTCTATTTTTTTCTGATACCTGATATTGCTTGGCAATACATTTTAAAATCTGTTATGGCTAGTTTCTCCTTTGGCCCTCTAAGAGACTGGGAATTTGCAAGAGATGTTATACAGAAAAATACAGTGAACAAAGGGAAATCTCTCCTGGTTTCCAACTGTAATAATGACTATTGTTTGGCCAACCTTCTCTCCTGCATCATCTCTACAGGAATTATAAATAGTAGCTTAAGTTAGGCAGTGATAACAATTTGAATGTGACTGGGTAAATGAACTCCATGACCTGAAATTTCCCAGGAACTTGACTCTCTAACTTAGGCATACTGAAGTCTCTATGTGATCCTACAGGTGATACTATATGATTTTAAAAATCTTTATTGGGGTTTATACCTGCTATTGGAAAAGAGAAAGTTTATACCCATTCAATAAAAATCCATTTTATTCAAAATTATAATCCTGACTACTGCTTCAAAGTTTCCTTTGCTTATTCTTCATCCACATCATGCCTACTAATTATGAGTGTCCCTCATGACTGTGTCCCAGGTCCTCTTCTCTTTTCTCTCTGTAGTATCTCACTTGGTGATCTAATTAGTTCCCATAAGTTTAATTATCATGTCAATATAATTATATTTAGTGTAATATATTTAGTACCTAAATTCCTTTCTCAACCACAAGTGCTATATTGCCAACTGCAATCTCCAACTGTACATCTTATAGGTATCTCTAGTTCAACATGCACAAAATAGAATTCATTAGCTCCAACACATTCTCAACCTCAAGCTAGAACTCATTGGCTCCAATATACCCCCCAAGCATTTTCCTATTCCAAACTTCATTATATAACTAATCATAAAACCAATATATTTCTATTCACTTAGGCTCACAACTTTGTTTTCAACTTTGGATGGTCTTGACCCACTACACATATTATATCCATTATCATATTTTATACTGTATACACATTGGGCATGTATACACACATATATACATACAAATTCATTTAATTTACAAATTATATTATGTATATTCATTTTTGTATATGTACATATACCTATACATATATACATACATACACACACACATACACACATACATTCATCTTCTTTTTCTCAGAGACATTACTCTAAGCTTTCATTTCTTGTCACCTGGTTATCTCCATTGCCTTCCAATTGGTCTTTCTTATTCAAATCTCTCCAAAATCCTTCATTCAGTGGAGTCAACATAAAATTTTGGAACACAAAATTTTGCAGAGGTAAATGCTGAAAATTATATATGCATATGTCTTAAAAATAAAAATATTTAATTAAAAATTGGTATAGTGTTTCTATCAAAGGCAATTTACTACTCTAAACAAAATTTAGTAAACTACAGTTGGGGATTAGCGGAAATCATCAATAATGTTTGTAGTCAAGGTTACCTGGTTAAATATGACTTTCAAATAGAAAGTGATTATTAATGTCATTAAATTGTTTGGACAAATATCTTGGCACAACCTTGTTGTTGGCTATTTTTCTAAATTATTTCTGCCAGGTGTCAGTCACAATGAAGAGCAATCAATTCAAACTATTATTATAGTATATGAGGCCATGCAGTTCTAAATAGATGTGTCCACTTTCCTCCATATACATAGTTACTGAATAGGTAGTAAGAGAAACATTTAGAGTCAGAATTCTAGATCCTCAAAATTAGAAAGCAACTAAGAGCAAAATATGTACTAAACAAGAATTTTTTCTGCTGTATTATTGATGTTAATATCCAACTTCAATTTTAAGACGTCCAGAAATTGTCATGATTGTTAAAAGGATTATTAATAAGTACAAAGAAAAAAGAAATAATAGTCACCAACAACACAATTTAATCAAGAAAAGAGTATGCCAGGAGCAGCTAGGTGGCACGGTGGATAGAACATCAGGCCTGAAGTCAGGAAGATGTGAGTTCAAATCTGGTCTCAGATACTTAACACTTCATAGCTGCATGACCTTGAGCAAGTCTCTTCTAGTCACTTATGCCAGACAAGCTTCCTTTCTTATTTTTTGGACTTGAGGGATCTATGCTTAACTTTTTTTAATCTGATAAAAGGCTGTAATTAATCCTAAGAAAACAAAGATCCTGGAAGTGATCTGGCAGATGGAAGGGTCATTTTTTTTAATCTCTCTACAGAGTGAAGTAAGCTTCTTAGAGCAAGATTTCTATTAATTATATTTCATAAACATTTATTGGGTGCCTACTATTGAGGATTTTTTAAAAAATCTGCTTTTGATACATAGAAAAAAGCTGACAAGAGACAAGACAATACAAATATATGCAAAAAATTGGGAAAAAGTAATCTTTACTAAGAAAATATTGTTTCATTCAAGACTATATCAAAATTGACAAAAGAAATCTAAGTTAGTCTATCAGATGTGTATATATATATTCATGAATCCATAATAAATAAAAATAAAATATTTTTAAGGATTTTTTTTAGTTTACACTGTGCATGGATATACTGTTTCTTTTAAGACAGAAAAAATGAACTCTGACATACATATCAATAGACTTAAGAAAAAGAACTGATTAAAAATTACATGGATTGGGCGGAGCCAAGATGGCGGAGAAGAAACACACGACTCTGTGAATGTCCTCACTCCCTCACAACCAATTAGATAAATTAAGTCTCAGAATTAGCTCAGGACTGATAGATACCACAAGGACTGGAAGCACGACTTACCAGCTGAAGAGAATATGGAGTTTCAACAGACAAGGTCAGTCCCCAGGGGAGGAAGAAGAGAGGCCAGCACAGACGGCTGGGTGCTCTCATACTGCGCCCATTGCGCTGGGAAGGGCTCTGGGATCAGAGAAGCCACTGAGGTAAAGGAATCTGGCACAGGCTGTTAGCTCTTCTCTGCTAATTATTTAGCAGTTCAGAAGAGAAAGCCAAAATATTTTAAAACTCAGATTAGATTTTCCCCGGACCCTGGAGGTGACTCAGCAGATCTCGGCACCAGGGGGTGTGGCCTCAGTTACCACCTGAGAATAGTTAAGAGATTGACAAGTGGGTGGATATGGCCCAAGGCAACACACACTGCCTAGCTTAGCTGGAGGGAGTGGAACTCAGCTCCAGGAAGTCCCAGAGAAGCGGAACCTTTGAACTAGGGACCGCGGTTTCTGGCAGACACTTCCAGTTTGAGCGCAGGGGCTTTTCACGTCACCTGCTTCAGACATCCACTCCTAACCCGGACACATAGGGTGGGCTTTGTGCTGTCTTTACTATTCAACGCCCTCGAAGCACAGCAGTGCTAATCACCTCTGAGGCACCTCCAGGGAGGGGGTGGGGAACTCTCTCCCAGAGCTCTATCTTAGCTCAGGCCCAGGAGCCTCTGCATCCATCCGGTCTGGGAGGAAGCTGGTAAAGAAGTAAATAAATAATTTCCTACCCCAGGGACAGACCCCAAAAGATTTTTTAAGTATGAGCAAAAAGCCAAGAAAAACCATAGATTCCTTCTATACAGAGAAAGAGCGGGTATCCAACCCCGAGGAAGTTAACAGCAGAGAGACAGCAGATAACAACCTAAAGGGGAACGATTCCTGCCCCACATCACATAACTCTCTCCTAGAAGAAACTCTTTAAAAAAATTAAGGGAGATTGAAGAAAAATGGGGAAAGGAAAGGGAAGCTATGATAGAGAATAACAACGTCCTGAAATTGGAGTTGGAAAAAATAAAGAATTCACAGGAGATGCAGGGAAACAAAATTTATGAATTAGAAAAGGTTAAAAAACCACAGGAAAGTAGGATTTCTGAATTGGAAAAGATAAAAAAGTCTCAAGAAAATAGAATTTCTGAATTGGAAAAAGAAAATAATTCTCAAAAAAAAAATTAGGGAAATGGAAAAAAATTCAATAGAGCAAAATAATTCATTTAAAAACGAAATTGGACATTTACAAAAAGAACTAAAAACTGTGAAAGAAGAAAATAACTCCTTAAAAGTCAGGATGGAACAAATAGAAATGAATGATTCACAGAGAACCCAAGAATCAGTCAAACAAAACAAAAAAGATGAGAAGCTGGAGAACAACGTCAAATACTTACTGGGAAAATCTATAGACCTGGAAAATAGATCTAGGAGAGATAATCTGCGGATTATTGGACTTCCAGAAAACTATGACCAAAAAAAGAGCCTAGATTCTATTTTACAGGAAATTATCAAAGAGAACTGTCCAGAGATAATAGAAACAGAAGGGAAAGTAGATGTGGAAAGAATTCATCGAACTCCTTCTGAAATAGACCCTAAAAAAGAATACCACGGAATATAGTGGCTAAGCTGCAGAATTACCACACAAAGGAGAAAATCCTGCAAGCAGCTAGAAAAAAAACAATTTAAATACCAAGGTGTCACAATAAGGGTCACCCAAGATCTGGCTGCCTCCACATTAAAAGATAGAAGGGCCTGGAACCTGATATTCCGTAAGGCAAAAGATCAAGGACTGCAACCAAGAATGAACTACCCAGCTAAGTTTAGCATCTTTTTCCATGGAAGAAGATGGTCATTCAATGAAACAGAGAAATTCTATATGTTTCTAAGAAAAAAACCAGACTTAAACAAAAAATTTGATCTACATCCACAAGACTGAAGAGAAACAGAAAAAGGTACACAGAACCCTTGAGAACTATAACTCTGTTGTGGGTATATAAAAAATACTCAAGGATAATTTGATTTTACTGATATTAAAGAAAAAAAGGCGGGTGTAGTAAAGGGAAGGAGGTCGGTTCAGAAAAAGGGGAAGGAATGATAAAAAGAGGGAAACTACATCCCAGGAAGAGGCATAGAAAATACACCATATCTGAGGGAACTTAGTGAGGGGGAGAATCATTGTGTGAATCTTACTCTCATCAGGAGAGGCTCAAAGAGTAAATAATTAACATATTTGTTTTTCAAAGAATTTTCTCTCACCTCATTAAAAGGGGGGAGAGGAAAAGGGAAAAGGAAAAGGAGAATAAGTGAAGGGACTTGGAGGGAGGGGGGAGAGATCCTAAAAAAAAAAAAAAAAAAAGAGGGAGGGTTGCGCGTCACAAGGGGGGTCTGTAAATTAAATATCAGGGAGGGGGATCAGGGGGGTCAAGGGAAAAAAGCATAATCTGGGGATAATACGATGGCAGGAAATACAGAATTAGTAATTTTAACTGTAAATGTAAATGGGATGAACGATCCCATCAAACGGAGACGGATAGCAGATTGGATCAAAAAGCAGAACCCTACAATATGTTGTCTACAGGAAACACACTTAAAGCAGGGAGATACATACAGAATAAAGGTAAACGATTGGAACAGAGCCTATTATGCTTCAGGTAAAGCCAAAAAAGCAAGGGTAGCTATCCTTATCTCAGATCAAGCAAAAGCAGAAGTAGATCTCGTTAAAAAAGATAAGGAAGGAAACTATATCCTGCTGAAAGGTAGCATAAATAATGAAGCCATATCAATACTAAACATATATGCACCAAGTGGTATAGCATCTAACTTTCTAAAGGAAAAGTTAAGAAAACTGCAAGAAGAAATATTCAGTAAAACTATAATAGTGGGAGATCTCAACCTTGCACTCTCAGATTTAGACAAATCAAACCACAAAACAAACAAGAAAGAAATTAAAAAAGTAAATAGAACATTAGAAAAACTAGGTATGATAGACCTTTGGAGAAAACTGAATGGCAATAGAAAGGAATATACTTTCTTCTCAGCAGTTCATGGATCCTATACAAAAATTGACCATATATTAGGACATAAAGATCTCAAAATTAAATGTAGGAAGGCAGAAATAATAAATGCCTTCTTCTCAGATCACAATGCAATAAAAGCTACATTCAGTAAAAAGTTAGGGGTAAATAGACCAAAAAGTAATTGGAAACTGAATAATCTCATCTTAAAGAATGACTGGGTGAAAGAGCAAATTATAGAAACAATTAACAATTTCATCCAAGATAATGACAATGATGAGACATCATATCAAAATCTTTGGGATGCAGCTAAAGCAGTAATAAGGGGAAATTTTATATCTTTAGAGGCTTATTTGAAGAAAATAGAGAAAGAGAAAATTAACGAATTGGGCTTACAACCTAAAAGGCTAGAAAAAGACCAAATTATAAACCCCCAACCAAAAATTAAACTTGAAATACAAAAATTAAAAGGAGAAATCAATAAAATTGAAAGTAATAAAACTATTGAATTAATAAATAAAACCAAGAGTTGGTTTTATGAAAAAGCCAATAAAATAGATAAACCTTTGGTAAATTTGATCAAAAAAAAGAAAGAGGAAAATCAAATTGTTAGTCTTACAAATGAAAAGGGGGATCTTTCCACCAATGAAGAGGAAATTAGAGAAATAATAAGGAGTTACTTTGCCCAACTTTATGCCAATAAATTTGATAACTTAAGTGAAATGGATGACTTCCTCCAAAAATATAGGCTCCCTAGATTAACAGAGGAGGAGATAAATTGCTTAAATAGTCCCATTTCAGAAAAAGAAATAGAACAAGCTATTAATCAACTCCCCAGGAAAAAATCCCCAGGGCCAGATGGATTCACATGTGAATTCTACCAAACATTTAAAGAACAATTAGCCCCAATGTTATATAAATTATTTGAAAAAATAGGGGACGAAGGAGTCCTACCAAACTCCTTTTATGACACAGACATGGTACTGATACCTAAACCAGGTCGATCGAAAACTGAGAAAGAAAATTATAGACCAATCTCCTTAATGAATATTGATGCTAAAATCTTAAATAAGATATTAGCAAAAAGACTTCAGAAAATCATCTCCAGGATAATACACTATGATCAAGTAGGATTTATTCCAAGTATATTCCTTTCTATTGCCATTCAGTTTTCTCCAAAGGTCTATCATACCTAGTTTTTCTAATGTTCTATTTACTTTTTTAATTTCTTTCTTGTTTGTTTTGTGGTTTGATTTGTCTAAATCTGAGAGTGCAAGGTTGAGATCTCCCACTATTATAGTTTTACTGAATATTTCTTCTTGCAGTTTTCTTAACTTTTCCTTTAGAAAGTTAGATGCTATACCACTTGGTGCATATATGTTTAGTATTGATATGGCTTCATTATTTATGCTACCTTTCAGCAGGATATAGTTTCCTTCCTTATCTTTTTTAACGAGATCTACTTCTGCTTTTGCTTGATCTGAGATAAGGATAGCTACCCTTATTTATTATTTATTCAAGTATGGTTTAATATTAGGAAAACTATTAATATAATTGACCATATTAATAATCAAATTAATAAGAACCATATGATCATCTCAATAGATGCAGAAAAAGCATTTGACAAAATCCAACATCCATTCCTACTAAAAACTCTTGAGAGTATAGGAATAAATGGACTATTCCTTAGAATAATCAGGAGCATATATTTAAGACCTTCAGTAAGCATAATATGCAATAGAAATAAACTGCAACCTTTCCCAGTAAGATCAGGAGTGAAACAAGGTTGCCCACTATCACCATTACTATTCAATATAGTACTAGAAACACTAGCCTCGGCAATAAGAGCCGAGAAAGAGATTCAAGGAATTAGAGTAGGAAATGAGGAAATTAAACTATCACTCTTTGCAGATGACATGATGGTATACTTAGAGAACCCCAAAGACTCTGCTAAAAAGCTACTAGAAATAATTCAAAATTTCAGCAAAGTGGCAGGATACAAAATAAATCCACATAAATCCTCGGCATTTTTATATATCACTAACAAAATGCAACAGCAAGAGATACAAAGAAAAATTCCATTCCAAACAAATGTTGAGAGTATAAAGTATTTGGGAATCCATCTACCAAAGAAAAGTCAGGAATTATATGAGAAAAATTACAAAACACTTGCCACAAAAATAAAATCAGATTTAAATAATTGGAAAGACATTCAATGCTCTTGGATAGGCCAAGCGAATATAATAAAGATGACAATACTCCCCAAACTAATCTATTTATTTAGTGCTATACCAATCAGACTCCCAAGAAACTATTTCAATGACCTAGAAAAAATAACAACAAAATTCATATGGAAGAATAAAAGGTCGAGAATTGCAAGGGAACTAATGAAAAAAAAAACTCAGAGGAAGGTGGTCTAAGTGTACCTGATCTAAAGCTATATTATATAGCAGCAGTCACCAAAACCATTTGGTATTGGCTAAGAAATAGACCGGTAGATCAGTGGAACAGATTAGATACAAAGGACAAAAAAGGATACATATATAGCAGCCTAATCTTTGACAAACCCAAAGATTCCAACATTAGGGATAAAAATTCATTATTCAGAAAAAACTGTTGGGAAAACTGGAAATTAGTATGGCAGAAATTAGATATGGATCCACACTTAACACCATATACCAAGATAAGATCAAAATAGATCCATGATTTAGGCATAAAGAGGGAGATAATAAATAGATTAGAGGAACAGAGGATAATCTACCTCTCAGACTTGTGGAGGAGGAAGGAATTTATGACCAGAGGAGAACAAGAGAACATTATTGATCACAAAATAGAAAATTTTGATTACACCAAATTAAAAAGTTTCTGCACAAACAAAACTAATGCAAACAAGATCAGAAGGGAAGTAACAAATTGGGAAAATATTTTTAAAAACAAAGGTTCTGACAAAGGTCTCTTTTCCAAAATATATAGAGAACTGACCATAGTTTATAAGAAACTGAACCATTCTCCAATTGATAAATGGTCAAAGGATATGAACAGACAATTCTCAGAGGAAGAAATTGAAACTATATCCACTCACATGAAAGAGTGTTCCAAATCACTACTGATCAGAGAAATGCAAATTAAGACCACTCTGAGATACCACTACACACCTGTCAGATTGGCTAAGATGACAGGAACAAATAATGATGAATGTTGGAGGGGATGTGGGGAAATTGGGACACTAATACATTGCTGGTGGAGTTGCAAAAGAATCCAGCCATTCTGGAGAGCAATCTGGAATTATGCCCAAAAAGTTATCAAACTGTGCATACCCTTTGACCCAGCAGCGCTACTACTGGGATTATATCCCAAAGAAATACTAAAGAGCGGAAAGAGACATATATGTGCCAAAATGTTTGTGGCAGCTCTTTTTGTTGTAGCTAGAAACTGGAAGATGAATGGATGTCCATCAGTTGGAGAATGGTTAGGTAAATTGTGGTATATGAAGGTTATGGAATATTATTGCTCTGTAAGAAATGACCAGCAGGAGGAATACAGAGAGGCCTGGAGAGACTTAAATCAACTGATGCTGAGTGAAATGAGCAGAACCAGAAGATCACTGTACACTTCAACAACAATACTGTATGAGGATGAATTCTGATGGAAGTGGAAATCTTCAACATAAAGAAGATCCAACTCACTTCCAGTTGATCAATGATGGACAGGGGTAGCTGCACCCAGAGAAGAAACACTGGGAGGGGAATGTAAATTGTTAGCACTAATATCTGTCTGCCCAGGTTGCATGTACCTTCGGATTCTAATGTTTATTGTGCAACAAGAAAATGATATTCACACACATGTATTGTACCTAGACTATATTGTAACATATGTAAAATGTATGGGATTGCCTGTCATCGGAGGGAGGGAATAGAGGGAGGGGGGGGTAATTTGGAAAAATGAATACAAGGGATAATATTATAAAATATATATATATATAATAAAAAAATTAAAAAAAATTACATGGATTAAATCAGTTCCAATTGATTTGTAATGAACAGAACTAGATACACCCAATAAAAGAACACTGGGAAATTAGTATGAACCACAACATAGCATTTCCACACTTTCTGTTATTGTTTGCTTGCATTTTTGTTTTTGTTCTCAGGTTATTTTTATCTTCTTTCTAAATTGGATCTTTTCTTGTACAGCAAGATAACTGTATAAATATGTACACCTATATTGCACTTAACATGTCCTATAACATATTTAACATGTATGGGACTACCTGCCATATAGGGGTAGGATGGAGAGAAGGAGGGGAAAAGTTGAAACAGAAGTTTTTGCAGCTGTCAGTGTTGAAAAATTACCCATTCATATGTTTTGTATATAAAAAGCTATAATAACAAATGAAAAAAAAAATAAGATCAAGAATCAGCCAAGCAAAACCAAAAAAATTAAAAATTAAAAAAAATAATAAATGTCTACTTGGAAAAACAATAGACCTGCAAATAAGATCTAGGAGAGATAATCTGAGGGTTATTAGACTTCATGAAAAATATGATGAAAAAAAAATCCTGGATACTATTTTAGAGGAAATCATCAAATAAAATTGCCCAGATATAATAGAATCAGAAGGTAAAATAGGCATTGAAAGAATTAATTGAACACCTTCTGGAAAAGACCCTAAAATAAAAACTCCAAGGAATATTGTGGCCAAATTTCAGAACTATCAGATTAAGGAAAAAATATTACAATAATCCAGAATAAACAATTCAAATACCTACGTGCAACAATAAGGATCATTCAAGATCTGGCTGTCTCCACATTAAAGGATCAAAAGCCTGGAATCTGATATTCCAAAAGGCAAAAGAACTTGAAATGTAGCCAAGAATAAACTACTCAGCTAAGCTAAGCATTTTCTTCCATGGAAAAAGATGGACATTCAATGAAACAGATATATTTCATTTGTTTCAAAGGAAAAAAAACAGATCTAAACAAAAAATTTGATCTTCAACCATAGGACTCGAGAGAAGCAGAAAGAGGTAAAACAAACTCTTGAGAACTGTATTTCTGTTGTGGGTATACATAAAGAGTACGTGTATAATTTGATTTTACTGATATAACATAAAAAGGGAAGTAGAAATGGAAAGGCGATAGTGTCAGAAAAGGGAAGAGGGGAGATAAAGAGGGAAACTACATCCCACAAAGAGGCAAAGGAAACCTATCTTTTAGAGGAAATTTAGAGAGGGTGAGGAACATTGTGTGAATCTTATTCTCATCAGAGTTGGCTCAAAGAGAAAATAATTGACATATTTGATTTACAGATAAACTTCTCTCACCTCATTAAAAAAGGGGAGAGGAAAAGAGAAAAGAAAAAGAGTAATAAGGGAAGGATACAAAAAAGGGAAGGGATTCAAAGGGGGTCTGAGGGATCCTAAAGAGGGAGAGCTGCGTGATGCAAGTGATGCCCATAAGTTTAATACTAGGAAAGGGGAAAGGAGGGACAAGAAAAAGAAAAGCATAATCTGGGGATAATAAAATGGCAGGAAATACGGAATTAGTAATTTTAACCATAAATGTGAATGGAATGAACACTCCCATAAAGGGAAGGCAGATAGCAGACTGGATCAAATGCCAGAACCCTACACTATGTTGTTTACAGGAAACACATTTAAAGCAGGGAGATGCATACAGAGTAAAGGACATAGGCTAGAACAGAATATATTATGTTTCAGGTGAAGTAAAAAAAGCAGGGGTAATCATCCTTATCTCAGATCAAGGAAAAGCAAAAATTGATCTAATTAAAAAAAGATAAGGAAGGTCACTATCTTGCTAAAGAGTAGCATACACAATGAAGCAAATCAATACTAAACATATATGCACCAAGTGGTATAGTATCTAACTTCCTAAAGGAGAAGTTAAAAGAGTTGCAAGAAGAAATAGAAAACAAAACTATAATAGTGGGAGATCTCAACCTTGCACTCTCAGAATTCGATAAATCAAACCACAAAACACAAAGAAGAAATAAATTAAGGAGATAAATAGATATATTAGAAACAAATCGGTATGATAGATCTTTGGAGAAAACTGAATGGTGACAGAAAGGAGTATACTTTCTTCTCAGCAGTTCATGGAATCTATAAAAATTGACCGTGTATTAGGATATAAAGACCTCAAAATTAAATGTAGGAATCAGCTACACCCAGAAAAGGAACACTGGGAAATGGGTGTAAACTGTGAGCATTTTTTTGTTTTGTTTTGTTTTGTTTTTCTTCCCAGATTATTTTTACCTTCCGAATACAATTCTTCCTTTGCAACAACAACAACAAAATTTGGTTCTGCACACATATATTGTACCAGGCATATACTATAAGATATTTAATATGTATGGGAATGCCTGCCATCTAGGGGAGGGTATGGAGGGAAGGAGGGGAAACATTCAGAACAGAAGGGAGTACAAGGGATAATGTTGTAAAAAAAAAAAAAATTACTTATGCATATGTACTGTCAAAAAAAGTTATAATTATAAAATTAATAAAAAAAAGTTTAAAAATAAAATTAAAATTTGGATAAAAAATAAAACAAAACAAAAAAAAATAAAAATGCTTTTTTTATTCAGATCATGATGCAATTAAAAACTATATTCAACAAAATGTTAGGGGTAAATACATCAAAAAGTAATTGAAAACTAAATAATCTCATCTTTAAGAATGATTGGGTGAAACAGCAAACTATAGACACAATTATTAATTTCACTCAAGATAATGACAATGATGAGACATCATACCAAAATTTGTGGGATGCAGCCAAAGTAATAATAAGGGGAAATTTTATATTTTTAGAGGCTTAGTTGAATAAAAGAGAGGAAAAGAAGATCAATGAATTGGGCTCGTAACTTTAAAAGCTAGAAAAAGACCAAATATTAAAATCTCAATCAAATACTAAACTTAAAAATTCTAAAATTAAAAGGAGAAATTAATAATATTGAAAGTTAAAAAAAAAACTATTAAATTAATAAATAAAGCTAGGAGTTGATTTTATGAAAAGACCAATAAAATAGATAAACCTTTGGTAAATCTGATTAGAAAAAGGAAAGAGAAAATCAAATTGTTAGTCTTAAAAATGAAAAGGGAGAACTTTCCACTTATGGAGAGGAAATTAGAGCAATAATAAAGTTACTTTTCCCAACTTTATGCCAAAAAAAAAAAAAAAAAAAAACCTAAGGGAACTGGATGACTACATCCAAAAATATAGGCTTCCCAGATTAACAGAGGAGGAAGTAAATTGCTTAAATAGCTCCATTTTAGAAAAAGAAAGTTTAGAAACTATTAATCAGCTCCCCAAGAAAAAACCCCCAAGACCAGGTGGATTTACATGTGAATTCTACCAAACATTTAAAGAACAATTAGCCCCCACCTCCACCCTGAAGGAGAGTTATAGAAAGCATACTTAAGTTGATCAAGCAAAAAGGTTTACTTGTAATTTGGGAACAGATTGCTAGGCTCTTGGGTACATTAGAAAGCACATCCCCTTGGTTATTAGAGGAAGAAGAAATAGGACTTGATAATTGGAAGCTGGTAAGTGGTCAACTATGTGAATACTATAATGATAAAGGTCCTCATTCAATTTCCAAGGAAGCATTCTATACATACAACATAATACAATTGGACTTAAAGAATTATGCAAATTATAGAAAAAAGAAAAAGAAAAACAGCCAGATGAGGAAGTGTGAGGTAAAAGAGGAGGACAAAGAAAGGATTAATGACATCATCAAAGGGCATGAGGAGTTAAGTGAGATTCAAGCATGTGGTGATTCTCCATCTCACAAGGCAGTTTCAACTCCACCTACAAAGCAGATCCTAGACATGCCCCCATCAACTCCACCTTCCAGGATGGAGGAAGAAGAAGTAGTGGTAGGGGCAGTGATACCACCAGCACCTTTCCTCCCAGCAATCACCCCCTCCTATGACTAGATTGCAAAAGCAGTACTTAAAGCCACAGAAGAAGGGCAGGATTTAGGTGATTAGAAAATAGGAATGTATCCTGTGATTCAACAGTTTAACTCTTCAGGTCAAGAAATTAGAAGATACACTCCTTTTGATATAGAAATGCTCAAAGACGTTAAAAAAAGGCTTGCATTCTTTATGTGGCTACATCAGCTTGTTATAACAGAATTTGGCTTATGAAGTCTTAACCCTTAGTGACTGGAAATATATAGCAAGTACATGCTTAGAACCTGGACAAAACTTGTTGTGACTTCTGAATATAGTGAGCTCTGTAGGATACAAGCCCCCCAAAATAGTCAAAGTGGAATTAATACTCCAATCACCTATGACCAACTAATTGGTGTAGGTTCTTATGCAGAAATTTCAGTACAGATTAATTACTACATAACAGCATATGAGCAAATTGCTGCTATTGCTATCAAAGCATGGGCTTCTCTCCCCAATAAAAATGACAAAGGTGAGGCCTTCACAAAAATTGAACATGGACCAAATGAACCCTTTGCTGATTTTGTGGGACATTTGCAGACAGCTATGCAAACTAATGGTGAAAATATAGTAACAGACACTTTGGTAAGACAACTTGCTAAAGAAAATAATAATGAGGTTTGCAGAAGAATTATACTAGGACTACGCAAGGATGCTCCTTTATAGGAGATCATAAGACTCTGTGCCACAATGGGCACAAATGCCTTTTATAGCCAGACTATGATGCAAACTTCCCAAGATCCCAACATGGGAAGACAGGGTCCCTTTTGGCAAGGGACTTCCAGAGAGATTCGTCAATGCTTTCAATGTGGTAAAGTAGGACATCCGAAAACTCAATGTTGGCATAGAAACAGAGTGAGAAAATAGAGTGACCCAATACCCCATGTTCAAAATGCAACAGAGGCTTCCATTGGGCATCAGAATGTAGACTGATTCAGGGAAATGGGATGGGGGGCCCAGCTTCAGGGCCCAAGGCAAAAAATACTTGGGGCATGATGGCAGTTGATGCTACACCAGAGAGTGCCTAGAAATCCAGTACCCAGACATGACCAATCATCCAGGAAGCCATCTGATGGGAGAAAGGGATTACACAATCAATCAACAAGGAAGCAACCTGATGGGAGAAAAAGATTACAATTGGGAAAAATAGAGTTGTATGTAGCTGGGACTACTAAGATACCCCTTGGAGAGGTGAAATCTGTTCCTCTCTAGCCTATGGATCCCTTACCTCCAGGCATAATAAGCTTGACCATTTCACCTCCTGAGAATACTTACAAAACAGTGTTCATCCATACACTGATGCAGAAAACTGGGGAATGTATAGATAATATCACAGTCACTAATACAGGTAGACAATGTGTGACTTATCAACCAGGAGAAGTAGTAGAAACAGGTTTACTGATACAGATGCCTAATAAGCAATCTGGTGATAGTCACCCAGATTCTGACTCCACGAAACAAAATCCAGGAATATACTGGACAGCAGCTGTGACAGCTGACCGACCTATGCTCACTATCTCTATAAATGGCATACCATTAGATGGATTGCTAGACACAGGTGCCAACTGGCCCAGTCACTGGCAAAAGATTAAGGCATACACCTACATGTCTAGCGTAGGAGGATTAGCAGCTTAAGTTAGTGCTATCCCTTTGAGATGGACTTTTGAAGGCAAAATAGGAGTTTTTACTCCTTTTATAGTTGAAAAATCCCCATCAATCTCTGGGGAAGAGACATTTTATAACAATTAGGATTAAAAATGAGCACTTTGTTTTTTTAGGCAGGGCTGCTGTTGAAGGCCTACCAATACTTTCACCTGTTCCTATCCAATGGAAAATTGATACACCAGTGTGGAGAGAACAGTGGCCCTTAGGTAGCAATAAAATTCAGGCCTTATTAGATATAGTAAAGGAACAACTTGACCAAGGACACTTACAACCTTCTCTAAGTCCTTGGAATTCCCCAGTATTTGTCGTAAAAAAGAAATCTGGAAAATGGAGGATGTTGACTGATTTAAGAAAGGCAAATGAACAGATGGAAACTATGGGAACTCTTCAGCCAGGACTTCCATTTCTTACTCAATTGATTAGAGAATGGCCTCTTTGGGTTATGCATATTAAGGATTGTTTCTATTCTATCCCGCTAGATAAGGAGGATATGAAAAGATTTGCCTTTTCAGTGCCCAGCGTTAACTTAGCTGAGCCTTATAGAAGATATCAATGGACAGTTTTGTTATAAGGAATGAAAAACAGCCCTACTATGTGTCAAATGTATGTTGCTACTGCTCTTACTCTAGTAAGAAAAGCATTTCCAAAAGTAATGTTATTACATTACATGGATGATATATTGGGATGTGCAACTGAGGAACAAATGTTAGAAGCATGTCTACAAAAAAACATAGAAACACTAAACAACTACAAATTGCATAGAGCTCCAAAAAAAATTCAAAGTCATGCTCCTTTTCAATATTTAGGATATGAAGTATACCCTAAGGTTCTTACAGTACAAAAACTTTCCTTAAGAACAGAGAAGCTAAACACTCTAAATGACTTTCAGAAATTAATAGGAGATATCCAATGGATGTGTCCAGTGTTGGGCTTAATTACCTATCAATTGCAACCATTATATGACATTTTAAGGGGAGACAGTGCTTTAAACTCACTAGGTCAGCTTACAAAAGAAATTCAAAAGGCTTTGAGAGAAGTTGAACTGGCTTTATCTAATGTGGTTGAAAGAGTCCCTCAAAAACTCTTGGTAATATCAGTTTTTGCTACAAAAAATGCACCCACAGCAGTCTTTCATTAAGGAGACAGTGTGATAGAGTGGGTTCACCTCCCGGCACAACCAAAACAAAGTCTTATTCCTTATCCAGTGCCAGTGCAAGCAGTACAATTATCTGGATAATATCTGGGATAAGACCTTACAAGATATACACCTTTTATACCAATGCACAAATTAATGTATGCTGTGAAACCATCCCACAGTGGCAAATTTTATTAGTCATGGCTCCAAATTTTATACACAAGTCTCCATTAAAGATAACCAGACTATTACATAATTGGCAATGGATTCTTGAAGAAAAGGTTTCTAAAATTTCTCTTAAAGGATCATATGTCTTTACAGATAACATTTGTGCTGTATATTCTCATGAATTAACTATAAAGAGAGTAGTCAGAACTCCTTTTCAGTCCATTAAGTAGAATGACTTGTATGCAATCATTTTAGCTCTTACTTATTATTCAGGAGATATAAATATAATATCTGATTTAGCCTATTCAGTAGGTGTGGTACAAAGAATTGCCACAGCCCAAATAAAATATGTAGCCTTTAATATATATCAGCTCTTTAAGGAACTTCAAGAGCAAGTGAGAAAGTATCTAGGTAAGATTTATATCTTGCATGTCCACTCTCATAGTAAACTTCTAGGTCCTATTTTTGATGGTAATTCAAAGGCAGATAGCCTTCTAACTATGTTGGCTAATACTCCTTTATTTCAAAAAGCCCAAGAATCTCATTTTAAATATCATCAGGCTGCCCAAGCTTTACATTTGCAATTTGGAATAACAAGAGAGGAAACTAGAAGCATAGTAAAAGCCTGTCCATCTTGCATTCCTTTCCACACTCCTATACTGCCTCCAAGGAAGAACCCTCATGGTTTGAGATCCAATGAAATTTGGCAAATGGATGTGACCCATTATAAATCTTTTGGTCATCTGTCTTTTATCCCTGTTATAGTAGACACCTTTTCAGGATTCACTTTTGCAATACCAGCAGCAAAAGAGACAGCCCTGAGTGGTCACTGAACTCCTTATCCAAGTATTTGCAATTATGGGCATGCCACAAGCAATAAAAACAGACAAGACAATGGACCTGCATATACTTCTAAACATTTTGCACAATTTTGTGCACAGTATAAGATTTTACATACCACTGGTATACCCTTTAATCCTCAAGGATAGGCAATAGGAAACATGAGAAACAGAGACATTAAGATGCTCCTCCAAAAACAAAAGAAAGGGGGAGCCACTGGTAACCCTAGAGAACTTCTAAATCTAGCTCTCTATACTATTAACTTCTTGATTTTTGACAAAGGTGCACTTGCTCCCACAGACAGGTTTTATAACCCACTGGAAGGGCAGTGTCCAGTGCAAGCAGTTCCACTACCTTTGGATAATCACCTATTATCCTATTATTATTATAAATATATTATTATATTTATAATATTATATTATAAATATTATAATATTATTAATATTATAATTATATTAATATTATATTATAATATTATTAATATCCTCAATGTGCTGTAACAAACATGAACTGTACATGCCAGTGTGGTATAACAAACAATATAAACAGACATGATGTTGTAAAAGATTTCCAGAAGTCCTAGAAGGAGGGTATAATGCTATGTGCTTGTGTAATACCTCCCATGCTGATGGGTTTGTGCATACCTGTTTCTAATAAGAACCTTCAGCCCAGAAACCCGCTAGCAATCCCCACTTCCATTTGGTACTTTTCATCTCCCTTCCTGAGATGTCATGGAGGGCGTGATCATCTCCTTTTTAGTGCTTTCACCACCCTTCATGAAAAGTCAGGGGAGGCATGATCACCTCTTTTTGAGTGTTTTCACCTCCTTTCCTGAAAAGTCAGGTAGGACATGATCACCTCCTTTTGGGGGTTATCACCTACTTGAGAAGTCAGGGATGGCATGACAACCTGTGTTCTAAAAGAAAAGAAAGTGGGAGATGTAAAGAGCTGAAACTCTGAACAGACTCACTTCAACAACAGAACAAGTAAGGATTTATTGGACAATACTCTATTAGCATATGCTTGTAAAATGCCCCCCTTCCCACTATTCTGTGCTGGCTCAATCTGTTGGTGTATACAGAGAATTGTAGGAGGGATTCGAGGGTGGAGTAAGACAAGCCAGAGTGACTTTTGGGTGGGAGATGAAGAGGAGAGGTATAGAGATTCCTGTGTCCATTCCTCTCATTTCAAACCAAGAATAACAACAAAGGACTTTTGCTTATCCTGACTCCAGGTGACTCTAAAATATCGGGGGTGCTAACTCGATCTTCACAGGATAAAAACTCACTATTTGGGGGTGGCTAGATGGCACAGTGGATAGAGCACCAGCCTTGAATTCAGGAGGACCCAAGTTCAAATCTGGTCTCAGACACTTAACACTTCCTAGCTGTGTGACCTTGGGCAAGTCACTTAACCCTAGCCTCAAAAAAAAAAAAAAAAAAAAAAAAAAAAAAAAAATTAAAAAATTAAAAAAATAAACTCACTATTTGACAAAAATTGCTGGGAAAATTGGAAATTAGTATGGCAGAAACTAAACAATGACGAACACATTTAACACCATACACGAAGATAAGGTCAAAATGGGTTCATGACATAGGCATAAAGAATGAGATTATAAATAAGTTAGAAGAACATAGGATAGTTACCTCTCAGACCTGTGGATGAGGAAGGAATTTATGACAAAAGAAGAACTAGAGATCATTAGTGATCACAAAATAGGAAATTTCGATTATATCAAATTGAAAAGTTTTTGTACAAACAAAACTAATGCAGACAATATTAGAAGGGAAGCAATAAACTAGGAAAACATTTTTTACCATCAAAGGTTCTGATAAAGGCCCAATTTCCAAAATATATAGAAAATTGACTCTATAAGAAATCAAGCCATTCTCCAATTGATAAGTGGTCAAAAGATATGAACAGACAATTCTCAAACAAAGAAATTGAAACTATTTCTAGCCATATGAAAAGATACTCCAAGTCATTATTATTCAGAGAAATGCAAATTAAGACAACTCTGAGATACCACTGCCCATATGTCAGATTGACTAGAATGACAGGGAAAGATATTGCAGAATATTGAGGGGATGCAGGAAAACTGGGACACTGATACATTGTTGGTGGAATTGTGGCCACATCCAGTCATTCTGGAAAGCAATTTGGAACTATGCTCAGAAAGTTATCAAACTGTGAATATCCTTTGATCCAGCAGTGTTACTACTGGGCTTATATCCCAAACAGATCTTAAAGAGGGGAAAGGGACCTGCATATGCAAGAATGTTTATGGCAGCCCTCTTTGCAGTGGCCAGAAACTGGAAACTGAGTGGGTAACCAACAATTGGAGAATGGCTAAATAAATTGTGGTATATGAATATTATGGAATATTATTGTTCTATAAGAAATGACCAGCAGGATGATCTCAGAAAGGATTGGAGTGACTTACATGAATTGATGATGAGTAAAATGAGCAGGACCAGGAGATCATTCTATACTTCAACAATAATAGTATATGATGATCAATTCTGATGGACCTGGCCCTAGTCAGCAATGAAATGAAGCAAATAAGTCCCAATAGAGCAGTAATGAATTGAACCAGCTATACCCAACAAAAAACCTTTGGGAAATGAGTATGAACCACTACATAAAATTCCCAATCCCTCTATTTTTGTCTGCCTGCATTTTTTATTTCCTTCACAGGCTAATTGTACACTATTTCAAAGTCCGATTCTTTTTTGTACAATAAAATAACCATATGGACATGTATACATATATTGTATTTAGCCTATCCTTTAACATATTTAACATGTATTGGTCAACCTGCCATTTGGGGGAGAGGGATGGGGGGAAGGAGGAGAAAAGTTGGAACAAAATGTTTTACCACTCTCAATGCTAAAAATCACCCATGTATCTATTTTGTAAATAAAAAGCTATTAAAAGAAAAAAAAACAAAAAACTATATGGATTACCAAATAGAGATGAGTATTCCACCATGGTGTTGCATCATATCATATGTCTCAAAAAGTTAAGAGAATTTTCCAAGAAATGGAGATAAATGTGTTTTAATACTTCAGAAATTCCCTAGATTTACATGTCAAGGAAATCTTATGGACTATGAGTAAGTCTAGGTGTAGAAAAATAAACTGTTCTTCAAGGATCAAACATCTAATGCAATAAAACTGTAGATTCTTGATCAAAAAAAGATCAAAATTTTATAAGCTTGATAAATCATATAAAATGAAGTAATACAGCAAAAGAAAACATACTTCACATGCAAAGTGTTTAACATGTAGAAAAGTTTTGATGTTTCTTGTATAAGTTAGTATATTTAATTTTTTAAAATTTTGGTTCAGTAAATTTTGATACAACAATACATAAAAATGTTCTCCAATTCCTAATGACCTCACTCCCTAAATCATCTCTTCTTTATTTTGTTTTTGCTCTATAAATAGTTAAGGATATGTTTGAGTAGAAAGATCACTGGCTCTGAAATTCCCTACTTATGTGAGCTTAGATAGCTTAATCTCCATGAATTTCAGTTTCCTTATCAATGAAAAGAGGGGATTAGAATTGTTAGCTTCTGTGCTTTTCCATTCTGTATTTATGATCTTATAATCCTTTGACAATGATGTCCCTCCAGATAGAATATAAATACCATTAATACAGGATTTATTTCATCTAGATTTTATATCCTCAATGCCTACCAGAGTGTCTATCATACAGAAGGCACTTAATAAATGTTTATGTAGGTAGGCCACATTTAAACTGTCACAACTAAAATTATAAAATTTCACCTATTCCAGGTAGGAAAAAAAAAATATTTCGATAATTTTTAATTTTATTGATTTTTGAGTTAAATAAATTGATTTATTAATCTGCATCGTTCTTATTAACAATAACTAAAAGTATATTGTCAAGCTATTCCCACTCAGTCTATTGATTTAATTTCCACCCTACCCATCTCTTCATAATCTCCCTTTGCTCACGAGCTGTATATAATAATCTCTTACATTTTGGAAGAAGAGAAGCTCTGAAGGAAGAAGATCAGGCAAATATATATATGTGTGTGTGTGTGTGTGTGTGTGTGTGTGTGTGTGTGTGTGTATTTATATATATATATATATATATATATATATATATATATATATATATATATATATATATATATATATATATACAGAGAGAGAGAGAGAGAGAGAGAGAGAGAGAGAGAGAGAGAGAGAGAGAGAGAGATAATGCTCTTTTTTTCTTCTGTGAACTCATGTTAAGATTCTCTTTAGAAGTTGGCAACAGCCCACGCTCCAACTCATTAGGTTGTTTTTTTCAACAATAAATAATTCTGAATATATAAAACTAATGTCACAACACCACAAAAATTCAGATAATCACATATGACTTTTTTATTCCTTAATAGCATCTTTCTTTCAAGAAAACCATTATTTCAATTTGTTGCCAATTTTAGCCTTCCTGAAATGTTCTTTACATCTAGTTCACTTCTCATTTGTGTATATATTTTATGAAAGAAATATAAATTTTGTGTCCTAAACTTCCTATAACATAATCATTTGACAAAGATGTTTTAAATTATTTGAAAAGTAGAGTATACATTTTTGTGATATTTCTTCCTCTTCTTTTTTTTCTATTCAATATATTAATTTTGGAGTATTATTGACAAGACAAAGGCAAAATTTTAAAATATACAACCAGCAGGAGGTGTTCACAGTAGCTTAACATTTTCAATAATGGGCTTGGTTGTAATACATTTAAATAAGATGTAACCCAAACCAAATTCATTAAAATTCTCGACCTGTAGGGAGTTTGGGTATTGGAATGCTAAGTCAAGTAGCTGCCCCCAAACTCAATCTCTAATGCAGACATCTTTCTTTAAATGTTAGTTAGACAGACACAGCAGATTGTTTTAATTATAAATATGAATTTGCCCATTTTCTGCTCCAGTGCTTTTCCTTGTCAGCAACCTTTCATTTCTCTTTTTTAAAAAGTTGATGTTAATAAAGGTGTCAGACTGAGAATGCTAGAGGGTGAAATTCTTTATTCCTTAATTTAAACAAATAAAAATATATGGGAATTTTTTAACCTTCAATGGGCTTCTTTCTTAAATGAGGGAAATCACTGAATTAAGTGGATGCTAGGCTTATTTTCCAAACAGCAATCAAATATTTCTAATATAATATGCAGTTGTTTTCTCTGATGAAAAAATAACTATAGAGATTTAAGAAAGGGAAGATGAGGTCATGAATTTATTTCACTTATTGGTAATTAGATAACAATGATTTGGTGGTATTAGAAACATCTTTCAAATGTGAACAATGACCTAGAATTTCCTTCTATTTTAAGTATTCTGAGAAAACCATTTGTTCCAGGGACCCCAACTTAGATGAATCTAAGTCACCCAAAATTATATATGCCTTTGAAACTTTTGGCATATATGCAAATATACACATACTTACAGGTGACAAAATACATTATCTTTGACTAGAAAATATTTCAATGATAATAATAAAGTCAGCTCCTTAAGACTGCATGAGACCAAAGAAAAACAAATTGTATATTATAATGTCTTGACTCTACTTAACTCCATGCACCCATTTTTCCTTTCAAACAGATGACCCCAAATCAATTGTTCACAAATCATCAATTTCAAAACATCCCAGGATTGGCAGATAGAGTTATTTGAAAAATCCTCAAACACTACAATGATTCTGTACAGTTCCATTTGGATTTCCCATTTTTCTTAATACTCCTATGTGTATAAATCCCACTTTCTGCTTATAAAAATATGGAATAAGATATTAAAATCAAGAGATATAATAATATCTAGCATTTTTATAGCTCTTTAAAGTTAAGCAAAGCAGTTTACAAATTTTATCTTATTTAATCTTCACAATAACCCTGGAAGTTAGATATAAGATATTGTTATCTCCACTTTAAAGATTAAAAAACTAAGACAAAAATTAAATGGCTTACCCAGCTAATCAGCATCTAAGCCATATTTGAATTTAAATTATTTTTACTCTTAAGTCCAGTACTCTATGGACCGTCTCAAGCAACTGTCGCATTTAGCACTATTTGTCTGGTGTGTCCTTTGGGCCTTTTTTTCTTAAGAATGGGTATGACTGGGCAGAGCCAAGATGGCAGAGAAGATACATGTGACTCTGTGAGTGTCCTTATTCCCTCACAACCAATTAGATAAATTCAATCTCAAAAATAGCGCTGGACTGATAGAAACCCCAAGGACTGGAAGCACTTTTTACCAGCTGAAGAGAATCTGGAGTTTCAACAGGAAAGGTCAGTCCCCAGGGGAGGAAAAAAAAAAGGAGTCCAGCACAGATGGTTGTGTGGTGGCACACTGCTCCAATCGCACTGAGGAGGGCTCTGGAATCAGAGAAGCCACTGAGATAGAAGAATCTGGCACAGGCTGTTAGCTCTTCTCTGCTTATAAAACAGCAATTCAGAAGAGAAATCAAGCCACCTTAAAATTTTAAAACCAGATTAGATCTTCCAACTACCCAGCTAAGTTTAGCATCTTTTTCCATGGAAGAAGATGGTCATTCAATGAAATAGAGGAATTCTATATGTTTCTAAGAAAAAAACCAGACTTAAACAAAAAATTTGATCTACATCCACAAGACTGAAGAGAAACAGAAAAAGGTACACAGAACCCTTGAGAACTATAACTCTGTTGTGGGTATATAAAAAGTATGCATGGATAATTTGATTCTACTGATATAAAAGAAAAAAGGGGGGGATGTAGTAAAGGGAAGGGGTAGTTTCAGAAAAAGGGGAAGGAGTGATAAAAAGAGGGAAACTACATCCCAGGAAGAGGCATAGAAAATACACCATATCTGAGGGAATTTAGTGAGGGGGAGAATCATTGTGTGAATCTTACTCTCATCAGAAGAGTCTCAAAGAGTAAATAATTGACATATTTGTTTTTCAGAGAATTTTCCCTCACCTCATTAAAAGGAGGGAGAGGAAAAGGGAAAAGGAAAAGGAGAATAAGGGAAGGGACTTGGAGGGAGGGGAGAGGGATACTAAAAAAAAAGGGAGGGCTGCACGTCACAAGGGGGGTCTATAAATTAAATATCAGGGAAGGGGTTCAGGGGGTCAATGGAAAAAGCATATTCTGGGGATAATATGATGGCAGGAAATACGGAATTAGTAATTTTAACTGTAAATGTGAATGGGATGAACGCTCTCATCAAATGGAGATGGATAGCAGACTGGATCAAAAATCAGAACCCTACAATATGTTGTTTACAGGAAACCCACTTAAAGCAGGGAGATACATACAGAATAAAGGTAAAAGTTTGGAGCAGGACCTATTATGCTTCAGGTAAAGCCAAAAAAGCAGGGGTAGCTATCCTTATCTCAGATCAAGCAAAAGCAGAAGTTGATCTAGTTAAAAAAGATAAGGAAGGAAACTCTATCCTGCTGAAAGGTAGCATAAATAATGAAGCCATATCAATACTAAACATATATGCACCAAGTGGTATAGCATCTAACTTTCTAAAGGAAAAGTTAAGAGAATTGCAAGAAGAAATAGACAGTAAAACTATAATAAGTAAATAGAACATTAGAAAAACTAGGTATGATAGACCTTTGGAGAAAACTGAATGGCAATAGAAAAGAATATACTTTCTTTTCAGCAGTTCATGGATCCTATACAAAAATTGACCATATATTAGGACATAAAGATCTCAAAATTAAATGTAGGAAGGCAGAAATAATAAATGCCTTCTTCTCAGATGACAATGCAATAAAAGCTACATTCAGTAAGAAGTTAGGGGTAAATAGACCAAAAAGTAATTGGAAAATGAACAATCTCATCTTAAAGAATGACTGGGTGAAACAGCAAATTATAGAAACAATTAATAATTTCACCCAAGATAAAGACAATGATGAGACATCATACCAAAATCTGTGGGATGCAGCTAAACCAGTAATAAGGGGAAATATTCTATCTTTAAAGGCTTATTTGAAGAAAATAGACAAAGAGAAGATTAACGAATTGGGCTCGCAACTTAAAAAGCTAGAAAAAGACCAAATTAAAAAACCCCAACCAAAAATTAAACTTGAAATACAAAAATTAAAAGGAGAAATAAATAATATTGAAAGTAAAAAAACTATTGAATTAATAAATAAAACCAATAGTTGGTTTTATGAAAAAGCCAATAAAATAGTTAACCTTTGGTAAATTTGATCAGAAAAAAGAAAGAGGAAAATCAAATTGTTAGTCTTACAAATGAAAAGGGGGATCTTTTCACCAATGAAGAGGAAATTAGAGAAATAATAAGGAGTTACTTTGCCCAACATTATGCCAATAAATTTGATAACTTAAGTGAAATGGATAACTTCCTCCAAAAATATAGGCTCCCTAGATTAACAGAGGAGGAGATAAATTCCTTAAATAGTCCCATTTCAGAAAAAGAAATAGAACAAGCTATTAATCAACTGCCCAGGAAAAAATCCCCTGGACCAGATGGATTTACATGTGAAGTCTACCAAACATTTAAAGAACAATTAGGCCCAATGCTATATAAACTATTTGAAAAAAAAATAGGGGATGAAGGAGTCCTACCAAACTCCTTTTATGACACAGACATGGTACTGATACCTAAACCAGGTCGATCGAAAACTGAGAAAGAAAACTATAGACCAATTTCCTTAATGAATATTGATGCTGAAATCTTAAATAAGATATTAGCAAAAAGACTTCAGAAAATCATCTCCAGGATAATGCACTATGATCAAGTAGGATTTATTCCAGGAAAGCAGGGCTGGTTTAATATTAGGAAAACTATTAATATAATTGACCATATTAATAATTAAATTAATAAAAACCATATGATCATCTAAATAGATGCAGAAAAAGCATTTGACAAAATCCAACATCAATTCCTACTAAAAACACTTGAAAGTATAGGAATAAATGGACTATTCCTTAAAATAATAAGGAGCATATATTTAAGACCGTCAGTAAGCATAATATGCAATAGAAATAAACTGCAACCTTTCCCAATAAGATCAGGAGTGAAACAAGTTTGCCCACTATCACCATTACTATTCAAGATAGTACTAGAAACGCTAGCCTCGGCAATAAGAGCCAAGAAAGAGATTCAAGGAATTAGAGTAGGAAATGAGGAAATCAAACTATCACTCTTTGCAGATGACATGATGGTATACTTAGAGAACCCCAAAGACTCTGCTAAAAAGTTATTAGAAATAATTCAGAATTTCAGTAAAGTGGCAGGATACAAAATAAATCCACATAAATCCTCAGCATTTTTATATATCACCAACAAAATGCAAAAGCAAGAGGTACAAAGAGAAATTCCATTCCAAACAAATGTTGAGAGTATAAAGTATTTGGGAATCCATCTACCAAAGGAGAGTCAGGAATTATATGAGCAAAATTACAAAACCCTTGCCACAAAAATAAAGTCAGATTTAAATAATTGGAAAGTCATTCAGTGCTCTTGGATACGCCGAGCGAATATAATAAAGATGACAATACTCCCCAAACTAATCTATTTATTTAGTGCTATACCAATCAGACTCCCAAGAAAGTACTTTAATGACCTAGAAAAAATAACAACAAAATTCATATGGAAGAATAAAAGGTCGAGAATTGCAAGGGAACTAATGAAAAAAAAAAAAAAAAAAGTCAGATGAAGGTGGTCTAAGTGTACCTGATCTAAAGCTATATTATATAGCAGCAATCACCAAAACCATTTGGTATTGGCTAAGAAATAGACCGGTAGATAAGTGGAACAGATTAGATACAAAGGACAAAAAAGGGTACATCTATAACAATCTAATCTTTGACAAACCCAAAGATACCAACATTAGGGATAAAAATTCATTATTTGGAAAAAACTGTTGGGAAAACTGGAAATTAGTATGGCAGAAATTAGATATGGATCCACACTTAACACCATATACCAAGATAAGATCAAAATGGGTCCATGATTTAGGCATAAAGAATGAGATAATAAATAGATTAGAGAAACAGAAAATAGTCTACCTCTCAGACCTGTGGAGGAGGAAGGAATTTATGACCAGAGGAGAACTAGAGATCATTATTGATCACAAAATAGAAGATTTTGATTACATCAAACTAAAAAGTTTCTGTACAAACAATACTAATGAAAACAAGATTAGAAGGGAAGTAACAAATTGGGAAAATATTTTTAAAACTAAAGGTTCTGACAAAGGTCTCATTTCCAAAATATATTGAGAACTTACCCTAATTTATAAGAAACCAAACTGTTCTCCAATTGATAAATGGTCAAAGGATATGAACAGACAATTCTCAGATGATGAAATTGAAACTATATCCACTCATATGAAAGAGTGTTCCAAATCACTACTGATCAGAGAAATGCAAATTAAGACAACTCTGAGATACCACTACATACCTGTCAGATTGGCTAAGATGACAGGAACAAATAATAATGAATGTTGGAGGGGATGTGGGAAAACTGGGACACTAATACGTTGCTGGTGGAGTTGCGAAAGAAACCAGCCATTCTGGAGAACAATTTGGAACTATGCCCAAAAAGTTATCAAACTCTACATACCCTTTGACTCAGCATTGCTGCTATGGGGCTTATATCCCAAATAAATACTAAAGAGTGGAAAGGGACCTGTATGTGCCAAAATGTTTGTGGCAGCTCTTTTTGTTGTAGCTAGAAACTGGAAGATGAATGGATGTCCATCAGTTGGAGAATGGTTGGGTAAATTATGGTATATGATGGTTATGGAATATTATTGCTCTGTAAGAAATGACCAGCAGGAGGAATACAGAGAGGCTTGGAGAGACTTACATCAACTGATGCTGAGTGAAATGAGCAGAACCAGAAGATCACTATACACTTCAACAACAATACTGTATGAAGATATATTCTGATGGAAGTGGAAATCTTCAACATAAAGAAAATCCAACTCACTTCCAGTTGATCAATGATCAGAGGTAGCTACAGCCAGAGAAGGAACACTGGGAAGTGAATGTAAATTGTTAGCACTACTGTCTGTCTGCCCAGGTTACTTGTACCTTTGGAGTCTAGTGCTTATTGCGCAACAAGAAAATGGTATTTACACACATGTATTGTATCTAGGTTATATTGTAACACATGTAAAATGTATGGGATTGCCTGTCATCGGGGGGAGGGAGTAGAGGGAGGAGGGGGGATAATTTGGAAAAATGAATACAATGGATAACATTATAAAAAAAATTTTTTTTAATTAAAAAAAAAAAAGAATGGTTATGACTTAAAATGTTATTTTAAATGAACCATTTTTTCAGAGAATAAATGTGATTTCAGTTGGATTCCCTTGTCCTGATGTCACTGGAAATTGCACTTGTGTATTAGGCTTCCTTCTCTATTTTCTAATAGAACTAATGTCAGTTTGTAAACATTACAGATGTATATTACTGGTTAAATTTTGAGCAAGTATTTACCTGTGTCACTGAGAGGAAATAAAGACTTTGAAACATTTTAGTTCATAATGGGATATTGCAAAATTCCTGTTTGGTGCTGACTATGACCAGAAGTCCTTTCCGAGACAATGTTGATTACAGGAGGAAAAACGTCAACATTTCTACCAGTTCAGATCTAAAAATTCATTATCTTTGGGTGCTTCTTGAGGTATTGCCTCTTTTTCTATTACTGTATTTTTATTAGAGTGTTTCATTTACAAGATATATGCATGAGTAATTTTTCAGCATTAACAATTTCAAAACTATTGATTCCAATTTTTCCACTCCTTCCCCACACCTCCTCCCACAGATGGCAGGTAGACCAATACATATTAAATATGTTAATATATGTTAAATACAATATATGTATACATGTCCATAAAGTTATTGTGCTGCATAAGAAGAATTGGACTTTGAAATAGTGTACAATTAACCTGTGAAGGAAATCAAAAATGTAGGCTGACAAAAAATAGAGAGATTGGGAATACTATGTAGTGGTTCACACTCATTTCCCAGAGTTCTTTCTCTGGGTGTAGTTGGTTCACTTCATTACTGCTCTAATGGAATTGATTTGGTTCATCTAATTGTTGAAGAGGGCCAGATACATCAGAATTGATCACCATATTGTATTGTTGTTGAGTATAGAATGATCTCCTGGTCCTGCTCATTTCACTCAGCATCAGTTCATGTAAGTTTCTCCAGGCCTTTCTGAAACCATCTTGCTGGCGATTCCTTACAGAACAATAATATTCCATAATATTCATATACCACAATTTATTCAGCCATTCTTCAATTGATAGGCATCTGCTCAATTTCCAGTTTCTGGACACTACAAAGAGGGCTGCCACAAATATTATTGCACATAAAGGTCCCTTTCCCTTCTTTAAGATCTGTTTGGAATATAAGCCCAGTAGTAACATGGCTGGATCAAAAGGTATGCAGTTTGATAACTTTTTGAGCATAGTTCTAAATCGCTCTCCAGAATGGTTGGATATATTCACAATTCCACCAACAATATATCAGTATTCCAGCTTTTCCACCTCCCCTTCAACATTCTGCATTATCTTTTTCTATCATTCTAGCCAATCAGACAAGTGTGTAGTGGCATCTTAGAGTTGTTTTAATTTGCATTTCTCTGAATAATAATGGCTTTTCATATGGCTAGAAATAGTTTCAATTTCTTCATCTGAGAATAGTCCGTTTATATCCTTTGATTGGAGAATGGCTTGATGTCTTATAAATTAGAGTCAATTCTCTATATATTTTGGAAATTAAGCCTTTCTCAGAACCTTTGACTGTAAAAATGTTTTCCCAGACAGAAGGACTTCTGGCCAAGATGGCGGAATGGAGGCAGACAGCTGCTTGAGCTCCTCGTTTTCTCTCAGAACTTACTTCAGGACAAGCCTCAGACTTAATGCTTGACCCAGAAAGAAACCCACAAATAATCACCATCCTTGAAAGTCGCTAGAAAAGGTCTGTGTTTGCTCAGAGGAGGGTCAATCAGACTGGGCACAGACTGAGGGCAGGCAAGCCAGAGTGAGACAGGCAGCTCACACAGCTCTGACCAGAGGGGGAGGCATATGATCTCTACCATTTCTGCGAAAAGACTTTTTCCCCAGAGTGGATACTCTTTCTTGGCAGCAAGCCAGGAGCAGCAGAGATGGTGTAAACACTGGAGGTGAAGATTAAAACCCCAGAAAGCCAGCATCTCTCAGAACCCGGTCACCCCCAACCCCCACCCGGACTGACTCAGTGCATTCTCAGAGCCTCAGAGTGCAGACTCAGTGCAGTCATTGCTGTTCTGTTAGTGGCTCTCTGCTGCCCTACCCCCAGTCTGTAGAGGAAGCTCATTAATACCATCCAGCCCCATCCCCCACAAAACAGACCAATTGTTTCTCTTGTCAATTTGTTTTCTTCAATTCCTACTCTGACAAAATGAACAAAAAGTTCAAAAGGGCTCGAACCATTGACAGCTTTTGTATGGAGAGAGAGCAGACTTCAAACACTGAGGAGACTAAAAACACATTGTCCCCAGAGGAATCCCCTAAGAGGGATATGAGCTGCTCCTCAATACAAAAGAATCTCATAGAGGAAATCAAAAAGGCTCTCACAAGAGAGTTGGAAGAGAAATTGGAAAAGGAAAGGGAAGCTTGGCAAGAGAGCCTGGAGAAGTCATCCCATGCATTCAAAGACAGAGTGGATAAAGAAATCAAATCATTGATAAACAAGATTAGTGAGCTGGAAAAGGTAAACAACTCCAAGGAAAACAGGATTAGTGAGCTGGAAAAAGAAATCAGCTCTCTAAAAAATAAAATGGAAAAAATGGAAAAAAATTCCATAGAGGATAAAAACTCAATTGGACAATTACAAAGAGATATAAAAAAGTGAGTGAAGAAAATACATCATTGAAAATTAGACTGGAGCAAGTAGAAATGAATGACTCAAGGAGAAACCAAGAGGGAGTCAAGCAAAACCAGAGAAGTGAAACAATTGAAAAGAATGTCAAGTACCTTACTAGAAAGACAACAGACCTTGAAAACAGATCCAGGAGAGACAATTTGAAAATAATCGGACTCCCTGAAAAATGGGAGGAAAAAAAGAGCTTGGACACCATTTTCGAGGAAATTATCAAAGAGAACTTCCCAGACATTTTGGAAACAGAGGGTAAAATAGACATTGAAAAAATTCATCGATCACCTACTGAAAGGGACCCTAAAATCAAAACGCCAAGAAATATAGTGGCCAAACCATCAGACAAAGGAAAAGATATTGGAAGCTGCTAGAAAAAAGCAATTCAGATATGGAGGATCCACAATAAGGTTAACCCAGGATCTAGCAGCGTCCACATTAAAAGAACGTAGGGCCTGGAACATGATATTCCAAAAGGCTAAGCAACTTGGTATGCAGCCAAGAATAACTTACCCAGCAAGAATGAGCATCGTTTTCCAGGGAAGAAGATGGACATTTAACGAAATAAATGAATTCCATCTATTTTTGATGAAAAAACCAGACCTACATAAAAGGTTTGATCTTCAAATACAGAACTCAAGAGATTTCTAAAAAGGTAAAAAGAAATCTTGAGAACTATACTTCTGCCAAAAAAAATATGTAAAGAACATATGTACAATTTGTCTTAGAAACTAGAGGTGGAAAGGAAATTATATCATAAAAAAGTGTAAAGTGGTGGTACATCTCATGAAGAGGCAAAGGTAACCTGTTATATCTGAGAGAAAGAAAGGAGGGAGATGAACATAGCGTGTATCAATAGACATATTTGATTTATGGTGAAACTTCTTCCACTTCATTGAAAAGTGAAAAGGAAGGAGTAAACTAAGGGGAAGGGAATACAGAAATTTCGAGGAAAAGGGGTAAAATAAGGGGAGGAACTTTAAGGTGGGAGAGGGATCCTAAAAAGGGAGGACTGTGAAAAGCAAGTGGTGTTAACAAGTTTAATACTGGGTAGGGCGGTAGGATGGCAAGCAATATAGAATTAGTCCTTCTCACCATAAATGTGAATGGGGCAAACTGCCTCATAAAGAGGAAGCAGTTAGCAGACTGGATTAAAAGTCAGAATCCTACTATATGTTGTTTACAGGAAACACACCTGAAACAGGGTGAGACATTCAAACTAAAAGTAAAAGGGTGGAGCAGAATCTATTATACTTCAGGCAAAACCAAAAAAGCAGGAGTAGCCATCCTCATCTCAGATCAAGCAAAAACAAAAATTGATCTAATTAAAAGAGATAAGGAAGGGCATTATATCCTGGTAAAGGGCAGCATCAATAATGAAGCAGTATGAATATTAAACATATATGCACCAAGTGGTGCAGCATCTAAATTCTTAAAAGAGAAATTAAGAGAGCTGCAAGAGGAAATAGATAGCAAAACTATAATAGTGGGAGATCTCAACCTTGCACTCTCAGAATTAGATAAATCAAACCACAAAATCAATAAGAAAGAAGTCAAAGAGGTAAATAGAATACTAGAAAAATTTGATATGATAGATCTTTGGCGAAAGCTAAATGGAGACAGAAAGGAATATACTTTCTTCTCAGCAGTTCATGGAACCTATACAAAATTGATCATATACTAGGGCATAAAAACCTCAAAATCAAATGCAGTAAGGCAGAAATAGTAAATGCATCCTTTTCAGACCACAATGCAATCAAAATTACATTTAATAAAAAGCCAGGGGAAAATAGACCAAAAAATAATTGGAAACTAAATAATCTTATACTAAAGAATGATTGGGTAAAACAGCAAATCATAGACATAATTAATAACTTCACCCAAGAAAATGACAATAATGAGACATCATACCAAAATGTGTGGGATACAGCCAAAGCAGTAATAAGGGGAAGTTTTATATCTCTACAGGCCTACTTGCATAAAATAGAGAAAGAGAGGGCCAACGAATTGGGCTTACAACTAAAATTGCTAAAAAAAGGAACAAATTAAAAACCCCCAGACAAACACAAAACTTGAAATTCAAAAAATAAAAGATGACATTAATAAAATTGAAAGTAAGAAAACTATTGAACTAATAAAACTAAGAGTTGGCTCTATGAAAAAACCAACAAAATAGACAAACCTTTAGTAAACCTGATTAAAAAAAGGAAAGAGAAAAAGCAAATTGTTAGTCTTGAAAATGAAAAAGGTGAACTCATCACTAATGAAGAGGAAATTAGAACAATAGTTAGGAGCTACTTTGCTCAACTTTATGCCGATAAATTCGTTAACTTAAATGAAATAGGAGAATACCTTCAAAAATATAGCTTGCTCAGAATAACAGAGGAAGAAGTAAGTAGTCTAAATAGTCCCATCTCAGAAAAAGAAATAGACCAAGCTATTAACCAACTTCCTAAGAAAAAGTCCCAAGGACCAGATGGATTTACATGTGAATTCTACCAAACATTTAAAGAACAAATAACTCCAATGCTATGTAAACTGTTTGAAAAAATAGGGATTGAAGGAGTCCTACCAAATTCCTTCTATGACACAGACATGGTACTGATACCTAAACCAGGTAGATCAAAAACTGAGAAAGAAAACTATAAACCAGTTTCCTTAATGAATATTGATGCTTAAATCTTAAATAAGATATTAGCAAATAGACTTCAGAAAATCATCCCCAGGATAATACACTATGACCAAGTGGGATTTATACCAGTAATGCAGGGCTGGTTTAATATTAGGAAAACTATTAGTATAATTGACCATATTAATAATCAAATTAATAAAAACCATATGATCATCTCAATAGATGCAGAAAAAGCATTTGATAAAATCCAACATCCATTCCTACTAAAAACGCTTGAGAGTATAGGAATAAATGGACTATTCCTTAAAATAATAAGGAGCATATATTTAAAAAATTCAGTAAACATCATATGTAATGGCGATAAACTAGACCTTTTCCCTATAAGATCAGGAGTGAAACAAGGTTGCCCACTATCACCTTTACTTTTCAATATAGTACTAGAAACTCTAGCCTCGGCAATAAGAGCTGAGAAAGGGATTCAAGGAATTAGAGTAGGAAATGAGGAAATCAAATTATCACTTTTCACAGATGACATGATGGTATACTTAGAGAACCCCAAAGACTCTGCTAAAAAGCTATTAGAAATAATTTAGAATTTTAGCAAAGTTGCAAGATACAAAATAAATCCCCATAAATCCTCAGCATTTTTATATATCACCAACAAAATGCAAAAGCAAGAGGTACAAAGAGAAATTCCATTCCAAAAAAATGTTGAGAGTATAAAGTATTTGGGAATCCATCTACCAAAGGAGAGTCAGGAATTATATGAGCAAAATTACAAAACACTTGCCACAAAAATAAAGTCAGATTTAAATAATTGGAAAAACATTCAGTGCTCTTGGATAGGCCGAGCGAATATAATTAAGATGACAATACTCCCTAAACTAATCTATTTATTTAGTGCTATACCAATCAGACTTCCAAGAAACTATTTAAATAAGCTAGAAAAAATAACAACAGAATTCATATGGAACAATAAAAGGTTGAGAATTTCAAGGGAAGTAATGAAAAAAAAATTAAGTGAAGGTGGTCTAGCTGTACCTGATCTAGAACCATATTATAAAGCAACAGTCACCAAAACCATTTGGTATTGGCTAAGAAATAGACTAGTTGATCAGTGGCATAGGTTAGGATCACAGGGCAAGATAGTGAATAAAAATAGCAATCTAGTGTTTGACAAACCCAAAGATGCCAAATTTTGGGATAAGAATGCATTATTTGACAAAAACTGCTGGGAAAACTGGAAATTAGTATGGCAGAAACTAGGCATGGACCCACATTTAACACCACATACTAAAATTAGATCAAAATTGGTCCAAGAATCGGGCATAAAGAACGAAATCATAAATAAATTGGAGGAACATGGGATGGTTTACCTTTCAGCCTTGTGGAGGAGGAAGGAGTTAGTGTCTAAGGGAGAACTAGAGATCATTATTGATCACAAAATAGAACATTTTGATTACACCAAATTAAAAAGTTTCTGCACAAACAAAACTAATGCAAACAAGATTAGAAGGGAAGTAACAAATTGGGAAACATTTTTACAGTTAAAGGTTCTGATAAAGGCCTCATCTCCAAAATATACAGAGAATTGACTTCAATTTATAAGAAATCAAGCCATTCTCCAATTGATAAATGGTCAAAGGATATGAACAGACAATTTTCAGATGATGAAATTAAAAACTATTTCTGCTCATATGAAAGAGTGTTCCAAATCACTATTGATCAAAGAAATGCAAATTAAGACAACTCTGAGATATCATTACACACCTGTCAGATTGGCTAAGATGACAGGAACAAATAACGATGAATGTTGGAGGGGCTGTGGAAAAACTGGGACACTGATTCTTTGTTGGTGGAGTTGTGAAAGAATCCAACCATTCTGGAGAGTAATCTGGAATTATGCCCAAAAAGTTATCAAAATGTGCATACCCTTTGACCCAGCCATACTACTACTGGGCTTATATCCCAAGGAAATACTAAAGAAGGGAAAGGGACCTGTATGTGCCAAAATGTTTGTGGCAGCCCTTTTCATAGTGGCTAGAAGCTGGAAGATGAATGGATGTCCATCAATTGAAGAATGGTTGGGTAAATTATGGTATATGAATGTTATGGAATATTATTGTTCAGTAAGAAATGACCAACAGGAGAAATACAGAGAGGCTTGGAGGGACTTACATCAACTGATGCTAAGTGAAACGAGCAGAACCAGAAGATCATTATACACTTCAACAATGATACTGTATGAGGATGTATTCTGATGGAATTGGATATCTTCAACATAGAGAAGAGCTAATCCAATTCCAATTGATTCATGATGGACAGAATCAGCTACATCCAGAAAAGGAACACTGGGAAATGAGTGTAAACTGTTATTTTTATCTTCTGAATCCAATTCTTCCTGTGCAACAAAAAATTTGGTTCTACACACATATATTGTATCTAGAATATACTGTAATATATTTAACATATATAAGACTAGCTGCCATCTGGGGGAGTGGGTTGGGGAAGGAAGGGAAAAAATCTGAATAGAAGTAAGTGCATGGGATAATGTTGTAAAAAAATTACCTATGCATATGTACTGTCAAAAAAAAAAGTTATAATTATAAAATAAAATAAAAATTAAATTAAAAAAAATGTTTTCCCTGTTTATTGCTTCCCTTCTAATTTTGTCTGCATTAGTTTTGTTTGTACAAAAACTTTTCAATGTAATATAATCAAAATTTTCTATTTTTTGATCAATAATGATCTCTAGTTCTTCTTTCGTCAAAAATTCCTTCCACCTCCACATTTCTGAAAGGTAAACTATCCTATGTTCATCTAAATTATTTATAATCTCATTCTTTATGCCTATGGCATGAATCCATTTTGACCTTATCTTGGTGTACAGTGTTAAGTGTGGGTCAATGCCAAATTTCTGCCACACTAATTTCCAATTCTCCCAGCAGTTTTTGTCAAACAGTGAATTCTTTTTCCAAAAGCTGGCGTCTTTGGGTTTGTCAAACCAGATTATTAAAGTTATTGAGTATTTTGTGCTTTGAACCTAACCTATTTCACTGATCAACTAGTCTAATTTCTTAGACAATATCAAATGGTTTTGACAACCTTTGCTTTATGATATAATTTTAGATCTGGTACAGCTAAGCCACCTTCATTTGATTTTTTTTTTTTCATTAGTTCCCTTGAAAGTCTTGACCTTTGTTTTTTCATATGAACTTTGTTTTAGTTGTTATTTTTTTTTCTAAGTCATTAAAATATTTTGGGGGGAGTCTGTTATAGTGTTAAATAAATAGATTAGATTAGATAATATTATCATCTTTATTATATTTTCTCACCCTATCCAAGAGCATTTAATATTTTTCTAATTGGTTAGATCTCACTTTATTTGTGTGGAAAGTGTTTTTAATTTTGCTCATATACTTCCTGATTTTTCCTTGGCAGATAGATTCCCAAATATTTTATACTATCGGTAGTTACTTTAAATGGAATTTCTCTTTGTAACTGGATTTTGGTAGTGATATATAAGAATGCTGATGACTTATGTGGGTTTATTCTGTATCCTGCAAGTTTGCTAAAGATGTGGATTATTTCTAATAGCTTTTTAGTAGAATCTCTGGGGTTTTTTATTTTCCTCATTACCTATTCTAATTCCTTTAATTTCTTTCTAAGTTCTCATTGCTGAAACTAGCATTTCTAATACAATATTGAATAGAAATGGTGATAGTGGGCAACCTTGTTTCACCCTTGAACTTACTGGGAATGGTTCCAGTTTATCTCCACTACATATGATGCTTACTGGTGATTTTAAATAGGTGCTACTGATTATTTTAAGGAAAAGTGCATTTATTCCTATACTCTCAAGTGTTTTTAATAGGAGTGGATGTTGGATTTTATCAAATGCTTTTTCTGCATATATTAAGATGATCATATGTTTTTTTGTTAATTTGGTTATTGATGTGGTCAATTATACTAATAGTTTTCCTCATATTGAATCATCCCTGCATTTCTTGTATAAATCTTACTTGATCATGGTGTATTATCCTGGGGATAATTTTCTGTAGCCTTTTTGCTAATATTTTATTTAAAATTTTAGCATCAATATTCATTAGGGAGATTGGTCTATAATTTTATTTCTCTGCTTTCAAACTACCTGGTTTAAGTATCAGTACCATGTCTGCGTCATAAAATGAATTTGGTAGTACTCCTTCATTCCCTATTTTTTTTCAAATAGTTTATATAGCATTGGAGTTAACTGTTTTTTAAAGGTTTGGTAGAATTCACATCTAAATCCATCTGGTCCTGGGGTTTTTTTCTTAGAGTTGATTAATAGGCTTGTTCTATTTCTTTTTCTAAAATGGGCCTATTTAAGTAATTTACTGCCTCCTTTGTTAATCTGGAAAGTCTATATTTTTTAAGGTAGTCATCCATTTCACTTAGGTTACCAAATTTATTGGCATAAATTTGTGTAAAGTAACTCCTTATTATTTCTCTAATTTCTTCTTCATTGGTGGAAAGTTCCCCCTTTTCATTTTTAAGACTAACAATTTGCTTTTCCTCTTTCCTTTTTCTAATCTGATTTACCAGATGTTTATCCATTTTATTGGTTTTTTTCATAAAATCAACTCTTAGTTTTATTTATTAATTCAATATTTTTAGTTTCAATATTATTAATTTCTACTTTTAATTTTAGAATTTCATATTTAATATTTGATTGATTTTAAAATTTGATTTGGTCTTTTTCTAGCTTTTTAAGTTGCAAGTCCAATTCATTGATATTCTCTTTCGCTCTTTTATTCAACTAAGCCTCTAAAGATATAAAAATTCCCCTTATTACTGCTTTGGCTACATTCCACAAATTTTGGTATGATGTCACATCATTGTCATTTTCTTGGGTGAAATTATTAATTGTGTCTATAATTTGTTGTTCCACCCAATCATTCATTAAGATGTGATTATTTAGTTTCCAATTACTTTTTGGTCTATTTTCCTCTAACTTTTTGTTGAATATATTTTTAATTGCATTGTGATCTAAAAAGAAAACATTTACTATTTCTGCCTTCCTACATTTAATTTTGAGGTCCTAATACATGGTCAATTTTTGTATAGGTTCCATGAATTGCTGAGAAGAAAGTATATTCCTTTCTGTGATCATTCAGTTTTCTCCAAAGATCTATCATACCAAATTTTTCTAATATTCTATTTACCTCCTTAATTTATTTCTTATTTGTTTTGTGTTTTGATTTATCTGATTCTAAGAGTGCAAGGTTGAGATCTCCCAATATTATAGTTTTGCTGTCTATTTCTTCTTCCAACTCTCAACTTCTCCTTTAGAAAATTAGATGCTATACCACTTGGTGCATATATGTTTAGTATTGATATTGCTTCATTGTCTATGCTACCCTTTAACAAGATATAGTGCCCTTCCTTATCTTTTTTAATTAGATCAAATTTTGCTTTTGCTTGATCTGAGATAAACATGGCTACCGCTGCATTTTTACTTCACCTGAAGCATAATATTTTCTGCTTCAGCCTGTTACCTTTAATCTGTATGTTTCTCTCTGCTTTAAAGGTGTTTCCTGTAAACAACATAGTGTAGGTTTCTGGCATTTGATCCAGTCTCCTATCTGCCTCTGCTTTATGGGAAAGTTCATCTTATTCACATTTATGGTTAAAATTACTAATTCTGTATTTCCGACTAATTTATGTATTATTATCCCCAGATTATGTTTTTATTTTTCTTATCCCTTTTCCTAGAATTAAACTTATGGCCACCAGTTGTTTCATGCAGCTCTCCCTCTTTAGAATCCCTCCCATCCCCTTTGAATCCCTTCCCCTTTTTTGTATGTCTCCCTTATTACTCTTTTCCTTTTTCCTTTTCCTCTCCCACTTTTTAATGAGGTGAAAGAAAATTCTCTGTAAACCAAATATGCCAATTATTTTATCTTCAAATCAACTCTGATGAGAATAAGAGTCACACAATGTTCCTGCCCCTCTCTACATTCCCTCAGATATGATAGATTTCCTTTGCCTCTTTGTAAGATGTAGTTTCTCTCTTTTTATCTCCCCTTTTCCCCTTTTTCTGACACTATTGCCTTTCCATTTCTACTTTCTTTTTTATATTATATGAATAAAATCAAATTATACATGCACTCTTTATGTATATCCATAACAGAAATACAGTTCTCAAGAGTTGTTTTTACCTTTTTTTGTCTCTCTTGAATCCTATAGTTGGAGGTTAATTTTTTTTTTTGTTTAGTTCTGTTTTTTTTTTTTTTTTCCTTAGAAACAAAAGGAATTCATCTATTTAATTAAATGTCCATCTTCTTCCATGGAAGAAAATGCTCAGCTTAGCTGTGTAGTTCATTCTTGGCTGCATTCCAAGTTCTTTTGCCTTTCAGAATATCAGATTCCAGGATCTTTGATCTTTAATGTGGAAGCAACTAGATTTTGAGTGATCCTTATTGTGCCATCTCAGTATTTGAATTGTTTTTTCTGGCTCCTTATAATATTTTTCCTTAGTCTGATAGTTCTGAAATTTAACCACAATATTCCTTGGAGTTTTTAATTTTAGGGTCTTTTTCAGAAGATGTTTGATGAATTATTTCAATGCCTATTTTACCTTCTGATTCTATTATATCTGGGCAATTCTCTTTGATGATTTCCTGTAAAATAGTATCTAGGCTTTTTTTTTTCATCATAATTTTCAGGAAGTCCAATAATCCTCAGATTATCTTTCCTAGTTCTATTTTCCTGATTATGTTGTTTTTCCAAGTATATATTTAACATTTTTTTCTATTTTTCATTTTTTTGTTTTTTGTTTTACTTGACTGATTCTTGATGTCTCAATGAATCATTCATTACTATTTGTTCAGTTCTGATTTTTAATAAGTTATTATCTTGAGGTATTTCCTCTTACTAAGATCATTTATACCTCTCTGAGTACTTACAGACAGATTACTCCTATATCTCCAACTTGGCATAATTCCACTTGTATTGCTTTTGGTGAGCTCCCTTAAGTTAAAACAGAGTCCAAAGCTTTCCTAATCACTCTGACATTTGCCTCTCTGAATGGCTCTGTTTCCATTTCTCTACAGAAATAATAAGGTAGTTAAGGTAACAGAAGTGACTTGGAGAAGACATTGGGGAATGACCTTTCTTGTTAGCAAGCAATATCTGCACCAGGGAGACAGTATCAAGTTCTGAATAGCAACTTTCTTTCTTCATTTTGAACAAGAGTATATGCAGTTCTCAAGGATTAAGACATTCTCATGATTAGGCTGAGAAGAAAAATGCTGTATCATTTATAAGGAAAAACACAAATTTTATCTTGAGAATGTGCACAGTAAATTACTTTATTACAATATTTATCTAACAAAGTTGATGAATCTTCAGTGAAGGGGAAAGGATCATAACAAAAGATCCAAAGCTGGGTGCAGGGGATGATAAGAGAGTAGAAATAATCTAGGATTTTTATAAATGAGGAAACTGAAGCTACAAAGATTAAATAACTTTTGTAAAATTATAGAGGTCACACTTACATCTGTTGAAAATATTATTCTCTTTTTTTTTTCTTTCTTCCCCCCCCCCCCCGAGGCTAAGGTTAAGTGACTTGCCCAGGGTCACACTGCTAGGAAGTGTTAAGTGTCTGAAACCAGATTAGAAATTGGGTCCTCCTGAATTCAGGGCTGGTGCTCTATCCACTGCACCACCTAGCTGCCCCTGAAAATATTATTCTCAAAACGAATGCAAATAATTAAGGAAAATGTGGATTAAATAACTACGTTCTTTAAGTACATTTAACATAATATAATATTATATATATATATAATATTATATATTATATATATATATGTATATCCTCTATCTGGACTGGGTCTACTCAGTCAAAATTTAAATAGTGTATATACATATGTATACATACTATATATACTATATACTATATATACTATATATAGAATACACAAATGCATGTATATAAATATATAACATGTTTATATTCTATCAAAATTTTATTTAATATCTCTACCTTGCATAGAGTAGAGCCTATGTTTTTGAAGGTTTTCTAAATACTTCTACATTTCCCTCACTTCCCCTTCCCCTTCCCCCTCATTCTCCCCCTACTTGACTCCTTCTTTTCTTCCTCTTTCTCCCATTCTTTTTTTGTTCTTCCCTTTCTCCATCTTCTCCTGCCTCTCAGTATTTCTACATTTCTATTATTTCTTTCCCTCCCTCTCCTTCTTCCTTTCCCCATCTCCCTATATCTGTCTCTCTATCTGTCTTCCTCTCTTTCTGTCTCTCTATGGTCCAGATTGGGTGACTCAGATTCCACTTAAATAAGAGGTATCTGAAAAGCCTCATTTATAAAATATATAGAGAACTGACTCAAATTCATAAGAATTCAAGCCATTATCGGTCAAAAGATATGGACAATTTTCAGATGAATAAATTGAAACTATTTCTAGTCATATGTAAAGATACTCTAAATCAGTATTGATCAGAGAAATTGTAAACTAAGACAACTTTGAAATACCATTGCACACCTCTTAGATTGGCTAAAATGACAGGAAAAGATAATGGGACAAATATTGGAGGGGATGTGGGAAAACTGGAATGCTGATACATTGTTGGTGAAATTCTGAATGGATCCAATCATTCTGGAGAGCAATTTGGAAATATACTCAAAAAGTTATCAAAATATGCATCTGACCTAGCTGTGTTTATACTGGGCTTATATCCCAAAAAGATCTTAAAGAAGGGAAAGGGACCCACATGTGCAAAAATGTTTGTGGGAGCCCTTCTGTAGTGGCAGGAAACTGGAAACTGAATGGCTGCCCATCAGTTGGAGAATGGCTGAATAAATTGTAATATATGATTGTTATGGAATATTATTGTTCTATAAGACCAGAGAGGCCTGGAGACTTACATGAACTGATGCTAAATGAAATGAGCAGAACCAGGAGATAATTATACACACCAACAGCAAGATTATACAATGATAGATTCTGATGGACATGACTCTCTTCAATAATGAGATGATTCAAACCAGTTCTACTTGTTCAGTGATGAAGAGAGCCATTTACATACAGAGAGATGACTGTGGGAACTGAGTATGGTTCACAATATAGCATTTTCTCTTTTTTTGTTGCTATTTGCTTGCATTTTATTCTGCTGCTGCTTCTTTTTGTTTGTTTTTTTTTAAATACATAATTGTATAAATATGTACGCCTATATTGAGTCTAGCATATTTTGACCATGTTTAACATATATTGGATTACTTGTCATCTACAGGAGGACATTGGGGAAAGGAGGGAAAATGGAACAGGAGGTTTTAAAAGTCAGGTCTAATGTAAAAGAATTTTCTATGCATATGTTTTGAAAAATAAATATCTTTAATAAAAAATTAAAATTAAAATTAAATGAGAGGTATCTGGAAGAAGGATTGTGTTTTAAGATCATTTTGACATCTTCCTTTGATAGCAAGAAAATTTAAACATGATTCAGAAGGCCTGAGTTGAAATCATTCATGTTACTTATTGGCTATTTGAATTGTCAAACCAGTTAATTTCTTGGAGTCTTAGTTTCTTTTTCCATAATGGTAAGATTGAGCATTTTGTAGTCTATAGATTATTATCCCAAATCCCTCTCATATGGTAACTTAATGATGATCCTTCCAAATTGCCTGTTTATATAAATAGGATTGCTTCGTGTACAATTTTATTCTAGTTCAAAGGCCTTTTAACCCTCAGACTAAATCCTTTATGTGATTTATTGAGACATGTTCTCGTCTAGTTAGAGTATCAAGGGTAAAAGGTACTTTAAAATCTACCTTTACACTTCCATAACAATATAATAAAATAAATATTTATTGTGTGTCTATTAGCCTACTTTGTGCCAAGCATTGTACTGAGCACCAAGATACAAATAACAAAAAAAGATGTTACCTCGCCCCAAAGAGCTTACTAGTTAACAGGTGAAGACAAACAAAAGAAGCTGAAAACCTCAAACAAGTGAGAGTAGTACTAGACACTTGGGCATGATAACAGTGAAATGGAATCCAGAGGATATAGCTGATGGAAAATGGAAAATTCATTAGGCTTTTGAGTCTACTTCACAGACAAGCTATAAAACTTTGATAAAATAACATAAAGTGCTTTGTAAACATCACTGTGATTCTTCAGATACATGTAAACTATTGCTTTTATTATGTTATTAAATTTCCTGCCACATTTATTTTTGTTTAAATATCATTAAATATTTTAACAAGAACCCTGAAAAACACATAAGGGGTGAACAATTTATCATTTGTCATTTAATAACTTTAATGTTTTAGATAAGCCAGTGAATAGATTTTTGTAACCCAGCCTATCTATGCCTCAATGCAAAAATTCACTTTCCTAAAGAGTTTTGGTTGCTACTTAACTTTGTACTATCTTGTCCCTGAATATGTTACTTCCTGGTAATTTGATCCACTTGAAGAGGGAATGTCAGCTTTCTCAATTGAGTGACTTCTTTTACTCATGGTAACTATCCTTCCTTTACTAAGCCAGCCAATTGCAGATTAACTAAATAAATAACAAACTGTTCAATAGTCCCAAGAAAAGTTTCACTAGTAAATTCTGGATGATATCAATAATGCTTGATGCACAGGCAAATCCCAGATAATGATGATCACAATTATATTAAAATAGAATATACTGTGTAGATAACAATATTATTACTCTCATAGAGTTAAGCCTCAATTGTTGACTTTCATAAAGAAGTTCTATCCACATTTCATCCAAAACACAAATGACCTGAAAATATGCTTGGTTTAAATATAATATATAATATATAATATATAAAAGTTATATAATGATTCAGCAGGAAAATTTCTAAATTTGGAAACAGAAATATCTAGCTATAAATCCTTGTTCTTCTATTTCTTACCTCTGTGACTTTAGGCATCTTACTCAACTTTTTTGGGTTTAAGTTTTGTTATCTGGAAAATGAAAGGATTGAACTCTAAGCTCTCTAAGGTCTCTTTTGAATCTAACTGTACTACCTTATGAATTCACTCATTTTACAGATGAAAACACTAAAACCCAAGGTTAAGTGCTTTGCTCAGCATCACAAAATTAGTTAGATGTAGAACAGGCATTAAAATTCATCTTTCCTAAATCTTGGTTCCCTGTTCTTCCCAGTACATCAAACTGATCTCATCCTGGAATTCCTTCCTCTCCACCAAGGTGATTTATCATCTATTTATGTATATAATAAGGTAATTTTAAAATTGGCATATATCCCTTGAGATACTTTTACTAACTGAGGAGAGACCCAGAAGCCCAGAATGTACTCAATGGCAAAGAGAGCACTATCATTTTACTGAGATAATCTCCAAAGTGGATCTAAATGCTGAGAGCTAAGACCTCATTATATGTCATATTTTCTAGTTTGTAGGATTTTTTATATGTGTGTACCATCCTTCAATAAGAATCAAGTGAAGATATATTAAAACAAACAAACAAAAAAAAAAAAACAAAAAACAAAAAAAAACAACAACAAAAAAAAACAATGCTATCTCTATTTTCTACAATGGGAATTGAAAGCCTTTAAGCTACCTGCCCTAGGTCATCCAATGAGTTAATGGCAAAGATGAAAAACCAGTTAAAAATCCCTTTTCCATTTCTTATAAAGTTCAGCAGAATAAAATATATTACAAGAGTACTCTAACTCTCACAAAACCCCAGCAAACCATAGTTATTAACATAAAGAATAGGGCAACTGATCTTTTATATGCAGAACCCAAAAACTTGGTCCTAGTCACATTAACCCTGTTGTAATCTTCCTAAAAATAGCTGTATGTTATAATGTATATATTTTCTACACTATTACAATAATTATATTACAATAATTACAGTTCAACCATAGATTTATACCAAAGCTAAATTTACTATGGTAAATTTCTTTTCTGTTTCCTTTTTTGCATAATTCCCAGAATATAATAAGTGTAAATTTAGATTTGAGATATGAAAGTTTCATGTCTATTACTTTTTAACTGCCATTAAATGATTTGCAATTAGGGAAGAATATTTTTAAAAAAGAATAAAGCAGGGATTCACTAAGAAGAAACCTTTAACAAAAAAAAAAAAAAAAAAAAAAAGAATGTGAACTAGTTCATAGAATTTCCAAAGCAAAGATTAAGTAATACTCCTCCCCCAAAAGCTTTTTAACATAAAATGAATCTAAAAGATATCCTCAGAAGTTACCTAGCACTTTGTTTTATGACTCTAAAGCATTTATCATATAATCATATGCATGAGTTATTTACATTTACTTCTTCTTATCCTAATATAAGCTCTTTGAAGGCAGAGACTCTGACTCATTTAAGTGCTGTATATCTCTAGCTCTGTAGAATAGAAACAATAAATGTATATTTAAGAATTCACAGAATCTTAAAATTGGAAGTGACCTCAGGAACTATATTTTATACCTTAATTAACCCAAATTATACTTTAATTAGATGCCTCTCTACAAGATTACCCATCAGGAATCATTTATCTTTGATTGAAGAGTTCCAGAAAGAAGGAACCCACTGTCTCCCAATGCAGCTATCTGTGAATAACTCGGAGTGTTATGGAGCCTTTTTTCTTATATCACATCTAAATCTTCCCTCTTTGAAACTTCTACCAATTGTTCCTAATTCTTCACTGTTACACAGAGCAAGTTTTATGTAAATAAATAGATATAGACAAGATGTATACAGCATAGTTATAAGGTAATCTGAGAAAAGGGGAACAGGAAAGCTTTCCTGCAGATGGTGGAATTTGAAGCTGTGTATTAAAGAAACCAACAAAACTAAGAGACAGAGGCAAAGATGGGGACACTGTTAGCTAATAAATAGGTGTTAAAATCTACTGTGTACCAGGCACTGTGTTAAGTGAAGAGGATACAAAAAAATGGCAAAATATAACCCTTGATCTCAAAGAGTTTACAATGGGGGAAATGATAAGTTAAAAAAATAAATAAATAAAAATAAATTACAAACAAGCCATTCCTAATAGATAGGAAATCATTAAAATAGGGAAGGCACTAGGAGAATATCCTAGTCAAGAAGAACAGCTCATTCAGTCATAGAAATGGAAGAAGTGAGATGGAAGATAGAGTTTTGTGCTCAAGGAATAATAAATAGGCCATTGTAGCTGTGTCATATCTACTTAAAATAGGGTAACATTTAAGAAAATTTGACCCAGTAAGGAGGGTGCAGGTTATGGATGCATATATATCTGACACCTGAGGGAATTGTTAAATGTCATCTATAGAAGTTGATACTTATATTCTATATTACACACCTCTCAGTTTAGCTAAGAATGCAGGAAAAAATAATGATAGATGTTGGAGGGGATGTAGGAAAACTGAAAAATGCTAATATATTGTTGGTGAAGTTGTGAACTGATCCAACCATTCTGGAGAGCAATTTGGAACTACGCTCATACTCTTTGATCTAGTAGTTCTCTATTGGGTCTCTATCACAAAGCAGTTATAAAAAAGGGAAAAGAAGCCACGTATGCAAAAATGTTTGTAGCAGTCCCTTTTTGCAGGGGCAAAGAACTGGAAAGTGAGTGGATGCCCATCAGTTAGGGCATCAGTTAGCTAAATAAGTTGTGATACATGTATATTATAAATATTATTGTTTTATAAGAAATGATCAGCAGATGGGGGCAGCTAGGTGGCTCAGATTATAGAGCACTAACCCAGATTTCAGGAGAACTTGAATTCAAATGTGGCTTCAGATATTAACACTTCCTAGCTATGTGACCCTGAATAAGTTACTTAACCCCAATTGCCTCAGCAAAGAAGAAAAGGAGAGAAGAGGAGAGGACAGGAGAGGAGAGGAGAGGAAAAGAGAAGAGAGGAAAAGAGAGGAGACGAGAGGAGAGGATTATTGTGCAGTATGATAAATATGGAAATATATATAGAAGAACTGCACATGTTTAACATATATGAGGTTATTTGCTGTTTAGGGGAGAGAATGGGGCAAAAGGGAGAGAGAAAAATTTGGAATATAAGATTTTGCAAGGATATTGAAAAATATCTTTGCAGGTATCTTGAAATAAAAAAAAATCATTATCAAATAAAAAAAAAATTTAAAAGAATTTGGTACCTATATTGTACTTTGAAGGAAATCTACATACAAAATTAAAAAGGATACACATTCCAGATGTGAGGGAATATCTATACAAAGTCAAGGCCCTGAGAAATGTATGTCTGGAACAACTAAAAGTCCAGTGTAAACAGATTAAAAAGTATATTAAAAATAAATATTATAAAATAAAATTGGGGAGTTGGATGGAGACTGTTATGGAGGACTTCAAATTTCAGTTGAAGATTTTTTATTTTATCCTATAGGCATTAGCGAGCCAGTAAAAATGTTTGGTTATGAGAGTGACATGTTCCTATCTGTGCTGTAGAATATCAATTTTGACAACTGGGTGAAAGAAGGATTAAACTGAAAATAAGGAATACAATTAAGAAGTCATTGCAGTAAATCAAGCAAAAGAGGAAGAGTCTGATCCAGGTTAGAAACTGTGAGTAAAAAGAAGAATATGCACATAAGAAATATTGTGGAGGTAAGTTGCCAAAAAATTAGTATTCTTCTGAAAGTGTTAAATTTTGTATTAAACAAAGAAAAACATAGTACCCTCTCATGCCTCTGTTACTGCCACCACAGTAATCCTAAAACATTTTTGGAATGATTATCTCTTCCAAACTACAACTATAAGCTTGTTGGCTTTCTTGGTTGCCACAGAAGAAAATAAACTTTCTAATTTTTTCTCAATAAATAATTGAGGGGGTAGACTTGAAAGAAGTATTGGAAGAATCAATGTGTATCTGATGATGGGTAGATCATCTATGAAGACCTCATGGTTAGAACTGGTGGGTAGTTTCAACTAATTGGCTATGACATTTCTTGAGATTTCATATCCAAAGGATTCTTAGCAGAAGAATCTATAGCCAAATATTCAGGCTCATGCCACATAGAAGCAGCTGATACAAAAGGGATTTTCCTCAAAGGTTCGATGATAATGTTAAAGAGGATTAAACCTGAGTGGATGAATCATACTCAGATAAGATAAAGTAGAAAAGCCGCTGAAAATCAACAAAGCAAAGCCACTGGGCTTTCTTTCATTTTATTTCCTTCTTTTGAGAAATAAAATTTGAGTTGATAATTTTGGCTCATCTTCCTTTAATTTGTTTTTTCTCATTGATTACACCTCTTTGAATGTAAAAGGCTCAATGTTTTGTGTGTCACTATTACACTAATATTGTGTGATATATTATTTTAAAGCTATCAGCTTGAAGCATGCAGTAATTTTCTATGATAATCTCAAGAACAAATTTAAGCAATGAAACAAGTTTACTCAGAACATGTCCCAAGTGCTTAGAGATACATGTCATAGGTGTGTTTCCCATTACTTAACATTAATCAGACATGAAAAAACTGATCTTGCCAATTGATATCAATTGTTCTGTGATTCCTAAAACAGAAAAATAATAGTTTCCTTATATGCACATTCTTGGTTTGGAGCTTGGCTTTTTTTTTTTTCTTTTTCTTTTTTTTTTTTTTTGGCCAGTTTTTAGAATTGACATTTCATATTCTCTATTTCTGTCTATGTCTCTGTCCTATTTCTCTCTGTCTCTGTTTCTCTTTTTCTTATTTTCTTCTCTTTTTCTGTCTCCCTTTCCCACACTCACCTCCTGCTATCACACTCCAAAATATCTCTGTCAGTCTTTCTTTGTAACAGCACTCCCACATCTTCCAGGTTCCCTATTTTTTTGCCTTATGTCTTTTTAACAATTTGACAATGGTTCCAGAATTCAAATGGAATTACATCCAGTGTTCCCCTTTGCTTTGGCTCTCTCCATTTGGAGATCTTCCTATAGTATTTCTTGCAACCCACTTACTGCAAGTGATTATCAAGTGCACTTTCCAAACATCTTTAATGATCTGCTTTTTGACTATAGTAAACCTTCCCTAATAACATTTCCAAGAGCCTGAAAAAGAAAGCAGCATATAAATCTCAAATGTTACAAGTGTGAAACATCTAATTCATGTATGCTTGCCAGAATTTTTAGAACCAAAAAGAAAAGCATGTGAGAGAAAACACCATGATGGAGAATATTATAAATGGTTTTTGCTAGAACTGAATATCGATTCTCAGTCTTTGGAAGTCTCTGACTATAACTAATCCAATTGTTTAGCATTGTTTGAAGTCGGTATGCATGATTAAAAGTTCTATTTATTGTTCTTCAAATGAAACAGCTATTAGGTAAGTATGGTGGTGGAAGTATCAGACTATTTACAGTTTAACTATTTAATCTTAAACCCAGATATCACTCTCTATATATCCCCACTGTATTCATCTTTTATACATAAATATATATGCATATAAATATATATACATATATATATGTATATATATATATATATACATATATATACATATATATATGTATATATATATACATATATATACATATATATATGTATATATATATATATAATGTTGCTCTCTACAAACCAGATCCATTTTTTATTGTCTCCAAAAATGTCAAATACAAACTGAGTAAATTTTCATGCTCAAGACAGACTAAAGGCTTAACAACCATGGATTGCCACAATGAATACTGAAAAACTTACATAATTCTTCAAAATTCAAAGTGGAATTTCAGAAAACCAGGAATCTTCAGTAGACCATGAGGCTTTTTGCTGTGGATGACAGCCAATTTGTTTGGCAAGTTACATAAAATTAACAAATAGTTAATAGCATTGCACTTGCCCTTATACTTCTAGGCTTAGTTAACCTTCTTTGATTTCAGTGAAGGATTATTATATGATAATGAAAGGGCATTTTACATACCTCATACTGAGTAGGAGCTCAATAAATATTTGTTGATTGGATTAAATTTGTTCCAAAATGTTTTGAGATTAGTAGCTTTTGTTCCAGTCTAATGGGGAAAAAAGATCCTTATGTTGACTCAACCTGGCTTTTTCCAATGAACCTTTTTTCTACTAAGGATCAGCAATAGTGTTCCCACCCAAGTTGTAAGTTTTGATTTGGAAAGTCTTCTCATTCAAAATATATTGTTAAGATTGGGAAAGGATTAGAGGAATCTAAAAGAGCTCTGCTAAAAGAAGGAGAATAAAAGTAAGAAAAAGGACCAAAGATTGAGGATTTAGAGGAATGAGACTCAAAGCATTTTTTTAAAAAAGAACATGGTAAAAGACATTTTTTTTTTTGGCTACAAGAATGAGCTAAAACAATGACTAAGAAAAAGAAAAAAGAAAAAACTACCATAGTAATTTGATAAAGCATAGGTCCATGTGATATAACTACTGTTATAAGTATCTCATTTGCAAAATAATAATTTCTTTCTTGATTTTTAAATACAAAATTTCCACCAATTGATATAACAGAAATTTCTATAGCCACAAGATTGAGGAATGCTTAAAGTTAGTTTTAAATAATTGGTAATTGCAGAATAATATGATAATTAGCAATAATTACTAGTCTTCAAAGAAATTAAAATATAGTATAGGTTGAGATCTTTATTGTTTTAAATAGTCATGGCCTCTAGTTTGAGCACAAACCAAGAAGCAGGTTCTCTTCATTCCCTTAAGCAACAGATCACCTCCCTGGTCTCATTTTCCTTATCTGTGAAATGGTGATCATACATTTTATATAAGATAATAGTTTCTCAGATCTGTCTGAGAAATTATGCCTTTATTAGGACAATTCATTACAAATTTTTTCCTAGTGTTTTGTTTTCCTTCTAATTTTGGCCATCTGAATTTTGTTTTTCAAGCTTTTAAATTTAACATTATTAGCCTTTCTAGAATATCAGGGAAGTTTTCCTTGATAATTTAAAAAAGTATCATGTCTAAGATCTTTCTTTGATAACAGCTTTCAAATAATTTAATAATTCTCAAATTATCCCTCTTAAATCAATTATAACATTTGTTTTTCCAATGAGATATTTCATACTTTCTTCTATGTTTTCTCTCTTTTAACTTTATTTTATTGTCTCTTGATATTTCAAGGAATCATTTAGTTTCTACTTGCCCAATTATGATTTTTGAGAAAATATTTTCTTCATTGAACTTTTGAATCTTTTTTTCTTTTTTATTTGCCCAATTCTCTTTTTAAGGTATTTTACTTAGTATTGCATGCCTCTTTTCCAAGTTGTTAATTGTATTTTCATAATTGTTTCCTTTTCTCTCATTTCTTTATCTCATTTTTTTTTCCTCTACCACTTTGATTTTGGATCAACTCATCCAGAAATTTTTATTGAACTTTTGTCCAATTTAAATTTTCCCCCATCTTAATCTTTGTTTGTAGTTATTTTGACTTTATTATCTTCTGAATTTATGTTGTGATCTTCCTTGTAACCAAAGTAGATTATTTTTATAGTAGTAGATATTATTATTATATATAGTAGATATATATAATTATATATATATTATATTATATATATAATTTATATAATATATTATATTATATATAATAATTATCATTATATAAAATAGGTTCTTTTTTGTTATTGTAATTTGCTTATGTTTCCCATGTTGTTTATGACTTCAGACTTTATGTTTAAGTTATCCTCTATTCAGATGTATGGAATGGAAAGGAATTTTCTCAAGCTTCAGCATTTTTTGCACTACAGTTTTCAGAGCTAGTTCTGTGATCTTCTGGTCTTTCCAAGGTGCTTTTATGATGTGAGGAGAACTGTGGTGAGTGTTGCCTTCTGATACTTACCCAGGAAGGATCCTCTGATTTCTTGGAATTACAATCACTATGTTCCTCAGATCCCATTTCTCCCTTGCCACTAGAAATAATTATACTGGTCCGCAAGGTCCTGGATCCCTTGGAATTGAAAGTGATGCTGCTCCTTGGGACCCCTGCTCTCTTAGGACCAGGACTTAATGATACGTCTTCTCAAAGTTCCTGATTCCTTTTCACTGAAAGTACTTCTTTCTGCCCTTCAACTATTACCCAGAAGTGGATAAAAGCAATGAAATTTGTCAAGCACTATTCAGTCTTGCATCTCATGACAGCACAGAGTTGCCCTGTAATCTCTTTCTCACCAATTTGCAGGTTTCATTAATATTTCTATTTTGAAAGTTCTCCAACCTACCTCTGTTTTCTGTCACCATGACCTAACTCCACAACTGGTCTTTTATCCATATAGACTCTGAGCCAGCCTTCACCACTATGTCACAGGTCTCACTTCTGAAAATTTGTTGGCCTAGAAGAATGTCTCATCCTGACTTTCTGTTGGGTCTCTCACTCCAGAATTCAATTTGAGACATTATTTAAAAATTTCTTGGAAGAGAATGTTGAAAGAGCTAAACTAAGTCCTTCTTCTGCTCTGCCATATTAGCTCCACTCACTGGAAGTCTTGATCTATTATTTATTCAGCTTTCATTTGGTTCTTTCTATAAATTTAAAATATTTAGTTTTTGTAGAGAACATATTATAAATGATTTTAATTGCATAAAAGGGAAAGTGCATTTAGCATTTTTAAAATGCGGAAGGACCCAATTAGCAATTGCACATATCAGAAGAAGCTAGTATGGGAAACCAACTCCTGCCAATTGACTAATGTTAGCAGCAAAGAACATAATGGATTAAAAATTACTCTAGTATGTACTGACTAAATGAGGGTTTCAGGGAACATTGAGAAAATGTGTAGCTTTACTATAAATTGACAAAAAAAAAAAAAAAAAGAGGGGTCCATGATATTGCCCACCATAGAAAAAAACTATCAGCACTCAACTGAGTGTGGAAAGGGAATGAGATCAAGTTTTTATATATAATTATATCAGTTGTCATTTGCTGAAAGATATATAGTTCATATTATCTCTTGCAAGCATATGAGACAGTAAGGTAACAATGAAATTCTGTTATTGGTGGATTGAGTAAGAGGGTTTTTATAGACTTTGTTGTTTTCTAGCAACCTTTAAAAAATAATGACTCCTTAGAAATGTGTGGTCAGAGGTCAGAATCCATGCACATCCATTCCTTCTAGAGATCAACATTTTACCAAGAACAAAATAGTAAGGCTACTTGGTATTTAATAATCAATGACTTTTTTTTTTTTTTTTTTACAAAATTATCCTATGCATACTGCATTGTGTATATCTACTTGAAAACATTGAGCAAATATCCTCTAATTGTTGAAATTAATTACTCACCACAAATCTGTGGAACAGATTTTTGTACCTAAGTTCTGTAATAGAAGGTTATGGTTAGAAAGCTAATAGAATTTCTATAAGGCAACAAAAGATGGTCATGCCATGCCATGCCAAGATATTACATGACATGATATAAAATACATAAGCTAAGAGAAGACAGGAGGAATTGGTCCTTACATTTCCTCTCATTTTCATCATTCATAAAAAAATTTACAACATCAAATACAACATCAAATATCTTGGGATAAACATGGCTAATACTCAAACTCTGTAATAATATTTTAAAAAATTATAAATCTTTTTTTTAAATCATCATCATTTCCCCCCAATATTCTTTCATCTTTCCTTCTCAGAGAATTAAGCCATATATGCCATTTTTAAAGACCAAAAAAAAAAAAAAAAAAGGAGAAAAGAAGGAAAGAAACATGAAGAAACATGTTGAAAATTTCTAAAAATATATGGAATATCACCATTTGTGGATCTCACACCTTGGCAAAGGGATGGAGTGGAGGTATTTTCTCATATCTCATTTTTTCAGCAATAATTTTTATTTGCCAGCTGTGTAATTTTCACTTTGGAGTTCTTGTGGTTATTCTTTCCATTTCCATGATTGTAGTCATTGTGTATATTGTTTTCTTGGCTTTGCATATTTCACATTGAATCAGTTCACATAGATCTTTTAATTTTTTTTTTATATTTGTCACATTCATTATTTCTTTGTAAAAATGTTTTTAATTCAGTTTTTTTTTTTTCATTTCATAAGTAACTCCAGGTTAAAAACAAAAATTCATTGATGTGATCAGGTATTTGGGGTTATTCAATTAAAATTACAAATTCATTAAAATAGGAAAAAAGTATGGATTAAACCAGTTGCTTTAAGTTGCTTAGAGAAAATACCATGATAATGCAATTTTTCACTTTTCTAATGAATGTTGCATCATATACATGTATTAAAGACATTGACTTATACGACTACCAATGACTCTTTTTCTGCTTTTCTAAAAGAAACTTTAAAAAGCAATATATACAGACTTTGTCTACACAGAGCCAATAATTTAATTTTTCACTGAATTACATATTCAAGGAAACCAAACTAATGATGATACAACTTAGAAATAATTTTAAATGGATATTTATTTGCCAGAAAGAAGTGAGGGATACACTAGAAATTATTGAGCAAGTATACACTATAAATAACCTCTTTGACGATATCACAAAAGCAATATTGAGATTCCAGAATCACAGTGTGAATTTCAGAATGTGCAGGAAAATATCCTGATAACATTATTTCAGATAAAGACCCAAATTAAGAAAGCACTGGTCAGCCTGACAAATGGAACTACTTCATCATTACTGTCATGATCATCATCATCACAAAGTTGAACCTGGTTGAATATAAGAAATCCTGGTACATAGCCAGGCACTGTTTTAAAACATTTCTCCCACTACAATCTTGTGAGGTGGATGTTAGAAATAGTATCAATACCACTGTTAAAATGAAGAAACAGAGGCTTACACAGGATAAATGACTAATAGCCTAGGGTCACATAGTTTGCAAATGTAAGAGCCAGTAATTGTATCTTCAGACTCCAAGACCTTCCCACTACTCCCTGCAGAGAATTTGGTAAGAACATTTGGATAATTAGTGCCAGGGATTGAGTGAAAGGAAGTAAGTTTGTAATTAAACACTGTTTGGCTGGGTTAAGATATGGTTATAGTGGAAATATTTTTTTCTTTAAATGCAGATCTGTTAATCTCCCAGTGAAAGAGGATTTGTGACCTGAGGCAAATAGAAATAGACCTGAAAGAATTTCTGAATAGAAACATTAGTGATTACTTAATGATTTTACATTCTACAGTATTTTTCTCCTGCATACTTCGCTAATATGAAGTGATAAGCATGTATGCATATAAATATATCTTTCATATATAATGCATTCATATATACATATGTGTATATACAACTCAAATATATGTGTACATATACACACATGCTTAACTATGCACATACATGTATGAAACTTTTAAATTCATTTGTCTATACACTTATAGAAAGTACATTTCCATATATGCATGTGTATAATGAATATATACATATAATGAAAAGGCAAATGTAACAGAATAAATATCACATGGGATAAAAGAGTAAAAGTTTTAGATAAAAGAAATGTTGAATTTTGTTTTCATTTTAAATTCATAATGCTATAGTCTTGATGAAATAATGATGATAGAAAAGGTTTTATTCAGAAGAATAAAATAGGGACTAGTAATATTGAGAAAAAGCATAACACCTTCTTATAGCCTCTCCAACATATATCATTTTGCCACAGGCGTAAACAAAAATGGACTTTCTTCAAAATAAAAGATTGCTCTGCTATTGTGTCACTCAGAATGAAACACTGTGCCACATGGCGTACCACTCTCTAGAGCTATGAGTCAAGAAACAAAATGTGTTTTTGAGGGATACTGAAAATATGGGTGTGGAAAGTTATGCTTGTTGAGAGAACATGGCCCATCTCTCTCTCTCCTCACACCCCCAACACTTCAACTCCAGTAGAGTAAGAACTAGAATCTTTTGTAAAGCACCATTATAGTATTAGAAAGTAACACAATCACAGAGGAGAGAAGAAAGCCTTAATATACAATGCCGTGAGTCTAAAAGGCCCCCCTGTGTGGAATACTGTAGCAGCACTAAGCCAGAAGAAAAGACCTAGCCAGCTAAATTGTCAGGTCTGAGAAAAGCAATGAAGCTGACTAGGAGAAACATTTCTTCCCCAAAGCCTATTTCCTTTTTAAAGTTAGACGAAGGTATAATGCTTTTCATTTGCGTAATTTCAATCTGTAACTTAACCCTAGCCTAAAGACTCTCTGATCTTATAACTATATATCTCAATTCCCACTTTACTGGCCCCATTGAAAAATGTTCTGGGGCTTTAGTGAAATGACTGTGAAAGGTAATCATGGTCATTGGTAGATTAAGGCTACAGGAGATAGTATAGATAATGGCATGCAGCCCTCATGATTTGAAGCTACATTCTCCTTTACCCTAAATAGGTAACACACCTTTTTGTACATATTCCCCCACTCCAAGTTATTTTCCCTTCTCCTTTTCTGTTGCCCCTAGCAGGTTATAGGAGTGGAGTGCTGGTGGATTTGCTTCAGTTAGTTCACATAAAGGCTGTGTTTTATATGATATCAAAATGAATTGTTGAATTTTTTAAAAATCAGTTTAATTATTTGACATCATATAAAAGAGAAAAGAGAGTGTTGTAAAAAATTCTACTTTGTTTTCAACCAAATTCATTCTATCATATGTGTTCATAGACACACACACACACACACAATCTGAGCCTTCTTTGATAGGTGATTACTTAATTTTCATTGTAGAAGACATGAAAAGAGAGTATGCAAACTGGCTGGCCTCTTCTACTGACTTATATAGATTATATGGTACATATGGAAAACCCTTTATTTGCGCTACTTCCTGTTTTCATTACCAATGCCATTCAGTGTGTTATTATGGAAAAAGGGGACCAAAGAACAGACTTACAAAAAGAAAGAAAAATAAAAAGAATAGATATATCTATATTGATATCCATATATCTATGCATTAATTTACTTTGAAAATAAATCTGCTAAGATCCACTTTGCCCTTGGTACTGTGAATTTTGTAATCCCACATGTAATAATGTGTCCCAGTAAATTTTGATCTGCATTGAAATTAACAATCAGTCAGCCACTTTATGAAATATTATCTTTGTTAGCTTTTCCAGTAACAAAAATATACTTTCAATTCTTCACATCCACATAGTACGTCTATTAAAGCAATCTGGGAAATTAGTTTGAGATAAACTGTACAGCAATTTTATTCATAGCTTCCCTGTATCTCACACTGTTAATCTGCATCACAGCTCACTAAATAGTGCCTAATGTTTATTGCATTTAACTGAATGTATACGATTCTGAGGGTACGCCAGGGACCGATTATCATAATTATACATGTTTCTATGGAAACCCACAAGTCTATCAGTTTTGATTCATTATATTGTTATACCTTCTAGCACTTTCTAATTATTAGGTGCCCATAAAAAAGTCTCAGTCTTGCTGTTACTATAGAAATGAGCTATAGACAGGCCTCAATTGTTAACCCTTAAAGGACCAAAATATACAGACTCAGACAGCTGGTACCTATTTATGCAATTGAAATAATTACTAATTTCATCTATTAATTGAACTCATCATAACTGATTTGCTATTACATGTTGTTAGAAATATTTTACTTGTAAAACTCATGAACAACTACATTTGGTTTTATAAAATTGTCCTAGCTGAGGATTTGGACCCCTGATATAGATCCTGAAATGACAAATAAGTATGACAATAGATGCTGAAAAAAGATTTAAGACTGAGTAGATAACCCCATAATGTCTAAAACAGAAATTCTTTCAGAAAAGCCATCTTTCTTTCTATCTATCTGGATGCTGGATGGGATATATATATATATATATATATATATATATATATATATATATATATATGTATGTATGTATATGTAAAGAGAGAGAAACATAGATATATCCACACATCATATATGTTTGTTTTTGCATATATGTGTGTATACATGTTCATATGTGTACATAATATCACAGACAAAGCTATGTTTGTGAGAATAAACATGGAATTATATGTTAAGTGATAAAGTAGATAAATCAGAGCAGATTAGCTAAAACCGAAATGCTCTAAGGGCCTCTAAATCAAACATGGAAAATTGCTTCCTAGCAATATGGTTATTTAGGTATAATTTAATATTGTTACTTAAATTGTAATTTGTAATTTAATATTTTCATTTTACTTTTCCTCCTCCATTTACTAACAGAACCCCATGGAAATTGAAAGGGACTGAGCAGTTTCATTGTCTCTCTAACCCTCCTGCTATTATAGTTTTCAATTAGAAGTGCCTTTTAATTTAGATCAGGAAAGCTCTCCTAAAGTGACAGCTCGTCCTTCACACTGCATATCTATTTATTTTGGAAGTCAACACACCATTCAATAACCTGAGAACAGCCCTGATTGCTATGCTAATAGTATTCAAAAATATGTCGACACCAATCGAAACAAGTAAACTAAGGCTAATTCATAAAGTGAATAATAAAAGGCAAATGGAAGCCTTTCATACCTTTTTACTTCTTCGGCTGGAATCTTAGCCAACAGATTTAATTTTCCCCCACCCCTAGGGGAAATGAACACTATATGATAACCACACTAAAATTAAATTTTGCCTAATATTACAGCCCCTTCTATTTGGTGCAGCTTGTTTTATTCTAGAAAGCTACAGTCAAAAGCAGAGGAAACAATGACCTTATATGTTAATGCTTTCAAGCACCAGCAGAGTCCCTCTTCCTGCTGCATCTCTCTCCAGCTCGAAGCTAAATGCAATTCCTTTTACAAGGTTGGGGGAGGAAAGGGATGGACAGAAGAATTCTCAATGTATGCCCATATTAAAAGCCACAGCAGCCCATGTTTCTTAAGCTTTTCTCCATGTGCAAGCCTAAACCTCAGCCTCCCTTAGCATCTTCCAGCCAAATTAGGAATCAATCAAATTGAATAAGCAACAAAAGATATGGACATTTTCATGTTTAAGTTAAAACTCTTTTAAAGGAAAAAGACTGATCAAAGCTCTTTGTTCACAACTCTTATGTGATCATTAGCATTAGAGAAAAGTAGATTTAACATTAAATGGGAAATTTAAAGTAAATTAGGAGTAAATTGAATCAGATACTTATAAAATCTCATTAATTAGTGTATGCATATATTATTACACATATATATGTATATATATACATATGTATGTATATATATGTTGCAAATTAATTAAATTTAATTCAGATTAAAATTAGGCATCCTCCCATAGCTGGATATAGGTTATCTGGAATAATTCAGCTGTAGCTACATAATTCTGTTACCTATCCAGTAAGATTAAATTATACGTTAATAGTAAATGTACCATTCATATTTGTTTTTCATCCTGTAATTAGCAGTTAGTTCATTAAAACACATAAATAAATATATATATATATATATATATACATATATAGTGGTTTTCTATGATTTTTAGCTGAGCAAACATCCTCAATAAAAGCTAAAACATAAATTAACAAAATATAACAATAGGTAGATAAATGCATAGGAAGGAGTTCATATTGTTGGACAAAATAAATTTAAAGAAGGAAAATGACTTTTAGATCAAGATCTTAGAAGAATAGCCCTTTAACAGGGAGACTAGAAGTTGTGTATAAGAGGAACAGTTTCTTCTAATTTGCTCATCAATATCATTGTTAAATTAAGGAATCATGAGGCCAGAGAAACAGACTGAATCAGGAAAGTGGTTGGACAAAAAAGACTAGCAAAGCAAAAAGTATAAGAATGAAGCCTATCAGCATAATGCTAGAGAAAATGAGTCAAGATAGAGATTAGAGAGTATTTAATAATTTTATTTGAAAGGGAGAGATTTACTGGAACCAAATGGATCCATGGTTGGGTCCCAGGGCTGAATAAGACTATCCTCTCCAAGAATCCAGATAACAATGTGAGTTCTCAATGACTATCATGATTAGGAGGGAGGGGTGGTTGAGCAGAACAATTATAAACTGAGGCAGAACAATTCAGGGTAACCAAGTCAGGACAATTTAGGGAAACTGAGTCAGGACAATTAGGGAAACTGAGTCAGGACAATAAAAGAGAACTGTGGCATAACATCACCACTTGGAACAAGACTTCCCCCCCCCAAAAAAAGGTATAGTTTCTGTGTTCTATACCTTCTCCCTCAATATATGCCTAAATTTTCTTTAAAAAATAAAATTAAAAGATGATTTATCATTCATGGCTGAATGTCAAAATCCTAGAGTAGAGACCCAGTGAGAACAGATTCTAGCAACTAAATCCAATAGGAATTACATTATTTTTCATCAACCAAACTGTTTCCAGATTTATCTGTATTTGCACGAATTTGCTACTAAGCAAACTGTCTAGCATGTGGTTTTCTAAATCCTAGATTTCTGATGCTTTAAGGAAATGTGAATAAGATTTTGTGAGCCATGGTTTTCCTAAAAGAGAGAGGAGAGAGATATTAGGATACAGGACTATTGTGAACAAGGAGCCATCCAACCTGCAAAAAACCCTTTTATTTCAAGACACTAACTCCACAATGGCTCCAGCCAAATACCTCGCCTGGCTCCTCACAAAGAGGAGATGCCGTGCCTCTCTCCTGAATGTGAAGTGGAGAGATAGTGTTGCTTCAATGGTTTCCTATTCAGTTGCCTCTGGGCAATGGGTCTTTTTCCAGAATAATTACTAGGAGGCAGAGGAGGAAATGGCTTAGTACCAGATCAGGAAAGAGAGAAGGTAGATGGATGGCAGAGGTGAGCTAGGTAGGATAAAAAGCAATTGGATCTTAGCTAAAGTGGATACAAAATAATTTGTGTGCCTGCTCAATGGCAGTCAGATTGACTATGACCCTCTCACTATAGATGCCCCATCCCCCATTTTCTTCCTCTACCTACACACTTATCCAACCATTGCAAATTAAAAACCTTTACCCACAGACCTCCCATACCATTAGTTCTTAAGATTTATGGCCACCTCTCACCCCTCAGCACACATTTGCTCTGTCTTTGAAATCAGTCCTATTTAGGCTTTTCTAGGTTAGAGGCAGGTAGTATATAAAGAATATAGACAAAGTGCCTCTGAAAATAAGAAGGAGAAAATGGAAAGGAAGAAGAATTGAAGCAATTTTAATTTGTTCTTTTCAGGTGCTGAATGCTATTTTACTTAAAAGAAAAAAATGAAATTTAGGAAGTTCAAAAGAAACACTTTTGACTTTTTAAATCTTTTTTAACTGTAAATTTTAAAACCATTTTTGATGATTAATTTAATATGATCAAGAGCAAAAAGAAGAGGTTTATTTTTCTTTTGGCACTTTTATTGGCCCCCTTGTTTCTCTGAGATTAATACATCTAAAATACCAATTGTAGAAGGAGGAGTGATTTGGATAAGTATTAGGGCAATGATGCTGGGTAGTACATCAAGAAAGCACATAACTAAGGGGCTTTTAGAAAAACATTAGGATGTGTTCATGCCATTTGGAGAAATTAATCAGGAAGTATTTATAATTATCTTCTATTTTGTGATATATGAAGTTTAAATACCTCAATATCTTCAGGAAAACATAGCATGAAAAACTCTGGCAGGGCATTGACATGATCTTTGCCCTTATGTGAAATATTTAGGGACAAAGTTATACAAAGGGAAAAAAAAAGGATAAATGATAATAGCTAGAAACAAATTTTCAGTGAGAAATGATGTTATATATAATAAATACAGCCGTATTCATTTCTCAGTATAGCTTTTTTAGACCCTACACCGAACAAGAAACTCTGCTAGGTGCTAGAGAAACGAGGATAAATAAAAAGAAATCATTTCTGCTCATTTATTCTGAGGGAAATGAAAATTTGGTCACAGATTAAGAAAGAATATGGAATTCAATAAATTAAGAAATAAATTGGTGGTCAAAAATATTAGCAAGAATTTATTAAATATTTACTATGGGGCAGTGAATAGCTAGCTGGTACAGTAAATAGAACACCAGATCTGGAGTCAGGAAGATTCATGTTCCTGAGTTCAAATCTGAACTTAAATACTTACTAGCTGTGTGATCCCTGGCAAATCATTTAATTCTATTTGCCTCAGTTTCCTCATCTATAAAATGAATTGGAGAAGTCAATGACAAACTAGTTCAGTATCTTTCAAGAAAATGCCAAATGGGGTCACAAAGAACCAGACATGAGTGAAAATGACTGAATAAGTCATGTGGCAGGCACTATGCTGAGTGTTAAGCATAAAAATGTAACAAGATCATGAAATGCAAAATATTCTAAATATTTGTGAAAGGAAGGACAGAACAATAGCTCAAAATAATTGTGTGTGCTTGTTTGTGTATTTGTTTATTTTGTATTTAAAAAAAAATAAAACCTAAGTGCATTTTTGAGCATACCAAAAGTAATAAAGGTGGATAGAGAGACTGAAGTTACAAGAGAGAAAGGGTTATTGAGGGACCAAGGTTCCAAAAAAAACTTGATAGAGTCAGGTAAATAAATAAAAGCAAAGGTCCTTAGCCAGGAGTGTCATCAATTCTGTCACAGTTTATGAACTGAAGAATATCAGTTGTGTAGAGAATGATGGAGCCCAGAGAAGTGGGACTGATAAAATTAGAAAATCTGTGGAATTTCAATGGCCATGATTGGCCATCAATTCTGATGGAAAAAGAATATATTCGATTCTGGAGTTTGAAAAAACAAAGAATGGGCAGCAAGGGATGGGAAAAGGAGTACAAAAACATTTAATTTTCAGAAAGCAATAAATTTCAGTAAAAACAACATAAAATCATTATGGAATATAAAATCAATGAATATGAGCTCATCAAAAGGCAGTATAGTGATAAATATATGATAAGCTGAATGAAGAAGAGAAATTTAATACAAAACTTTCAGAGAGTAATTTCAATTAGCAAATATTTCACAATAAAGGAAACTGAGTTGAAATCCCATTGAAGGTAAAGATATCACAAAAAAATTGTAAAATCCCTTGAAATTCCATTGCAGTAATGTCACAAACTACCATAATAGTTCAGAAAAGCAATTAAATAATCAAGTGAAAAAATGGATAGAAACTACTTTAAATGAAGCTCTTAGGGAAGAAATTAACATAAAGAAGCCTGATATTTGTTAATTTATAACAAAAGATAGACATTTTCTTTGTAACAGCAAATTCTCTGAAAAGGAGAATGACAAAATGGAAATACAAAAATTCACATAAAGAAGAAAAAATAATAGATTAAAAGTACACAAGTTGGAAGAACTCATATGAATTTTATAAAAATAATAGTGATGGAATTAAATTGAATATAGAATGCATCAATGTAGTGGAAAGAATAAAAAAATTAGTCTATTATTGACTTTGCCTATAATTATCTGTGTAATATTAGTCAAGTAATTAGGTGATTATTCCTCTGTAACTCATAATAACATCAATTGATATCATTGGTCCCTTTCAAAAATGAAGGATCAACAACAAAAACAGTTTTGATTAGGTACATAGAATTGCTGATGAAAGGAATTTTTGAGGTCATTTTACCCATGTTCATCTCATTAATAAAGAAATGAGGTAAATAGGGGTAACTAGATGGAATGGTGGATAGAGCACCAATCCTGAAGTCAGGAGAACCTGAATTCAAATCCAGCCTCAGCCACTTAGCACTTACTAGTTGTATGACTCTGGGCAAATAACAACCCCAAATGTTTCACAAGAAGAAGAATAAGAGATGAAGTAAATAGAGATGAAATTATTTTCTAGAAGTCACATAGATTATGTGAGGCAGATCATAAATTTGAAATTTGTTCTTATGAATCTAGTCTATACAGAGATGCCTTTGTTTAGTCCTTGTCTGACCACTTCTCAGTTTTCTTTCCCAGTTTATAATACATATCATGCTTTCTAACTGTTGATATACACTAAGGCTCTTTCCTAAATTTTGTCTCTTTTTGTTTTACACTTTTTCATTTGGTAACCTCATTATCACACATTGAGCTAATCTCTGCAGATGACTCCTAAATCTATATATGTATCCTTTGTTTCTCTTCTATTTTCTAATTTTTTACCTGATATTGCACATTTCAAACTACATCTTAAAATCAAAAGGTCCAAAAACATTATATTATTCCCAAATCTACTTTCCCCCCAAACTTCTCTGTTCCTTTCAAGGGTATCATCATTGTTTCATTCAGCCAGATTCCTTAACTCATCATTCTGCTTTAATCTACATAGGCAATCATTTTTAAATTTTGTTTCTAACTCCATAACACCTTTTGCATTCAGGCTTTCTCTGTACCAAAATGGCCCCTACCTTAGTTTAGACATGCATCATTTGTAGATTATTACAAAAACCTTCTAGTTGAGCTCCCTGCTTCAAGTCTTTCCCTTCTTTGATTCTACAAAGCTGCTTTATGCATCATTTTCTTACAGTGTAGATTTGACTACATCACTTCTCTACTCACTAAATTTCATCATTCCCTTATTGGATAAAAAATATAAGCTCCTCTGGCTTTTTAAGCTCACCACAATCTTATCCCAATATAACTTTCAAGATTCAAACATATACAATTACGCTCCTTCCTCTGCTATATGGTCTAACCAAACTGGCATCTTGTTTTTTTTCCTTCATATATAATCTTCCCACTACTATGTGCTTGCTTTTGCATAGCTTGTATCTTGTCTCAAATGTACTCCCTTCTCAATTCTTAGATTAATTATTTCCTTCAAATTCCTCTCTAAGCTTTACCTTCTATTAGAAACTGTATCAGCTACCAAATATTTGCTGTTATATTCTCAAAAATCTATCTGTGTCTGTGTATATATAATACACACATATGTAATACTTCATTAAAACTGAGACCTGTTGAAGACCTTAGCTTAAAAATGCCAAAATTTCTCATTTCACCTATGGCCATTTCCAGTCATCTTGATCTATATCTTGCCACTTTACCCAGATGGTTTCTGGAGGGGAAAATGAGGAAGATGACTTTGCACAGACCTCCCTCATCTAAATCCAATATATTTACATGTCAGTATCACCTCTCTGGTTTTATGGTCTTCTTCTATGAAGAATAAACTATAACATATATGTATGTACATTTGCATCTTTCCCCCCAATAGAAAGTAAGTTACTCAAAGACAGGGACAGCTTCATTTATGTCTTTATCTAAAAGATGTTGGCAAACATTTGTTGTTACCTTTTGGATCATTTTAGTTTTGTCTTAGTCTTCATGATCCCTTTTGGAGCAAAGATGCTAAAGGGATTTGTCATTTCATTATGCAGCTCATTTTATAGATGAGGAACTGAAGCAAGCAGAGTCAGGTGATCTAGCCAGGATAAGTCTTAGACTAGACTTGAACTCATGAAGATGAGTCTTCCTAATTCCAAACTCAGTGCTTTATTCATTGTGCTGTCCAGATGCAACAAAATATTATTAATTAATTATTATCAAACTGTAAAAATAATAAAAAACAATTATTGATAACAATAATTAATTTGTATACTGGTTTGTGATGATAAAACAATTTCACATTTTTCCTTAAATATTGTGAGAAAAGAAATTCAAACCTTTTTATTCTCATTTTATAGATGAGAAAATATAGATTTTAGAAAAGTTAAATGACTTGCTTACATTCATACAGATAGGGAGAAAGGAAAACTTTGAATCTAGATCTTCACAATTGACTAACTGTATAAAAATAGTAAATAACCAAACTACTGGATCATCTTTGGACAAAGCACTATACAGGGCCAGACTTTTAAAGGGTTGCTTCTTGATTCCACTGAAATATCCAAGAAAGAGAAAGATATATCTCCACCTAGTCGGTTTAATTAAACTCACCGCTTGTTTTTTTTACCTTATGCATATATTCTATGCACTATCATTTGCTATGATCAATAGGGGGAAGGTAAAAGGAAATATGACAAAAGGCACAAGATCTTATGTATTTATTTTCATTGATTCCCTACTTGGGGCTTCATTTTGCTTCAGGGAATACTGGAACATCTGGATTCTAGTAAGGGGTATACCAATAAACATTTTATTGCTGGGAAGAGGACAAGAAATGTCCATATAGCACATTTCAAAATTTAATCTACATCATTAATATTTTCTCCATCAGTTTCATGCATCTAGGTAATTGATAAAATAATAAAGCAAGCCCTGATCTGTAGCATTTTGTCAATTTTTCAGGTATAAATAAATGCTCATAATGAAAAATTTAGTAATCAGCTCTTGAGAGCCAATCTGAGCTGATTCCAGCACACCCACTATTTTGATCACTCCCCCCCCCTACACCAAATATTCGAAAGTGAATTTGTCAATTTGAACAAATTACTTAAACTCACAATTTCAAAATTCGGAATTAGATGACACATTATAAGTTATACAATTCAAACCATATCTGACCCTTTACAATATGTAGGGCATATTCTTTAACTGTTTCCTAAAGACTTCAAGGGTATCCAGCATTTTCCAAATAATTCCATTCCATTTAAAAAATAACCAACTATTAAGAAATCCCCCTTTCTATCAAACTGAAATCTGGCCCCCTGTAATTTCTGACCATTGTTCTTGGTTGTCCCTTCAAGATAAATCTAATCTCCCATTCTACAAGAAAGCCCTTAAAATAAGGTACCTTCTCTAGACTTCATCTGTAGAGTGAAAGGTTTGAGATTAGATGATCTTTAAAGTTTCTTCCTTGTAGTATGTCTTTCTTCTTTAGAGTTCAAAGCACAGTCAGAAGCATCATCTTACTATCTTCACAATATACCTAGGAAGTACATAGTCTGATACTTTTATCACAGTTTTACAGATGGTAAATCTAAAGCCGAGAAGGCTTCTGTGACCTTGTCAAGCTTGTAGAATATTTCCTTTTTTGTCATTTCTATATCTCCTAAAAGAGAAATGAATATGAAAATATTATATATGATTTTCTTCAATGGATTTTATTCCAGCATCTTCTACAGAAACATAATATGTAATCTGGATGCAATACATAATATGAATGTATGTAATATGTGCATATAATAGGTAAATGTATAGATGGAACTAATAAACTGTCACATCTAATTATATCACAATTTAAGAGATCATCTTAAAACTAGGAATAATTTTAGCTTTAGAGTAAATTAGGAATCATTTTTCATTGTTGTTACAGCAATATTAAATCTGCAACCAAAATCAGTCATTGAACTGCTAAGTGGCCACTACCTAGATAAATTCTGGTGAAAGTAGAAAGGAAATCATTGTGTGGGTTTGTTTGTTGTTATTGTTAAGTCATTTATCAACTCTTCATGATTCCATTTGGGGTTTTCTTGGCAAAGATACTGAAATGGTTTGTCATGTCTTTTTCCAGCTCATTTTATGGAAGAGGAAGCTAAGACAAACAGGGTTAAGTGACTTTGTCAGGATCACACACAACTATTAACGTGTCTGAAGCCACATTTGAATTCAGGAATATGACTTCTTCTGACTTCAGTCCTGGCATTCCAGACACTGTGCCATGAAGTTGCCCCATGTTTTAGATTAGTAAGGAATATGTCCGAAACCCAAAAAGGATTAAAAGGGATTGTACCATTAAGGGGTGAGTCGATTCTCCACAAGCTCCCACAGCCATCATGCTTGAAGGATTGCAAATCAGCCTTTACTGACACAGATATTGCTTGTGAATTGGGAATGAAATAAATCTGAGGCAAAAGGGAAGAAGAGAGCCATCAGAGAATGCAACTGCTTCTCAGTCTCTTGTATTGTTATCATCCTCTCACATGAAGGGATCTGTACTGCAGGTCAGCTACTAGAAGGTTGTTCCCATAATAATAAATTAATTTAGCAACTCAATTGAATTAAGGAGGTAGAAAAAAACTGCCTTGGATGATATAATCTATACATTCAAAATAAGCCAATATTGTATTAAGCACTTACTGTGTGCCAAGAATTGTTCAAGGCATTGAGGATGCGTGAAGCCATTCCTGACTTCACAGAGCTTACATTCTAGAAGAGAAAAATCATGTAAAATATAAGTGAATAAAAAATATATATATATATATACAATTAAATGAAAAGTAAGGAGGATAAAGATACATTTTCAGCTAGTGAGGTCATGAATAAGAGTCTTCCTGTAGGAGACAGTGCTTGAGATTGGAAGGAAAATATGGGTTCTAACATGGATAGTTGACAGAGGGAAGTTTTCAACCATATAGGACAACTGGTGCAAGGCAAATAGATGAAAGAGAGAATGTTTATAAGGAACATCAAGGAAGACAATCTGGCTAAACTGAAATGTTTTATGAAGGAGAAAAATATTAATAAATCGATTTTTCTGGGATTATTAGGTAAAATGGAGCCAGACTTAAGGTGGCTTTAAATGATATTCAGAGGAGTTTGGATTTGATTCTAGAAACAACAGGAATCTATTGGAACTTTTTGACCAAGAGAACAACATGGTCAAACCTGTGCTTCAGGAATTGAAGTCTTGACAAGGATGGCCCACTGATGCATTGTTGGTGGAGTTGTGAAAGAATCCAGCCATTCTGAAGAGCAATTTGGAACTATGCCCAAAAAGTTATCAAATTGTGCATACCCTTTGATCCAGCAGTGCTACTATTGGGCTTACATCTCAAAGAAATACTAAAGAAGGGAAAGGGACCTGTATGTGACAAAATGTTTGTGGCAGCTCTTTTTGTAGAGGCTAGAAACTGGAAAATGAATGGATGCCCATCAATTTGAAGAATGCTTGGGTAAATTATGGTATAGGAATGTTATGGAATATTATTGCTCTATAAGAAATGACCAGCAGGATGAATACAGAAAGGCTTGGAGAGACTTACATCAACTGATGCTGAGTGAAATGAGCAGAACCAGGAGATCATTATACACTTCAACAACAATACTATATGAGGATATATTCTGATTGAAGTGGATATCTTCGACATAAAGAAGATCTAATTCAGTTCCAGATGATTAATGATGGACAGAAAAGCTATACCCAGAAAAGGAACACTGGGAAAGGAGTATAAAATGTTTGCACTACTGTCTTTCTACCCAGGTTACTTATATCTTCAGAATCCTATTCTTAGCGTGCAACAAGAAATTCAGTTTTACACACATATATTGTATCTAGGATATACAGTAACACATTTAACATGTATGGGATTGCCTGTCATCTAGGAGAGGGAGTAGAGAAAGGGAGAGGAAAATTTGGAAAAGTGAATACAAGGGATAATGTAAAATAAAATTACCCATGCATATGTACTGTCAAAAATTTATAATTATAACATTTATTTTAAAAAAGGATGGCCCAGAGAGAGAAGGGTCTTAAGGAACAGAAATCAAGTGGAAAGCTACTAGAATATTCCATAGGAATGTGGCATAATATAGAATAGTAGTCTATGTGAATGAGGGGAAGGGAATTGAGTTGAGAGATGTACAGATATAAGTGAAAAGAATATAAGATTGGCTATGGAGGAAAAGGGAAAGCAAGAAAATTGAAGATCCGAATTTATGAACTTGTATAACTAGGATAATGGTGGTGCATTTAAGAGAAATACTGAAGTTCTGATGGTTAAAGGAAGTACAAAGAAATACAAATTCTGTTTGGATATATTGAGCTCAAGTTGCCTATAGGATACCCAATATCCATATACTAGTAGGTAATACTCTAAGGGAAATACATGCTATGCGGGACTGAACTTTAAAAAACTTTCATGCATCTCCTAATTTTTTCCATGTAAATAAGAGATGACTTGCCTTTACTCAATTAGAGATAGTTATATATATATATATATATATATATATATATATATATATATATATATATATATATATATATATATATATATATTTTTAAAGACCAATGATCTTGATTAAATGTTATATTGATTATTCTATTCCATAGGTAGATTAATTTTCACTCTTGACCTTTATAGGTATTCTATATATTTATTTTCTGATACAATAACATAACATAGATGTAGTTTTAAGGGAGTACTCTAGGAAAAAAAATCCAGCAAGGATAAAATCTGGCAGCTCCAACAAAAATGGAAACACTTTGAGGATGATCATGTTAATGGGTTGTGACTCTGTCTTCATAGCACAAGCCAAGCTAAGTGAAATAAGGCTAAACTTCTAAAAGGAAGCTTGAAGATGATGAATTTGTTCATTAGAATATCTGTAAAGGCATTAATGGAGTACATCCATACACATGAGATCATAGATATTTGATATATTGAAATACATATATGCCAAAACTTTGAATACTTCTGCAAGTATCAGTGGGGGAGATCTCTCCCTGACCTCATGGGAGAAGATTGTAGGTGATTGCCTAGACAGTGAGTTTACAGATGCATAGCAAGATTCTGCTCAATTGTTTGTCATAACAATGTACTTTATTCCCACTGGTCCTGAAATTCTCATTATTAGGATTAGTTCTTTTGAGTAAGATTACAAATGCAAGAACTTGCAAATGCATGTTTTTTTTGTGTGGGCCTGATCTAAATGTTTCTTTTTTAATCTGGCACATTTTAAAATAGATAGATTGACTGTCTTCAATAGACAGATAAATTAAGTGAGACTAGCCTTCAAGCAATTAGATATAAGACAAGATGGTTTCAGTTATGTTAAGGAGACAGAATGGAATGACTAGATCTAGTTAGCAAAAATTAGCAGAAATAACTAGCTAGCAATAGGAAATACCTTAGGGATGGATATGTTGTCTGTGTATAGGAAAGAATTAGTATGAGTAAGAGATATTAACAGGAAAAGGACCAAAAAAAGACAAGGATAGGAATAAATTTTATTAAAATTATTAGTGAATTTTGTCTACCTGCAATTATCACATTTGTTTAAACATCACACCTTATTGCTTTTGGAAACTTTATTCTACCTACAATTAGATTTGTGGTTTCCCTCTCTTCTTTTTTTTTCCTTTTTTTGCTTATTTCCAGGCAGAAAGAGTGAGAGAGAGAGAGAGAGAGAGAGAGAGAGAGAGAGAGAGAGAGAGAGAGAGAGAGAGAGAGAGAGAGAGAGAGAGAGAGAGAGAGAGAGAGAGAGAGAGAGAGAGAGAGAGAGAGAGAGAGAGAGAGATTTGCAATGGAAAAACAGAAGACTATGTTTTAGTAGCATGGGCACTGGCACTGTAATTAAACGATAGGACAAGGTGCCTGTAAATAAATCCAGTCTGAGCAGTTTCATCTTTGAGATCAATTTTCATGCTGTTGGGGCAAACCCTACAGGCATTGCATTCCAATACCTCATTTGGGGTCATCTCTTTTCCTCCACATATTAAAGTCCCTGGGCTCTCTTCCCTTTATTGCAATGGCTGCCATGGCAACGATTCATACACTCAGGAAGATCGAAGATGGGGCCCCTGTGAGGCAATCATTAATGGTATTCTGGCCAGCAGGTGGTGCCAAGAAGACAGACAGTTCATACCTATTTCTAACCATTCACTCTCTCTCCTATCATCCCATCCCCAGACAGCTACCATGAGATCTGAAAAATAAACATTTGTTGAATCAAATTGAGGAAACCTGAACTCACTGAAAATGGTTATTCCACTGTTCCAAGAAGAAAGAATAATAGTGACTCTTTGGAATCTATTTTAAGAATTCCTAAGGATTTCTCTTTCAATTCATATCAAAATACCACTTAGGAATGAGAGATAATGAAAACTGCATAAACATATCCTAGTTGAATAGCATGAACATTGCAGCTGAAGACAATTGTGGTACAGTCTTAAAAAGAGAGGACTCAGAACTGGAGGAGCCATTTTTGAGTTTGACCTGCCTCATTTCCTAGATGGGTGACTCTGGAAGGTCATTTATACTCCCTTAGGCTCAGGAGTCTCATCTAAGTATAATAAAAGTTTCAATGGCTACATCACAGAGTTTTTTAATAAGGGTAGTGCTTTGTAAATCTCAAAGTGTTATATAAAAGTGAATTTTTATCTCTCCCAACCCCCACCCTAGAATTCATATATTTGATTTTGTTTCCTATCCTCATAAGATACAGAAATATTAGCTTCCCTCCTTTTCTATATTGAAAAATTTCCTAAATGCCTTTTTGTGGTTCCCTGGTCTTTAGAAATGAAGCATTTTACTTCCATTCTCTTTATACTGATAAACTACCCATTATGAATTTAAAGTGAGAGAACATGTGCTCTTTATTTTCTTCCCCTGCTCACTATATACCATAGAATACTATTCCATTATGTGCTCACAAGTGAAGCAAATCTTCACCAAATTATGCCAAATAGTCTACTAGATCAGTTACAGATCAGTTGATTGAATAACACTTCTATTGTCAAGACAGAATAGCATGTTGGTAATATTCCTGTTTTATTCTGAATCAGAATTAACATGAAGTATTCAACATTCTTTGACAGGGAAGAAAAAGCTAAGACAGCCAACAAAGTGTTCTCTGGGCCTGAAATGGACTTATCTTTGAAGTTTCAAATGGCAAATTCCATCTTAGCAAATTCTTAGTTATATACCTAGGGGAGAAGGATACCTATATCTGACTAAATATTTATCAAATATTAATACACTTAGCTAATTAATTATTAAACATGCATTCCACTTAACTATTTTAACTTTTTGCTGCTGATTTTTTTATTGCTTGGCTGATATCTTCTGTGGAGATTTCAAGAAGGAGCATAATAGTTAACTCAGCAAATTTTATCAGTTACAAGGTTATATTACATTGACAATAGATACATGTGAAAGTCCTTAGCAATCATTTAAAATAGAATGCTTTAAAGATATGTTTATACATTCAGCCTTTTATACATCTACTCCTTTTTTAAAAAGCCTTAGTAATCCATTAGGTGCTTTGATGAGAATAAATTTTAAATCATATCACAATAACAAAATCTGGAATTATTTATTGTTGAGAGAATTAATGCTTTGTTTTAGTATTTCTGTGGTCATTCTCTAGACAGAGAAAATGCACTGTGCCATGATTTTTTTTCTCTGCCAGATCTTTTTCATCTTATGTGGAAAGAGCATGAAAATGGAATCAAAGAACCTAGATTCAAAGACCAGATTGTGTTGCTTAGTAGCCAGGATACCTTGAGAGACATGCAGCATTTTCAAGCCTTAATTTTTCCATCTGTAAAAATGGAGGGAAGTATCATCTTGGTTTCAACCAACTCAAAAAAAAATTATAAAGATACAATGACAATAACATATAAAGTGTTCATGTAATCTATAATTATAAAATATGATGAATATTTCAGAAGTGTTGTCTCTGTTTTTTTTAAATCAGGAATGGAAAAATATGGAAGAAATTAAATATCCCTGACACTGAATCCCTATTCAATGATGTCAAGACCATCAGAAGCAAGAGAACAAAGCCTAAAGGGATCACATAATAATGTGGTTACCACGAAGGTCAGCCACATGCAAGTGTGGCTTTAGAGGATAATGGATGAATGTAAAAGAAACAACCCATGTCACTGGACACAGGATTAACACTGGGCCACTATGCAGAATTTACACTCTTCAGAAGAACATCAGCTCTTTTATGGAATTCAATCACTGCTTTCTCTTAAATCTAGATACTTGTAGGTTTTCTGGACAAAAAATAGAATAAAAATCATGCCCCCATGCATTCTGCATCTCTACATTTTAATGTTCAAATTTGCTACTGTATTATGACTTTTCCTCTCTATAATCTGGTCATGAGGTTTATCTCTTACAAATGTTTCACAGAACATTACAACTTTTATTTAAATACTAAAGTAATTAAAATTCCTTCTAACATTGACAAATATTCACTTGTATAGATCTTTAAATTATAAAAATAATATAAAAATTCAAGGCATTTAAAACATTATTCATAACATTATAGTAAATTATATGAAAACATACAATTTTATTTGCTTTCTTAGATTCAAGAAATGCTAATAAGTAAGCAATTAGCTTCATATAAAATAATTAAATTCATTAACCATCCATACTAAAGGTAGACCTGGTAAATGTATATGTAATTTTCAGGATTTCTGGCCATTCCTTACATGAAAATCCATTATTATAAACAAAAAATAAATGTATAAATTAATGAATTAGTAAATTTATATATGGATAAATAAACAGGTAGATAGGAAGATAGAAAGAAAGGAAGGAAGGAAGGAAGGAAGGAAGGAAGGAAGGAAGGAAGGAAGGAAGGAAGGAAGGAAGGAAGGAAGGAAGGAAGGAAGAAAATAATCCAACATTCTTAATAGGATACATTCATGTTATAAAACATGGTTGGCATATTTGATTACTCTTCACTAATACAAATGCTTGATATAAGCTGCCATGTTTTCAGATGTGGGAGATGTTTTGTGAAAAGCTTTGAAATCTACTGGCATACACCATTCTTTCATACGAGACAAATATGTGGGCATATCAGCAGGAGTCCATTCTGACTTCCAGTGAGTGCCCTGGAGCTGTCCACAGGAAGGTGCTGGAAAAGGCAAGCCGCAGATGGCCCAGGTATACAATTATTTCAGCCTGAAATGCAGCAGAATAATCAGCTTTGTGTTGGAGTGTGGCTACAGTACACATAACCTGGAAACTGTGACATGAAGGTTGCAGGGTCACCTCCAATCTCATCTAGAGGGATTCCAAAGAAAAAAGATGTTTTCTCTGAATATAAAGTGTAGCTTCCTATAACATTACAAAGAATAATTTATTCTTACAGATACAAATTAAAGACATTACAAAAATTTTGGCAAAATATTAAATCACTGATTTTTTAAAAGCCAAGAATATATCCCATTCTTAAACTTAAGCAAGTTTTAAACAGTGTTCTGCACTTTCTCAGTGCTTCAAATTCTATATTAAAAGTCAAAGAGGGCTTCAAAAAAAAAAGATTGTTTATCCTTTAAAGAACTGTCCTCAAAATAAACTGAAAGGTAAGGGGAGGGGAATTTGTAGTTTTACCAATATACAAGGACTGACTTTCAGATCAGTGGTAAAGGGCAGGGGCAATATTCAAAAACAAATTAAAAGACAGTCATTCCATTGGGCCCAGAAGATTCCAGCATACGTTGGGCACCCACGGGTATTGGCTCAAAATGTGTTTATTGTGATCGTACCCCAGATGATGCTGGAAGCACTATTAAGGGTCCTATTCACCAACATGGTTCTTACATTATGTATGCAGTTATTGTTTTGCATTATGCACTATCTAAAATGATACAAAAACATTTTGCTGAAAAATAAACCACTGGTTTTATGCTTAACACCAGGATTACAAAATGTGATGTCATGAATTATTCATATTGTTCGATTTAATGTAATCATTTTCTCCCCAGCATTAAGCCTCTGTGAATAGTGTCCTATGCAGCCACTGTTTTGAAGAACTTAATACTGGGGGTTTAAGGCGGGGGGGGGGGGGGGGGAACACCTGGCATTAACTGACAGTGAATTAGGCTCATTGTCACTTTGGAAAAAAATACTTTTTGGAATTTAATCTTTGATCTTCTGTACATCCAATTTCAAAGGGTATTTGTTAACTACACAAAATGAATCAACCTTACAAACTGTGTTTTTATATAATGCAGGTATGTTGTATGGCTCTATATAAGTATAAAGCAGAATGTTCATACACACTTGCATATAAAGGTATGTATGTATATATATGTATATATGTGTATATATATATATATAAAATATATATTTATATAGTTTTACATGTATGTTGAATGCTCATATTTACTTAAACGTAAAAGTATAGAGATAAATAGATTGATTAATAGATAGGTAGATAGATAGATAAAGATAGAGATATCCAGGTGCATAAACCTTAAGACAAAGAACCTTGAAAAAGATAATATCTGAATGAATTTCTCTGTCAATTCACAAACTATTTATTTTTTTCATTGATTATAGCATTTCCACAGATTTGGGGAAATCAAAATGACTCAAACATATAGAAATGAGGAAGTTAAATCTTTGAAAAGTAAACTAAAAACATTTAATAGGTATCAGAGTTATCTTCAAAAACAATGGAATTGGTCTCCAATAGAGTATCATTGTATCTCAATCTGGATAATTTTTAATTTGAAACAACTATTCAAAAATGAATGAAATTTATCTACTTAAATTAAAATAGGTTTATTTAGGGGTCAAATGTATAACTGTAATCCCAAAAGATCATCACTATATAGCTGCATTCTGGGACAGCATGAGAAAGAAAGGAAATAATGCCAGTAGCACCTTATTGCTAATAATAAAAGTGCCAGGGAATAAACAATGCATTGATTCAATAACTTATAAAAGAACATCACAGCAATTTAAGAAACATCGAATAGTGTCCAAATATATAATGTATAATATGAACTATCTGTAATAATAATAAAAAGCAAAGAACAGAATGACTAAGATGTACAAATACAAAGGGTAATGTTTGCATTCTCTGAGAAACTTGTGCTCTCATGGAACTTGCACAGAATGATTACAAACTATACATACATACATACATACATATATATATGTTTATATCAATTGATGATTAATGATAGCTCATAGTTTGTATTGTGCTTTTAAAAATGCTATTCTTATAGCAACATCATTACATTTCAACTACTGTTAATCTCATTTTATAGATAATGATATTCAAGCTCACTAGGATTAAGTGACTTGTCTAAGACCACATACTTATTATCCATCAGAGCTGTGCCTTGATCCTGGTCTTAGAGCTTTCTCAATGTCTTTTCAAAATACTGCATTGTTTCATTTACCAACAATGATTCAATACCATTTATCTAAGGGTATGTCACAATGTCTGTTGTTTTATTTCTTTGTGACTTAAGAAGGAAATCATATGATTTGCATGCAAAAAAAAAAAAAACAAAACAAAACAAACAAACAAACAAAAAACAACTTATGACTCAACTTCTCATATGATTGGAAAGATGTTCAAATAAAGGCAATCCTAGGATAAAATGCTAATAGATTATTTCATTGGTTTCCAATGACCTAAGATATTCTTTCCTTCCATTCTTAAGTAGTCTAAGGAAAACAATGATTTCCTTCTTCAAGAAAAAAAATATTGGGTAACTGATTAAATTATATGGTCACGATTTCACTGCAATTAATATTCTGGGCTACAAGATGTAATCTTTTGTATCCTTAACATCTCTTATCCTCTGCTATCACCCAAGGCCTCAGCAAGTGTCATGTGCTCCCATAATGGTTTCATTGCTTTCCTTTTTTAGCAATCATAGCTTCTCAGAGTGTATTAATGTAGGAAGATAAAATTAAGTGCCAATATGATTCTGGTTTCTATTTACACCTGTACCATCTTTAAAACACATATGCCAAACATAAAATTACAAATATATATATATATATATATATATATATATATATATATATATATATATATATATATATATATATATATATATGTACATATGTATATATATGTGTGTGTATACATATGTATATGTATATATATATATATATATATATATATATATATTCAAATCCAGAAATATTTATGCTTAAAAAATAAATTCTGGAGTACTGAGAACCAGAGCCCAGTGCTTTAAGCTTCTCAGCGAAGCTACAGCCTAATTACTGCCTGCTGAGTAGCTCAGTTAAACACAATCAGTCAGAAAGCCTTAAAGATACAATATCCTTTTTTGCAAACTGTCTGCTTGTCAATTCAGTCACCCTCCTGCTTTAAATCAACCAACCACAGAGCTGTTATGAACAGTAACTGATTTTCCATGCAGGGCTGCAAAACAAAATCACACCATATCCTATTTTTTAATGGCCACAGTTTTTCAACTGCCTAACAAGAGGTAGCTGGCACTGCTGAGCTGAGCTATATCCAAAAAATGGGTTCAAGTAGAAATTGTGTGGAACCCTTGAAGTGTACAAGTACAGACCCAATTACAAGCACATTGTGATGCTCAGTACCAATTACATCCAAATAACAGTGCAGTGACTTTATCCTTAATAGTTATATTGTAGATATTGACTTCTTTTTTTATTTTTTTCACCAGAATACAGTTTGAAACTTTAAAAATAATAAGGATGAATATTATTCCATTAATACACTATGTATTTATGCAAAATGTTTTTCTATGATGTTAGCACAGAGACATGATGCTTCATCCTGCATATCAGAATACCTCTAACCATAAGAGACAAGGGTTATCTCTCTTTTCATGGTTTGACTTTTCTGTATTCTTCCAATTTGTGTGAAATATGCATTTTCCTCCAAAATATTTAAATACTTTTTTTCCACATCAGTGGGCTTTAGGATTATAAACATGTAGGTTTTTAAAGAAGGTCTTTCATTCACTCATCCAATAGACATTTACTACTAGATGCTAGACAGTTTCCTAGAACTGAAGATACAAAGACAAATAGTCATGGCTTTGGGGAGAGGAGCAATATTTTTATTAGAAGGATCCAACATGTAAATGGATGGGTAAATATAAAACCATTTCCTCTGTTATTAGAGTTCTAAGCATTCAGCCATTTCAAACCCAGTACTCTAGCCTCTATGAAGTTCTCCAGAACTCACAACAGCAGCAAGAATTCAGCTTGTCTGTCCCCTATCTAATTTAAATATATTGTATTTATGCCTAATTAGTTACATGTTGTCTCCCTCAAATAGAAAATAATCTCTTTGAAGGCAGAGACTTTCACTGTTGGCATTGTATCTCTAATACCAAATATAATTCCTGGCAGATAGTAGATAATAAATATATGCTAAATATCAGAACTCTATTTATAGAAAGAATCACTAACATTAAGCCCCATTTCCCTCTTTTGAAAAGAGCTGACATCTTCCATTCCCATTATTAAAGGTATCAGTGTTAAGCAAAAGTCACTGTATCCCTATCCTGTGGCTATTTAATAACTATCTCTCTTCCCATCTAAATAATCAAAAATAAAAACAAAAATAAACAAACAAAAGAAAAAACACACTACTCTCCCCATCACTGGTCATTGTTTTCCATCCTTTCATACCCATCTATCTTGGCTACACTCTTCTCAAATAGACAAGCTAAGTATATAAGTGGCATAGTGGATTAAGAAGTAGTCTGGACTCAGGAAGAGCAGAATTGAAATCCAAACAATTACTCAAAGAGTTCAAAACCTAGATTTATCTTCCTCTTCTTCTTCTTAACCCCGCGGAACTTCAATGCAGTTATTGTGTTTTCTCCAACATGATACCTTTATAATTCTTTAATATCTCCCATTGCTATGATATCTCCCATGCTGCTCCTTCAAATCCAACTCAGACAGATACAATTATAATCACATCGTTCATTATAGTATTACTCTCAAATATTCTTGTAAGCTCTTTTGGCTCATTATGCCTATAAGCTCTTATCATTCCATCTGTCCTTATAATCCATTCTCCCTGAAGCTCTTCATTGGGTCAGCTAGGTGGCACAATGGATAGAGTCTTGGACCCAAAATAGGAGGGCCTGAGTTCAAATCAAGTGCTAAGTGTGGACTAGCCATGTGACTCCAGGAAAATCACTTTACCCTGTCTGCCTCAGTTGTCTCACCTATAATATGACCTAGAGAAGAAAACTGTAAATCATGCTAGTGTCTCTGCCAAGAAAATACTAAATAGAGTTGCAATGAGTCAGACATTATTGAAATGACTAAACAACCCAAACAACAAAAGCTATTCTTTATCCTCCTAGCTATTTCCAGACTGTTTGCCTATTAGTAGTCCCCTAGCTTTTATTCACCTCCCCAACTTTGCTTTCTTCCCTTCACAATTTGATCTTATGATTAGCCAGTTGAACATATCATGATTTTCTACTTTCTGATTCTTTATCTCCTTGGAGTACTGGATCTAGAGTCAGCAAAAGTTGTCTTCTTGATTTGTAAAAAGGCCTCAGACATTTACTAGCTGGTGTCACCCAGGGTAAATCACTTAACCCTGTTTGCTCCAGTTTCCTCATATATAAAATGAAATGGAGAAGAAAATGGCAAACCACTTAGTATCTTTGTAAAGAAAACTACAATGAGGGTCACAAAGAGTCAGACATGACTGAAATTATTGAACATCAACAAATTCCTCCATTACTACTGAACTGTGGAATGGAGCAGAAAGTAATCACACCACCAAGATGACTAGGTACACTACATTTTTGTTATAAGCCTCATCATGGCAAACTATTTTTTATTCTTCTATCTTACATTTCATAATCCAATGAAGGCTTTTCCAAACCTTCTCTTTCTTCATAAAAAAAAAAAAAAAAAAAAAAAAAAAAAAAAAAAAAAAAAAACTATATCACTCCCTCTCCCATTTTTCTTGGTTGACACCTTTACTTCACACTTTTCTGAAAAAAATAGACCATTTTATGGTAATTATCTCTTCTCCCTTCTCCAAATCTTTAATCCCTTTGACGATATCTCTTCTTTATTCTTCCTTTATTTTAGTTTCTAACCCATATCCTTGAAAAATATCAACCATTCCAAAAGTACTCTTTATCCAATTACTTTCTATTTTCTCCAACAGATGCCTCCACAACCATCTCCAATTACATTCTCTTCCTATCTACTTGCTCTTTTCCTGATGCCTACATATATGTTTAAATCTCCCCCAATGTTAAAAATCCCTCACTAGATATTGGGGAGCTTCTGGAGAGGCAGCTTTAGTTTTAGTTCCAGTGATAAATAGAAGGCAAAATGGAAAGTTCTGTTGTCTCTAGATTGTGATCATTCTCTTGGAGGAGATCTCTTGGGGAGCTTTTGGGGAGGCAGCCTTAGTTTTAGTTCCAGTACCAGTAATCCCCAAAATGCAGCCAGGAGTTAAAGTCCAGATCCTATATTGTGTCCTTCAAAGTCTTGAATCTTTTCCTGTCAGAATGTCTCCAGCCAGCTTCAGTCTCTAGCTCCCTCTGAATCCAAAGCCTCCAGCCAGCATGAAGGTAGCTGTGGGAATGAATCAGACTTTTCCTCTGAGAGTGTGGGATTGTGGGTTTCTCAGAATTCAATCCTAGATATGAATCTCCCAGAAGACCATGAGCAGGCTTTTCCTTTAGATTTGTGAATCTGCTCTTGTCCAAGTATTCCCCAGCCAGCACCATAGTAAAATCTCAAATGATCCCTCCTTCCTGAATCCTGGCTCCTTATATCCTCCCAGAGAATGGGCTTTTGGGTACGCTATGGACTTGTGGGAACTCTTCACAGACCAATGAGCAAGGTCCTTTAAAGGTGTAAACTCCTTTAAAGGTTTGAACTAAAGTTGTTAACTCTGAGCTAGAGATTGTTAAGTACCGACAGCACCTTATTAGGATCCTAACATCTCCCCCTTTCTTTTGATTTAGAACATAGGGTGGTCATAACCTCGAAAGAGGTATACATAAATCCATCAATATGGGAGATTTTACACATAATTACATAAATTACATAAACATATAGTAACATAACACATGCTAGAAGTGATGTAACAAATAACATGATCAAATAATCATAAATTGAGAATTTATACATGTCCATAAGTCCTAGTTCAAAAGGAATTATTGTGCATTACGTTTTGTGCCAGGAATCCAATAATTCCTGTAAGTTTTGAAGTGCTGCAATAATCTTCATCAACAATTTTTCACTCAAGGAATCCAATGATCCCTGCTGGTTTTCAAGTCTTTTAACAGTCTTATCTTGTGTTAGGGAATCCAATGATTCCTGCTGGTTTAAAAGTTCTTTAACAGTTTCCTTATCAGCCATGCTCTTTCAGTGTCAGAGGTTTCTTTAGATCCTCTCCTTTGTTTTGAGGTTTTTCTCCTTTTCTGTTTCTCTCCAGGTGCTTGTTGCCACCCATCTATTTCCTTCTCCATCTATTTCCTTCTTTTTGTTTCCTTCAATGTCTGCAAAAATACAAGTAAATCCTCTCTCCCATGCAGTTAACCCATCTAATTTCCTTCTATTTACCACTTTCTAAATCTTTTCTTATCATCTGGCAATTACATTGGAGCTGTTTGCACTGGACACTGCCCTGTTGGTTTAAAAGGCTTATATTCTCCCCAATTGTAATCCCTTTCTTCTATCTGATTGCTTTTTGGCTGACTGATCAGGTAATCCCTTTCTTCCATGTGATTACTTTTCGGCTGATAGATCACATCAGAGTCCTGACCTTCTAAAGGCTCTTTGGATGTAACCTCAGTTGCCATCGTTCCCCACACATCTTTTGATTGAGTTCTTGGAGCTGGGCTCTACCCCTTATTTCCCTGGGTCAATCTACATTCAGAGGCCTAGTGGAAGCCCTTGTGACATTTTGTACATGGAGTTAGAGGTCTTCTCTCACTCTGTCTTCTCACTCTGTCTCCATAACTACATTGAGCTCTTAGATGTCCAACTTTTCCACATTGAAAACATCAAATGAGTTTCTCTAGAAGTCCTTTGCCTGTAGGGACCCTGTCTTTCCATGTTCATCATAGTATGAGTATAATAAGTATTTGTGCCCACTATAGCACAGTATCTTATGATCTCCTCTAAAGAAGCATCTTTGTTTAGTCCCCATATAATTATTTTGCAAACCTCATTGGCATTTTCCATAGCCAATGTCTGGTCATTATTTCTGTAGATGCATTCTCTCCAATAGTTCTTGAGACAGCAGTTTGCAGACGTCCCACAAAATCTGCAAAAGGTTCATTGGGACCTTGATCAATTTTTGTGAAAGCTTTCCATCGATCTTTCTGTCCAGGGAAGGAACCCCAAGCTTTTATTGAAGCCTTAGAAATTTGCTCATACACTGTTATGGGATAATAAATCTGTTCTGAATTCTCTCCCTACTGACCTTCACCTGCTAGTTGGTCAAAAGTGAATTGTAAAGGGGGCAGCTAGGTAGTACAGTGGATAGAGCACCAGCCCTGAGTTCAGGAGGACCCGAGTTCAAATCTGGTCTCAGACACTTAACACTTCCTAGCTGTGTGACCCTGGGCAAGTCACTTAACCCCAGCCTCCAAAAAAAAAAAAAAAAAAAAGTGAATTGTATGTTAACTCCTGTTCCCCTATTGTATCTGACTTGAATCCTACATAATTCATGATACTCCGAAAGCCATAACAAGTTTTGTCCAGGTTCTAAACATGTCCTTGCTATGTATTTCCAATCATTAGGGGTTAGGTTTTCATTAGACAAATTATCTAGTAACATCTTAACATAAGATGATGTGGCCCCATAAAGAGTACAACCTTTTTTCAAATCCTTAATTTTATCCAAATCAAAAGAAGTATTTCTTCTCCTTTTTTGACCTGAAGAGTCAAGATCTTCAATCACAGGATATGCATCTATAAAATCACTTACATCCTGTCCTTCTCTCTTAGCCTTAACCATGTTTTTTCTAATCTTATCATAGGCTGCTTCACAGGTAATTCTGTTTGTGTCACTGCCTCTTCCACTCCTCCTTCTTCCTCCACCCCTGAAGGGTTAATTGAGGGAGGAAATGTGAAATGCTCCTGTTGCTCAGAATTATACTTAACTCCATTGTTATCTGATTCATCCTTTTCAACTAATTTTGTTGACACCTCCCCCTTTTGCTCCTTCTTCTTTTTCCTTATTCCATAACTTATATAATTTCCTAAAGCCAATTGAATTATATTGTATGTTTGAAATGTGTCTTTGGAAATTGAGTTAGGTCCATTTTTTGTTGTAGTATTGACAAAATTTCTCTCCTACTAATTTCCATTCCTCTAGATCCAATTCTTTTTCCAGAGAAAAACAAGGACATATGACCTGCACAGTTTTTAAAAGTTTAGTGATCTCCAAAATTGTAATTAATCCTTGGCTTTTCATAACCTTGACAATGCTTTCTAAACATTTTCCTTGAACATAAATAGAAGGCTGTTTTCTAAAAATTTGCCCCATTTCACTGAAATTCTACTTTAGCTCTTTAACAAGTTTCCTTGTCACTCATGCTTATTGCTGGGTCAAAGAAACTTTTCCACTAGAATCAGGATCTTGTCTGTCCCTGTTTGGGCGCTAAAATATAGAGTCCAGGCTAGCTCCCTGAGGGGCTCAGAATCAGCCAGAGTCAGGATAAGCAAAAGTCTTTGCCCCACGTTGGGCACCAAAATGTAAAGTTCTGTTGTCTCTAGATTGCAATCATTCTCTGGGAGGAGATTTCTTGGGCAGCTTCTAGGGAGGCAGCCTTAGTTTTAGTTCCAGTACTAGTAATCCCCAAAATGCAGCCAGGAGTTAAAGTCCAGATCCTATATTGTGTCCTTCAAAGTCTTGTATCTTTTCCTGTCAGAATGTCTCCAGCCAGCTTCACTCTCTAGCTCCCTCTGAATCTAAAGCCTCCAGCCAGCATGAAGGTAGCTGTGAGAATGAATCAGACTCTTCCTCTGAGAGTGTGGGATTGTGGGTTTCCCAGAATTCAATCCTAGATATGAATCTCCCAGAAGTCCATGAGCAGGCTTTTCCTTTAGACTTGTGAATCTGCTCTTGTCCAAGTGTCCCCAGCTAGCACCACAGTAGAATCTCGAATAACCCCTCCTTCCTGAATCCTGGCTCCTTATATCCTCCCAGAGAATGGGCTTATGGGTACTCCTTTTGATTGTGGGAACTCCTTTACAGACCAATGAGTAGGCTCCTTTAAAGGTATAAAATCCTTTAAAGGTTTGAACTAAAGGTGTGAACTGTCAGCTAGAGAATTGTTAAGTACCAACTTAGAATCTAGTAAGGATCCTAACAACTAGACCCTACCATGTCCTCAAGATTTCATCCTAAGTTTACCCTCCATTTTTAAACCAAATTCACTGGGAGAGGGGTGTGTGGAGGAAAAACTTTCTATTAATTCTTTCTACTTTTTATCTTTTCACTCAATGCTCAACACTTTATTATCTGGTTTCTGATCTCATTATTCAAATGAAACTACTCTCTTTGAATTATCTCTGAAGTTATCAATGATATTTTAGTTGCCAAATCCTATAACCTTTTCTCAGTTCTCATCTTTTTCTTTCTGGATGCAGCATTTAACAATGTCAACTACCTTCTCTTTTATGTCTTCTACCTCTTGGGTTTTATAATGTTAATTTTTTGTTGTCCTACTCCAAGTCCAATCAGTACTCTTTTTGATTTATAATTCATCATCTATCTCATGTAGTCTAACCATGGATCTATGCCAAAACTCTGTCCTGGGTCATCTTTTCCTCTCTCTTTTCCTCTCTCTAGAATCCCTTACTTGATTATCTCTAAGCATATTACTCCCATATGTCTCTAGTCAACCTAAGTCTGTCCTTTAAGCATTAGCTTTCAAGCTTTAATTTCCTATTAAATATTTCAAAATGGACATGATAAAGTTATTTATAGTCATCCTGTCTAGAGCAGGAGGCATTATCCCCCTCCCCTCAAATTTTCCCTTTTTTTCAAACTTCTCTATGTTTTTTATTGGAGGCATCCCTTCTTCTACTGATCTGAATTTTTAATCTCAGCATTGTCCTTGATTTTTTTCTCTCCCTTACCTTATTTACATCCCCACTCCATTTTTATGTGACTAAGAATCTGACTCTTTTATCTGTCACCTTTTCTCTGGTAATTTAGCCACAACCCCAGTTTTAGTCATAACCACCTTTCAACTAGCTTGTCACAATTGCCTCCTAATTTGTCATTCTGTTTCAAGTCCCTCTACACTTCATTTCATCCTTGATATAGTTTTCAAAAGTATTTACCTTAAACTCAGTTTTGAACATATCCTCTGATATTCAGTAAGTTTCAATGGCTTCAAACTGCCTCTAAAATAAAATAGAAACCCCTTTGTTTCAGTTTTTAAACCAATATTAACCTAGCCCCAAACTGTGTTTACAATCTTTTAATTTTTTTTTCTTTTTCTGCACTCTGATGTCCAGTTATCTTGACCTTCCTAGGGGCCCTCCCATTCTGATACTTGATCTCTCTCCTTTCTGACACTGCTGCATTCATCTCTATGCAAAACTTAACCCAAGACTTATAATACATTTATTCTTTATTTCTTCATTTAAAATTTATTAAATGTTTTATTTTTACCAGTTACATGTAAAAACAATTAACAATTTTTTAAAAACTTTGAGTTTTAAAATTTCTCCTTTTTTTCCCCTGTAACATGCCCTCCTGGCAGTCACAATTACTAGTTTGCCCTAAGCCCAACAGAGTACCTTTGACCACAGACCTTTGCAGTGTCAACTCTACCCGGTCACCTTCTCTGAGGCCTTCAAAGGTCTCTGGCCACAATCTCTTGAATCTATAGTTTAATAACCAGTAGCACGCTCAAGAACAGCCACGTGTAATCTTAAAAGCCTTTATTATACCTACTCACATAATGCCCTGACTTGTCAGCTCCCTAGTGAACATCTGGTCTGAAGACCCACATGTTCACCCCCCAAACTCCTTACCTTTTGGCTATCCATCAGCTTGGCTCAGCTACCCCAGGTTAGGGAGCCAGGTTAAAGAGCGTGACTGCTGTCTGCAGTGAGCTTATAAAGGGCCTTAAGGTCTCACACACACAGCCAACCAGCTGTCACCCATCACAAAGCTATCTCAATATGAACAGGATCCCACCCACAGGGCAGTCCTATATCCACAGAGAATACTTCTGGGCCACTCAAATATCCCATTGCACTGTGGTGCCATCCATTTAAAGGGTCCTTACAATTCCCTTCTCTTGTTTTGTAGGAACCGCATCCTTACCTTTCCCCTTCCCATTCTTTTCTTTGACAAGTCATTGCAGATTATATATGAATAGTCATGCAAAACATTTTCATTATAGTCATGTTGTGAAAGAAAAATAGAGCAAATGATAATAATAATAATAATAATAATAATAATAATAAAGTACAAAAAGCATACTTCAGTCTTTATTCAAATATTACCAGTTACATGGGGATGAACAGTGTTTTTTTCATAAATACTTCAGAATTATTTTGAATCATTGTGTTTTGAGAATAGTTAAATAATTCATAGCTAGTCAACTTACAATATTGCTGTTATTTTTCACAGAGTGCATCTCATTTTGCATCAACTCGTGGAAGTCTTTCCAGGTTTTTCTGATGTTATTTCATTCTTTTTTCTTATAGTACAATAGTATTCCATCATAATCACATATCACAATTTGTTTAGCCATTCTCCATTTTATGTGCTCATTTTCCAATTCTTTGTCACCAGAAAAGAGCTTTTATAAATATCATATTTTTTATACATACAAATTCTTTTTCTTTTTTGTTTTTTATCTCTTTGGGGATACAGATATAATTGTGGTATTTTTAAGTCAAAGGGTGTGCCTAGTTTTATATCCCTTTGGGAATAGTTCCAAATTGCTCTGAAGAATGGTTGAATCAATTCACAACTTTACCAACAGTATATTAATACCTAATTTTCCCTACATCCTCTCCAACATTTGTCTTTTTCTTTTTGTGTCTTATTAGCCAATCTGAAAGGTTTGGGATGATGCCTCAGAGTAATCTAAGGAGCATGTCTTTAGTTAATAGCTATTTCAAGCATCTTTTCATATGGTTTTAGATAGCTTCAATTACTTTATCTAAAAACTGTTCACATCTTTTGATTATTTATCAATTGGGGAATTGCTATTATTCTTATAGATGTGCCTCATTTCTTTATATGTTTGACTAATAAGTCCTTTGTTGGATAAATTTGCTTCAATTTTTTTTCACAGTTACTATTGCCAACTATTCTTACCTCCATCCTATCCCCGCTCTCACTTATATACTGTTTTCTCTCTCTTTTCACTCGGTGTCCCCATAAAATGTGTTTTCTTCTGATTAAACCATTTCCAATCTGCCCTCCCTTCTATCACCTTCCTTCTCTTATCCCCTTCCCTTCCTACTTTCTTGTTGTATAAGCTAGACTTTTATACTCAATTGAGTGTGCAAGTTATTCCCCTTTTGAGTCAATTCTGAAGAGAGTAAAATTAATTCTCCTTGTCTCTCTCCTTTTTTTCCTTCCACTGTAAAATCCTTTTCTTGCATCTTTTATATGTGATAATATACCCCATTCTATCTCTCCATTTCTTCCAGTAATTCCTCTCTCACCCTTAATTTTAATTTTTAGATATCAAACAATCATATTCAACTCACACTTGTACCCTTTGTCTAAATATCTTCTGTCTAATTTCCCTAATAATAAGAAAGTTCTTATAAATTACAAGTGTCATCCTCCCATGTAAGAATGTAAGCAGATTAGCCTTATTAAGATTACTATGATTCCCCTTTCCTATTTATCTTTTTGTGATTTTTCTTGAATCTTTTATTTGAAAGTCAATTTTTTTTTTATTCAGCTCTGGCCTTTTCATCAAGAATGCTTGAAAGTCCTCTATTTCATCTATATTTTGTAAGGCAATACTCAGTTTTATTAGATAGATGATTCTTGATAATAACCCTAGCTCCTTTGCTTTCTCCAAGATCATGTTCCAAACCCTCCTGTTCTTTAAAATGTTTAAGCTGCTAAATATTTTGTTGGACTGACTCTGTCTCCATAATAGGGAGTTGATTTTTTTGGCATCTTATAATAATTTCTTTACTTTGGAACTTTGAAATTTAGCTATAATATTCATGGGAGTTTTCATTTGAAGATCTCTTTAAAGAGGTGATTGGTGGATTTCTTTCAATTTCTATCTTACCTTATGGTTCTAAATATCAGGTCTTCTTTGATAATTATTTTTTAAAAATAGTGTCTAAATTATTTTTGTCTTTTAGGTAGCCCATATTTTTAAAAATTATATCCCTTGCATCTATTTTCCTGGTCAATTGTTTTTTTTTTTTTCCATTGAGATTGTTCGCATTGTCTTTTTTTAAATTCTTTTAGTTTTGTTTTATTGTTCCTTAATTTCTCATGAAGTCATTGCATTTGCTAATTTCTAAAGATTCATTTTCTTCAATGAGTTTTCACTGCCTTTTTCATTTGCACAATTTTACTTTATAAGGAGTTTCTTTTTTCAGTGAGTTTTTGCCTCTTTTCATTTGGTCATTTGGCTTTTTGAACCTTTTACAGTTTGGCATAGTAGATTTTTAAGGTTTTTTTTTCAATATTTTTGAATTTTTTTTTGCATTACCTTTGCCAAGCTCTTGATTCATTTTTCATGATGTTCTCACATAATTCTCATTTTTTTCTTTCAAATTTTTCTTCTACCCCTTTTACTTGGTTTTTAAAATTCTTTTTGAAGGATCTGTGAACTGGGAGAGAACTGAGAGATTAATCTCCCCATTTTACATATGAAAAGACTGTGTAACTTAGGCAGACTCCTTTCTCTCTATTGAAAATGTGGCTGAACTAATTTTCTAATAATCATTTTTAGAAGAATCAAGTAATAGTATTCTGTTAACCTTAAAATTTGTTCAAAACAAATGTTTGAACTTAAGAACCTATATGATTTTAATAAACATACACTCATACACAAATGCATTTATGCATACGTGTATGTACACATATATATAGAAATATGTGAGTGTATACACACATATGTTGTATAATCTCTCTAATAAAACTGTTGAACATTGAGCTGAAGTAAGATGAAGGAAGGATCTTTTTCTCTTTGAATTGTATCATTCTTTAAAGAGTCTAAAAGGAAATTATAGAAGTACACAGAGTAAATCATGCATCTATCTGTTCTTTATCTGTTGCCCACTCTGCAACAAGCCTATTATAGAAAAAATCTACTGTCTTTCAATGACAAAATATCTTGGATCTACCTTGCACTATTTTTATCCTGTTCCTCTTACTTTGTTATGTAAAAATGGGATTAGAACAGAACACATTATATATTAAGAAAGTTAGATGTTATTTCATTGTAAAAAATGATTTGAATTTTTATAATAGAATGAAGTGGTAAGTATAGATAGATTGCACAGTGAATAGAACACCAGCCCTGGAATCAGGAGGACTAGAGTTCAAATCTGTCCTTAGACACTTGATAATTACTCACTGTGTGATCTTGGGCAAGTCACTTAACCCTAATAGCCTTGGGAGGAAAAAAAATGAAGAATGAAGTGGTAGTGAATCTCCCAAACTATAAGGTTTTAAGTGGAACTAGTAAACAACACACTTCAAATGGGCATTTTGTCATAACAGGAGATTTTTTGTAAACCTTTAATTTGCAGGTTAAATTCCATGATATCTCTCTCTCTCTCTCTCTCTCTGTCTCTCTCTCTCTCTCTCTCTCTCTCTCTCGTATTCTTGGCAAAGACAGTAAAATGGTTTCCCATTTCCTGTTCTAGCTCATTTAATAGATAAGGAAACAGGCAAAAAGGGCTAAGTGATTTGCTCAGGGTCGCACAGTCAATGAGTCTTTGAGCCAGAAACAAATTTAGGTTTCCCTGACTCAAGTACTTTATCCACTCTGCCACTTTCCCCATATTACCAAAATTGTTTTTATATTGTTTAGAGATTGAATGAAATTAAAACCTTGGTGAGACTGGACAGGTTGTCTGGACAAAAATGTTTATTTTTTTTTGTAGGACTTTGTATTGAATTCTTGACTACTTAGATATCTATGTTCTGGCATATACAACCAGAACAAAATCTTTACAAAACTCTAAACATTTGTTTGCCCCTGGCTCTAGGTTGTATGGACAAATCTCTTTTGTAATCATGATGCCATTTGCACTCTCCTAATATGGTCCTCTGTACGTAGTAAGCACTCAATGAATGCTATTAAATTGGATTCTGAATCAAAGTAATTTCTATTAGTTGGAGACTAGAGTAAGATCCACATTGTGTGTTATCAAAGAATAATCAACTATTAACCTAAGAGTTCTTAGAGTTGTTAATTATCCCTGGTTTTGCCCTCTAAAATTATTCTGGGAAGCAAAAAAATGGAATGTGTTTTCTAACAAAACTGTGACCTTTTATTGGAATATAAGCTCCTAATAAGGATGGACTGATTTATTCCTTGTATTGACATCCCCAGAGCATAGTATACTGCCAGGTACTTAGTAGGTGCTCACTCTGTTTCTGATTTTCCAGATTTTGCCACTGTTTCTCAGCTATAGTCTTATTCCAGAATTGTCTTCAGCAACTAGAGTTTTCTCACTTGTAACATTCATATACTCCTGAGGCACTCTTACCTTGGAACATTACTCTACTATAGTAGCCCCATCTCTCTTTAGTGAATTCTTCCTAAGAAGGCCAACACAATCAACCCTCATTCCCTTTCTGGCTCCATTTTGGATTTTGTCCATCCTGATTCCACCCTTCCTCCCTTTTTGTATAATCTCTGCCCATTCAAATGTTAAGTCCTTTGAATGCAGCATTTTTATATTTGTTCTATTTGTCTCATCAGAACTTATGAATAGAGTAAGTATTTAATAAATACTTTTTTCTGTTATTGTTTGAAAAAAATTTTAAATACAGCCTCAATGAACTCAAAATTCTGTTTCCACATTGTCTTTGTTTTGGAATCTGAAGTTTGAATATTACATGTTGTCTTCCTCTACTATTTAGATGGTAAATGGTATTTTGAAGAGTTGGTATATAGATGTCCATAGAACATATCTTAAGAGCATGATGAAGTTATTTTAATATCCTTTACAAGAAGGGATATAATGACTAGTGGCCTTTTCCAGACTTATTATTATTTACTTCCTTGCTTTAGCAGACTTCAAAATCTTATGAAAAAGTGTGAAACTGCTTTGGTATTGACACATTTTCCTGTTTTATTTTTCCTCATAGTAGAATAAATAAAACTAAAGGTTAGTATTTAGAATCATTTTTCCTCATTCTTCACTTTAATTTTGACTCAGCTAACTTCAGTTTCAAAAAGAGTTCTAAATTGTGTGTGAAATATTTATAGCATTGGAACTTCAGCGCCCTTCAGTTTTGAGGAGCTAATCAATGTCAGAGATATAATTTTCCACCTCTAAAAGAACATGGATGTGGACAGAACATAAAAAAACTACTATATAAGTTTTACCAGTAGGGCAGAAATCATTTCCAAATTACTAGATGAATTACCAGCCAAATTCTGGGTTACTGAAAATAGTAAGACTGCAGATATTGAAAACGATGATTCATGAATTTAGGTTATATGAGTTATAAGAAAAAATTGATTCAGAACTCCAGAGAATAAAGAGGAAATATGACATCAAATACAGGGCAAAGACTTATTAATATGATAATGATGTAGATTGTTTGTAAGCTTTATAGTGTAAAATGAAATTAAATGTAGTAATCATACTATTCATTTTGTGAGATACCAACAAAATGTAAAATTACCTAGAACAAGACCTCTTGGTAGGTAGGGCTTATATGGTAGGCTTGCTAGGACATAGGGAAGGACTGTATAGAACTAGAGGAAATACATGGGTTGCAATTACAGATAGCACCCACAGTGACATGATGACAGCTCCTTTGGCACATGAAACAAGTCTATTAGTGAAAAGAATGTAGTTTAATAATACACTTGTAGGACTATAGAAACAGGGGTGGATAAAAATTATTCTAGTTCAATTCTTTTACTTCAGAAATGAGGACACGGAAGCATGTGGAAGTTAAACGATTGACCCAACATCATTCAGATAATAACTGGCAGAGGCAGTGTCAGAAATAAGGTTACTAACTGAATATAGAAAAATAATATAGGATCTATAGGAACATATTTTATAATGCATAAAATAAGAGGTTATAGAAGGCAAAACTATTAAATAATAGCTAAAACAACAACAAATTTATGCCAAAAATATAAAAATACATTTTACTTGAGACTACACATACAGGTCAAGAATTTGGTTGAGAGAGATACAGAAGGGAGAAAATTGTGATTCATGCATTTCAAATGAACAAACACTTATTAAGAGCCTATAAGTGAGGCAAAAAAGCAGCATACTCTAGTGCCAAAATTGCCCAATCTGGAGTCAAAAATGGCTCAACTCTGAGGTGACCTTCATCAAGTTCCTTAAGATCTGTGAACTTCAATTAACTTTTTAAGACTCATCCACTGTGTCAAAGCTTCTAAAGTTGTGGGTTATTATTCCATAAGGAGTCTTTTAACTGAATGTTGGGGAGTTGCAAAATTATGATTTTTTTAAATCAGTAAATGTTTTATTTGTTGACCTATTTTATACAGCTATATGCCTTGGGTTGAGTAAAAATTTATTCTGCAAATAAGAAGTCATGAGTGGGAAAAGTTTAAGAAACTTCTGCTAGGTTATGTAATACTGTAATGTTCAATGATAATTGAAAGGTTAAAATAAAGTAGTTCCTCTGAAAGTTTGTGTTCTCCTGAGAGATGGGTAGAAGTAGAATAGTAAGTGAAGATGTTCTAAACCAGAAGAGAATGCTAAAGTAGGGAGAGATTAGAAGAGAGGATCAAAAAAAATTTTTGGAGTAGGATGAAGCACCCAAACTGAGTCCTGCAGTTAACTAAGGATTCTTGAGAAGTAGATGGAAGGAAAAAGGACACTTCAGGGATGGGGACACAGTCTGGATAAAGGCATAGGAGATAGCATGTTGAATTTAGGAACAGTTGCTATAGTAGACAAGTTTGGGTAGAAAGTAAAAGGAAGTGATGTGAACATATATGAAAGGAAAAGTGAAGAAATTTAGATTAGAGGAAAGAGGGTTGAACAGATTACTCTTTTCCACTCCCAACAATGGTTAAAATTAAGGCTTTAACAGTCAGTTTATCCTCTCTTTGGTATCAGTAGGTCATTTGTGGAATGAGTATAATCTGCCAATTTACCTAGCTGCTCAGACTTTAAATCATCCTCAAACAAGAGTACTTAACTTTTTGTTGTTATTGTTGTTTTTACTTTGGACATCTTTGTAATCTTTGGACATCTAAAGACATTATTCTGAGAAGTCAGACTTCATTTGAGTAATAATGGATAAAGAATCTTTGCTCTTAAAGATATAGGATTACTTTTAATTTTAAATAAAAAGGTCCATGAATCTATGGCTATAAAAACATATATTGTTTTGACTTCTATTTCATATAAGAAACCTAAGGTTAAGTGACTATAAGTTATATTCTCTAAATATCTAGGTTTTTAGATATGACTGTAATCACAGGGGATAATAAAAGGAAGTCTTAAGACCTTATCTCTTAGGTAAGCCAATGATTTGACATGAGGCCTTTTGCAAGTAATCCATTTTTAGTTTTCCTCATGCTATAAATTTCTGAGTGTTAGAAAATAGTCAATTTTCACTTATATCAAGTGTTTTGTGGATTAAGCACAGTAAGTCCTTCCAATTTTGTCTGTGTTGTTGCCTCTCTGCTTATTTAAGTCTTTAGTTGAAATTAGCACTGTCTCTATATATTTATATTCCTTCATACCAATCTGTAGCCAGCAGGGAAGACCTTATTGAAAATCAAAACATTTACTTCCTTTCCTACCACAGGTAATATGTACATGAGAAAGTAAACAAATTTTGACCAAGAGAGTCTAGTAGACTGTGTAAAAGTGGAATCCAAGTCTATCCCTGATAGATGAAGGGTTTTTGTGGCAAGTGGAGACAAAAGAGTTATGGGCAAAAGATGAATCTTCAATTATAGCTTTTCTACCTCAGGGCATTTTTGTGTTGTACTAAATTGTTGTTGCTACTTTTGTGGGAAGAGAAACTAACCACCACCATCAGGAGAAGTACCACTTGTCATAGGATGAAATTTAGGACTAGTATTGAATGAATTCTTCTAAGAATTCTTAGAGAGGAGAAAATGGATAATACTTAGGCTTGTCCTGAGAGCTCTGTCCTTTGAGGAACCAAATTCCTATTATCAAGTTAAGATCCTAAAGGATTTTTTTTTCATAGCACAGAATATTCCCCAATATACTCAGGTAGTGAATAACCTTTATTCTGCTTCCTTTGAGCAAGACTTTACTGGTAAAATGTTGAAGTCTACTGTTATTCATGTATACCTCTTCATTGCCCTTTGGGTGACCCATGACTTTAATTCTTCAGAAATAAATTTATTCCATGACTTCCAGTCATATAGCATCACTAGAAAATTACTAGCAATGTGACCTTTGGTCTCATTTAACCTTTGTAGGATTTAATTTTCTTATCTTGAAGATGAAGGAGTTAAATTAATCCATATCCAAGGTCTCTTTGAACACTAAATCTATGACCTATGAATCTAAGAATATTAATGTTAAAATGATAGACCTTTGATCCATGGAATAGCTTGGTGTGATTTAAAGTGTGGCACAGTTTCACCAAAACAATCCATTTTGGTCTCTTTTCCCTCTTCAAATCTCAGCCTATCAAGCTCATTTTGTAATTGCATGATCTATATAAGATATAAATAAATATATACATATAGACAATATATTTTATATTTATGTAAAATGTATATGTATGCCTATGTATATATGTATGTATGAATATTTATCTATAACTATATAGAGATTTCTCATCTTTATCTCTGTCTATGTAATATATTGATATCTACATATACTGATGGGCTATGGGTAATGTCTTTCTCTTCTGAAAAACTATTGTAAAATCTGAAACTATGCCCAAAGGGCTATTAAATTGTACATACCCTTTGACCCAGCAGTGCCATTACTGGATTCCAAGGAAATCATAAAGGAGGGAAAGAGACATACAGGTGCAAAAATGTTTGTAGCAGCTCTTTTTGTCATAAAAAGAATTGAAAAAAGAGTAGATGCTCATCAATTGGGATATGGCTGAATGAGCTATGGCATATAAAAGTAATAAAATAATATTGTTCTATAAAAATGATTAACAAGCTGATTTTAGAAAAGCCTGGAAAGATTTACAGGAACTGATGCTGAGCACAACAAGCAGAATCAGGAATACATTGTACAAAACAGCAGCAAGAATGTGGAATCATCAACTATGAAAGAATTGGTTCTTCTCAGTGGTTCAATGATCCAAAGAAATTACAATAGATTTTGGACAGAAAAGGGCATGTGCATCCAGAAAAAGAAATATGGGGATTGAATGTAAATCAATACATGTTATTGTTCATTTCTTTTTTTCTGTTTTTTTTTCTCTCCCATATTTTTCCCCTTTGTTGTATTTTTTCTTTTCTAGTATAATTCAAAAAGCAGTGAGTATTAAAAAAGATATGAATAAAAATAAATTAATTGATTTTTTAAAAAGAAAAGCTATTGCAGAAATTATCTCCTTTTAAGCAACTAGCACCCAACCTATGAATTCTTTAATATTCAAAGTCACTCTCACTACCTAGTATAGAGTCAGAACATGTCAGCCATTAGAAAGGATCATGGCAAAAACCCATCCCAAATAAGCTCCACAGGACAGCTTCTGATATATTAATAATTAGATCATCAGATGTATCCCAGCAGTTGCATATCTTTAGGAATCTAGTATAATTGTGGCATACATATGATAGACAATTAAAGTTTTTGTTATGCAATTTGTCCTATGTAGTCATTTTAAATATTCAATAACCAATAATGATGGTGGGGTCCCACATATTCTCTGTTTTAAAATTAATTTTGTGATTGTAATAATGTGGGTTTGCTACAGGATATAATTTGTAAAACACTGCTCTTTACCATTTCAGACTTTCGTTTAGGTAACCTCAAATTCTAATGTTTTTGAAGAGATGAAAAAGTACCCAAATGGGTAGAGAATTATTGGTATTTATTTAGTCATAATTTTTCAACAAAAGTAAATTAAGCTTTTGATATCCTTCCCTTTTTAAGATACCTACATCATCAATCTATCCTTTAATGCTCCCACCCAATGTATCTTATCCATGTCTCCTTTATGCATATTTGATCTAGTCCAGCTGCTCTTGCCATCTTTGTTTTCTTTAGCATCCTTTCTATTTCCTTACATAGTACATTGGGCATTGAAATTCTGAAGTCCAAATTTGATTGCTACTCTATCATCAATGATGAAAAGATAATTACAGAAATCTCTAAATAAATCTCTTTTTCTAATCCATAAGATTTTTTTTGAAATCCCATGGCCTTTATTTCCTCTGGGATAAGTATACTTTATACACATAAATATGGTATTTAAACAACTATTTAATGTTTTCAAAGGCTGAATCAATGAAAGAATTCCCAAAGACATTTGTGTTTAGGATTCATTGGTTTGGTTATTTAGTTTCATATTATTTTTTTGAAAATATCCTTCTTAGAAATTAGACTTTCTGTAGGAAGGTCTTTAACAGCAAACATCCCTTTTGCCATAAACTTTGAAAATGATCATTTGTTTTCAACACTTTCTACTGTACTTCCCACATTCCTAAAATTATATAGTATAATTATGATAATTAGCATTGCTACAGGCAAACCTTAAGACTGAATGGTTCTTTTTATAGTATTAAATAAACATAGATGCCCTATGACCTTTATTAAACTAACCAAGGGCATATTCATCTTGAACAAATAGTTATAGATATTAAGTGTTTAATTATAAGACTCTCCTACTTTTTACCCAGTATGTTGCTGATATAGGTTCTGCAATGTTGTGAGGCACTCCACTGTGACATTGGGGGAGATGAAAGCTGAATCCATCTTCATAGCCACTGCCCATTCCCTAAATAGTCTATAAACAGCTGGATTCATCAAAGGAATAATAGCAGGTAGCTTTAAAAAATATTCAACAACTAAAAAAGCATTTCTATTATTTTTATCTTCTTTCAAATATTAATGAATAGTTCCAGTGATAATTAGCAATTTTCTCCTAATTACAGAAAATTGGCACTTCACAAATAACAAACTCTCATATTATCTAGGATTGTGCCAGTTTTTCTATTAATTTGGAGATTCAGCAATTATCACTAGAAATATGTGGGTTAAAGTATGTCAGTTTCTGAGTAAACAGCTTAAAATATTCAGCAACATTATACCCAGTGTCAGAAGAAAAAAGTTCAAGACCAGATTTATTAAAAAAAAAAAAAAAGTGGTGTGCCAAACCTTCAAATTACACTCCTGTAGGAAGACTCTTGTGGGTTAAAGTATGTCAGTTTCTGAGTAAACAGCTTAAAATATTCAGCAACATTATGCCCAGTGTCAGAAGAAAAAAGTTCAAGACCAGATTTATTTAAAAAAAAAAAGTGGTGTGCCAAACCTTCAAATTACACTCCTGTAGGAAGACTCCTGTAGCTTCCATCTTGCATCTGGGCACCTTGATAATGGTATCAGCAGTAAAAACAGAAACGTATGTGTCAGCGTCAATGCTGAAAAATAAAAAAAGTCATGTCCAAATTCTTGTAGTAGAAAGCATTTAACTAATAGTTTCACTTACAAAGTGCTGCATCCATTCTCATCAGGTCCTTCTTAATATTGAATGATACTACATAGAAGTTCATAGAGTAAAAAGATGAGAAAGTCATCATTTTTCAACTCAGATCTTAATGTAAAATCAACAATTGACAAATATATCTGTGATATTAATAGTCTTTTATAAAAATTAATAGTCATATGTATGTAGGACTTTGAGATTTACAAAGCACTTTGCATACATTATCTCTTCAGAGCTTCTTAACAAGATTATATGGCTGGTGCTATTATTATACAAAATTTACAAATTGGGGAATAAATACATGGCACATAGTAGGTGATTAATAAAGTTTTAATTGACTAAGAAAGAATTTTATCAGACAGATTACAATAGGTCTATCAGCATCTTAGTTCCTTCATCTCTTTAAGATTACATTAGTATTTTTGACTGTCATATCTCCCTTTTGTTAATGTTGAACTTTTCCTTTAAAACTTCTACATCTTTTCAATAAAAAAAAAAATCTAGCCTCAATGATCCCATTTTGGACTCGTAAATGTAATTGTTTTGAATTCTTACATAAGACAGTATTTTTGCTTATTAAGTTTCATCCTATATGATTTGACACAATTTTTCAGTCTCCAGATGTTTATGGATCCCAAATCTATCTTTAAGTATATAAGCTATTCTTTCATACTTACATCACCTTTGAACCTATCAAGCAAGTGACATACACTTTAATCTAAGTCATGCATCCAAATGTGAAGTAGCAATGGAAAAATGCCTGAGATGTTTCATTAGATCCTTACTTCCAGGTTGATACCAAAGCATAAAATGTCAGTCATAGTATCATCAAGAATTGGAGGGGGTTTTAGGTATCAATAGGTCCAATCCCCTTATTTCACAAATGTGGAAATTGAAGCCTAAAGAGATTCTATGTTGTCCAGAATTATTATTTAGGAAAAAATATTAAGTCTGAGATCTGAACTCACATCCTATGATTCCACTTCTTTTTATTACTTCATGCTGTTTCTCTTTGTATCTAGCCAATTAGTGGTTAATAATCCAACTAACTATATAATATTTTGACCCACATATGTTTATTTTGTATATAAGAAAAACTTTAGAGACTTTGGGGGAATTCTTTGCTAAAATCATTGTTGAAGTACTAATCTTGTAAACCCACAATAAAATGAAATGCAGTTAACATGGCATTATCTAAGCCAGATGATGCTAATTCTTTTGAGATTATCACCATCTTTTATAAATAATCACTAACAATCTCTTTATGGATGACCACTAACTATCTTTTTATATACATTTTAGAATTTTATAGGAATTGAGTATCTCATCTCTTCCATTTAAGAAAAGCCTGTTTCTCTATCACTTCTTACTTTACATTCATTTCCTACCTTCATGTACTTAACTGACATTCTTTTTTAGCCTAGTATAGTATCCTTTCCATTCCTTTTTATTGAAATCTCTGCAACTACTGGGTTTTATAGTACTTGACATGACTGATACATAGCAGCACATACAAGTGGTAAGGATGAGAGTTTGGCAGCATTAAGAAACTGTTAAGTTTTAGTATTTCAATCAAAGCAAATTTGCATTCAGCAATTGAATAAGTGAACAAACAAAGCAAAGGAAACACAATAAAAAGGAATTTTAGCTTTTTTTTTTCAAAATGCAAATTATTTTTGCAAAAATTAAATCAGTTGTTGTAATTTCCTTAAATTAAAATGTCAATATGCTTGGCCCTTTTAGAAAGATGGATAGCCTACTTCCATAAAGAAAATTTGCAGGTGTTACATACTTGAACCTAAATTTTTCTCAAGGTGGCTTCCAAAAACCATATTTTGATTGGTGTCATTAAAATAAGACTATTTTTTACCCACCACCATCATTAACATATGCAGATAGAGATTTTATGCCCCTACATTTATCTACATTATACCACATTATGGTTCTAATTATTGTATTAAAGGTAAATTTTTGCTAAAACTCAATATGTTCCAGAAAATATTTAAAATTGACTCATTGTTATCAGGAAGAGAAATATGAATGAAAATGACTTATCTGAATAAATTTCCTTAATGGTTCTTATATTTCAAATGTGAATTTTCTGTTGTCTTATATTACAAGTAAATTGCTCTGCAATTCTTTTTAAAGGTCATTTACATACATAACTCCAAAGTCTCATATATTTTATCTAACTGCACTAAATTTCAGGGCAAAGTGTAAGTTTTATTTAAGATGTTGAACCTTTTTCACTCTTTTCCTGTAAGAGCTAAATTAACTTCAAAGAAATGATCGAAGGTCAAAATGTATGAAGTTTGAACTTTGCACACACACACACATTTATAATATCATTTTTTAAAACAGTTCTCTAATACTGACTTCTGGTCCTCCAGAATGGGCCACTGAGACAAACCAAATTCAGGGCTAAATATTAAGAAATGAGCAAAGTGATTTTATAATCAACAAGATGCCCACATTTTTGGATAACTGCCTTCACAAGCATTATACAGCATATATATATATATCAAGATCACAACTTTTTGCATGTCTTGACAAGAGAATACAAACATTTAAATGTTAGGATTACAAGGTGAGAACTCAGGTTGTCTGGGCAATTCTATAGCTCAGAATTCACACCTTTAGTTCCGGCCTTTAGGGGGAGCTTGCACCTTTGAACTTCTGAAAAGGAGTTTACACAACTTTAAAAGGAGCAAGTTCATTGGTTGAAGTCTTTTCTCACAAGCCCTGTTGAGTTCTCACTACAATCTCTGCTAGGATAAAAGAGGAGGGCAGGAGGGTAAGGAGTTAGTCTACTCTGGGACAGAGTTGGGACAGCACTCTGGAGGAAGAAGAGTCACATGGAGATTGAGTTGAGACGGTGGTCTGGAAGGTCGAGTCTAGTCTGGGAGTGAGTTGAGACGGCAAACTAGAAGGATAACTTAGAGATGACTGGACCTTGACATTTTGGCGCCCAATGTGGGGCAAGGACTTTTGCTTATACTGACAAAGACTTATTCTGAGCCCTTCAGAGGAGCTAGCCCAGACCTTTGCATTTAAGGACTTATTCTGAGCCCTTCAGAGGATCTAGCCCAGACCTTCGCATTTAAATATTCAATAGCCATAGTCCTGAATTGTTCTATAAGTTACATCATGTTAATTTCTTCCATGTCCTCTAAATCCTAACTTGTCCTCTCTCAAAAATAAAGGGAGATTTCAGACCATGGTTTCTGTTCGCTGTCTTTTCCTCCCTTTCCCTTACTGCAATTCTGCATCCTTTTTACAGGAGAAGATTGATGCAAGGCAGATAAGACTTCATTCCTACTGAGTTTTTTTGAAGTCTCTTTTATCTTCTCATTTCCCTCCATATCTTATAAAATGGGGCAAGTGGTTAGGGACTTATAGGGCTTGTGAACATATTTGGACTAAGACATTTCATTATTTTGTAATTCTTTATTGACAATATCATGAAATAAACAATACTTTCATTACAAAGGTGAATCAAAGGGGTAGTAGCAATAAAAACATTTTTCTCAGTTTTAAACAAATGAGCAAGAATTAATTATTCCTATAGATTTATTTACTGCTTATTAATTTGAATATGGTTGTGTTGAGTTAATAAAAATTAAAGTATACATGAATATTTTTAAAGAGAGTATGAATCACTCTGAAAATAATGTCCCTATAGATAATGCTCTTCTGGACTAGCTCCAATCCAGCTTCTTTCAGTCCCACTTTGACAGAAATTGTGCTTCTGATTGGTAACACTTAAGAAGATTATTATAGCTTTACTGATCTTAAACTCAATTGTCTTATAACAGTGAATTATTACTTCTAAATACTAAATTGGGCTTAGATTTTTTTTCAGAGTAATGTGTACTTCATTGGTATAAACTCTTGCCTCTTGGGCTTTTCCTAAACTAGGGTCTGTGCAAATTGATTCTAATATTATGTACAAGTTTGACTCAGAAATACCCATGACCACTTCTGAAATTTCCTCTTTGTTTCACACCTTGTGAATATTGGTTTCAATCAAGATGCTCAATAAAGTATGCCCTCACCAAAGACATTCATGGGCATAATGAAAGATACTAAGACCAAAGCCCAAATGCAAGATATTCTTACTGATGATGAAATTCTCCACATTCTTTGGTTCTCAGATGAAATAATACTAATTATGATGAAGCATAGAACAAAATAAGGCCTTTTCATTGAAATCCATAGGAAAGGAAAAATTCTAACCTTCCATAATAGAAAAAATAAATTAGATGTTAAACATACATTGTCCAGTCTATAAATATGGATATGTCCATATAGATAACATAGAAATTGATGTTGAATCATACCTAGCATTATATAAGAAAAGAATAATAGGAATTCAACTTTCAACAACAACAAAATAACCACATATGATTATTTTTCCAATGTTACTATATAGAAGACCAGGATTTAAAAGAATTGAAAAACTAACAAAAGAAATAAAAAAGAAATGCAAAATTGAATGCTGTATATAAGTAGCAATGTACTGTATGCAAAAAGTGGAGTGAAATACAACCATGCTGTGAAAACCAGAAAACTCTCAAATCTCAAACCTTATTCAGAATTTCTTCCTATTCCTCAGAAGTAGTGTCAGAGCTAGTAGGATATCTCAGAGATTGCCATAAGGATTCTTTTGACAACATTTCCAAAAACTAGTCATCAGGTTATTACTTAAAAACTTCTTGTGAAAGGGAACCTACTATTTTTTAAGGAAGTTTGATATATGCATAGAACATATCTTGTGCACTAAAGGTCCCCATTCTTCACCTTAAATATTCCTATGTTTTTAGATTCTTATTAGACTTTTAAAAATGATTTATTTTGCTCTGAACACTAAAAATAAACCAAACATTTTAAGCAACAAATGTTGAAAGGGATGTGAGAAAATTGGAACTAACTCATTATTGGTGAAATTATTAACTCATCCAAATATTTTGGAGAATATTCTTATTTTTAAGCAAATCTTTATATGGTATGATACTATTATCATGGATAGTATCTTCTGGATAGTATCCATCTTATCAGTCTTTTTCCTTAATATAGCAACCATCTGGCAAGGAATTGGAAGTTAAGTAGATGCTCATAAATTGTGGAATGACTGAGCAAATTGTGGTATATGAATGATATGGAATAGTATTGTTCTATAAGAAATTATGACCAGAATCTGCCATCTGGAGGGGAAGGGAAGGAGGGGAAAATTAGAACAAAAGATTTGGTAATTGGCAATGTTGTAAAATTACCCATGCATATATCTGGTAAATATAAACTAAAGAAAGAAAGAAAGAAAGAAAGAAAGAAAGAAAGAAAGAAAGAAAGAAAGAAAGAAAGAAAGAAAGAAAGAAAGAAAGAAAGAAAGAAAGAAAGAAACCAGGCTGATTTCATGAACTGATGGTGAGTGAAGTGAGCACAACGAGGAGAATATTTACACACAATAACAGCAAGATTATGGGATTTTCAATTATGATAGACTTGGGTCTTCTCAGCAATACATTGACCCAAGACAATTCTAATAGACTTGAGATGGAAAGTGCCAACTACATTTAGAGTGAGAACTATGGAAAGATATGCAGATAAAGCACTCTATTTTCTTTTTTTAAATTTTTAACTTAATTTTATAATTATAACTTTTTTGACATTACATATACATGGGTAATTTTTTACATTATCCCTTGCACTCACTTCTGTTCTGAATTTTCCCCTCCTTCCCTCCACCCCACCCCCTAGATGGCATGCAGTACTATACATGTTACATATGTTATAGTATATCCCAGATACAATATATGTGTGCAGAACCGAATTTCTTATTGCCCAGAAAGAATAGTATTCAGAAGGTAAAAATAACCTGGAAAGAAGAACAAAAATACAAACAGTTTTCACTCATTTCCCAGTGTTCCTTCTCTGGGTGTAGCTGATTCTGTCCATCATTGATCAATTGGAACTGAATTAGATCTTCTCTTTGTTGAAGATATCCACTTTCATCAGAATACATCCTCATGCAGTATTGTTGTTGAAGTGTATAATGCTCTCCTGGTTCTGCTCATTTCACTCAGCATCAGTTCATGTAAGTCTCTCCAAGCCTCTCTGTATTCATCCTGTTGGTCATTTCTTACAGAGCAATAATATTCCATAACATTCATATACCACAATTTACCCAACCATTCTCCAATTGATGGACATCCATTCATTTTCCAGTTTCTAGACACTACAAAAAGGGCTCCCACTGGGGCAGCTAGATGGCGCAGTGGATAGAGCGCCAGCCTTGAATTCAGGAGGACAGGAGTTCAAATCTGGTCTCAGACACTTAACACTTCCTAGCTGTGTGACCCTGGGTAAGTCACTTAACCCCAGCCTCAAAAAAAAAAAAAAAAAAAAAAAGGCTGCCACAAAATTTTTGGCACATAAAGATCCCTTTCCCTTCTTTAGTAGTTCTTTAGTATTTCTATAAGCCCAGTAGTAGTAGCACTGTTGGATCAAAAGGTATGCACAGTCTGATCACTTTTGGGGCATAATTCAGATTAAAGCACACTATTTTATCTTTTTTTTTATTTGTTTGCTTTTTTTTTCCTTGTGTTTTTCCCTTTTGCTCTTAGTTTTTTTTTTTTTTTATAACATGACTAATATGGAAATATATTCTATCCTATATTCTTCTACTATGCTCATAATATCCCTCTTTATGTCTAAATCATAAATCCACTTAGATCTCATATGTGGTGTCAGGTGTGGGCCAAGCCCTAATTTCTTCTATAGTAGTTTCCAATTTTCTCAGCAATTTTGTCAAACAATGAGTTCTTATCCCCAAAACTAGGGTCTTTGGGTTTGTCAAACACTAGATTGTTATAGTTATTTATTATATTGTCCTGTGATCCTATTCTTTTCCGCTAATTGACTTGACTACTCTATTTCTTAGCCAGTATCAAATAGTTTTGATAACCATTGGTTGATAATATATTATTAGGTCTGGCACAGTTACTCCACTTTCATTGGCATTTTTTTCATCAGTTCCCTTGAAATTGTTCACCCTTTGTTCTTCCTTGTGAACTTTGTTATTATTTTTTTCTAAATCTGTAAAATAATTTATTGGGAGTTTGGTATGAACTAAATAAATACATTAGTTTAGGTAGTATTGTCATCTTGATTTTATTCACTCTACTTACCAAAGAGCACTTAATATTTTTCCAATTGTTTAGATCTGACTTTATTTGTGTGGAAAGTGTTTGTAGTTGTGTTCATGTATTTCCTGACTTTCTCTTGGCAGATAAATCCCCAAATATTTTATACTATCGATACCTATTTTGATGATTTATATGGATTTATTTTGTGTCCTGAAACTTTGCTAAAGTTGTGAATTGTTTCTAGTAGTTTTTTTTAGTTGATTCTCTAGGGTTCTCTAAGTATGTCATCATATCATCTGCAAAGAGTGATAATTTGATTTCCTCATTACCCACTCTAATTCATTTAATCTCTTTTTATTCTGTTATTGCCAAAGCTAATGTTTCTAATACAATATTGACTAGTAATGGAGATAGTGAGCAACCTTGTTTCACAGTTAATCTTATTGGAAATGACTCTAGTTTGTCCACATTACATATGATAGTTGCTCATAATTTTAAATAGATGAAACTGATCATTTTAAGGAAAAATCCATTTATTTCAATACCATCTAGTGTTTTTAATAGGAATGGGTATTGGATTTTATCAAATTTTTTTTTTATTCTATTGAGATAATTATATGATTTTTGTTAGTTTGGTTATTGATATAGTCAATTATGCTAATAGTTTTCCTAATATTGAACCAGCCCTGCATTTGTGGTATAAACAGTACTTGATCATAGTATATTATCCTGGGGATAATTTTCTGTAATGTCATTGCTAATATTTTATTTAAGATTCTTGCATCAATATTCTTTAGGGAAATAGGTCTATAATTTTCTTTCTCTGTTTTCACCCCACTTGATTTAGCTATCAGTACCATATCAATGTCATAAAAGGTATTTCTTAGGAGTCCTACTTTATATTTATTAGATATAATGTTCCAACTAGCTTTATGGTGGTCCTCTGAATGTACCTTGGTTTCAGCAGAATAATCACCACAAGAATAGCAACAAATAAAGTCCAAAGTCTATAGTATCTCCTTCACAGTCTGTCCATAAATCCTAGAAGGAAGGTTTATAGATAACAATCACACATACATCTCTGTTAGCAGCCAAGAGATAGTCCAAAACCAATCTATTGTCCATTATTTCACATGTCAGGGAATACAATGATTCTTTCAAATTTTGAAGTCCTGCAATAATCTCATCATGTGTTAGGTAATCCAATGATTCCTGCAGATTTTGAAATCCTACAAAAGTTTTATTATGTGTTAGGCAATATAATGATTTCTGAAGGTTTTCAAGACCTGCAACAATCTTATCATGTCTCAGAGAATCCAATGATTTTTGTGGGTTTTGAAGTTCTGTGACAGTCTTCATCAACAATTTTTGATGTTCATGAGTTAATTGTCATACACACTGGGTTCACAGTCATGCTTTTTCAGTAGCACATGTAGTCAGAGATGGAACCACGTGATATTTCTTGAGTTTTCTCCTTTGTTTCGAGATTTTTATCTTTTTCTGTGTCTCTCCAACAGACAAGGCATATACGGCTTGTTGGCACCCATGATTCCTTCTCCATCTTAGAGATACAAGCAAACTCTCTCCCCAAGAAGTTAACCTATTTGGTCCCTTCCATTCATCACTTTCTGGATCTTTCCACATCACCACATTACCTGGTGATGATATTGTAGCTACTGGCACTGGACACTGTCCTTCTGTCTGGTTATAAAACCTGTATCCTTCCCAATTGTAATCCCTTTCTCCCATCAGATTGCTTCTTGGCTGATTGATCATGTCTGAGTACTGAACTTCTAAAGACTCTCTGGGTGTAACCTCATCTGCCATCATGCCCCACCTGTTTTTTGCCTGGGGCCCTGGAGCTGGGCCCACCTCTCGTTTCCCTGATTCAAAATACATTCTGATGCCCAATGAAAGCTTCTGTTGTATTTTGGACATAGGATTTTGGGTCTTGTTCTCCCACCCTGTTTTTTCACTCTATCTCTATGCCAACATTGAACTTTCAGTTGGCCTACTTTACCACACTGAAAACATTGATGATTCTCTCTGGAAGTCCCTTGCCAAAAGGGACCCTGTCTTCCCATGTTATGTATCATACTCTGTATAAAAGGCATTTGTGCCCACTGTGGCACAGCATCTTATGATCTCCTCTAAAGGAGCATCTTTGTGTAGTCCTAGTATCATTCTTTTCAAACTCCATTAGCCTTTTCTTATCAAGTTGTTTTATCATTATTCCTGCTGCTAAATTTTCACCAATAGTTTGTATGACAACTGTCTGCAGACATCCCACTAAATCAGCAAAGAGTTTATTTGGAGCTTGCTCTATTTTTATGAAAACTTCCCATCTATCTTGTTTTCCTGTAAGGGTGCCCCATGTTTTGATAATAGCAGCAGCAATTTGCTCCTATGTTGCTATAGGGTAATTAATTTGTGCTAAAGTGTCTGCATAAAGACCTAAACCTGCTAGTTGACCAAAAGTGACTGATATATTAACTCCAGGTTGCTTATTTCATTGGTCTTGTATTCTACAGAGTTCACTATACTCAGAAAGCCACAACAAGTTTTGTCCAGGCTCTAAACATTCCCTTGCTATAGATTTTCAATAACTAGGGGTTGAAATTCCAAAAGCCAAATTCTCTAATACCATCTTAACATAAGATGATGTAGCCCCATACAGAGTGCAACTCTTTTTCATATCTTTAATAATTTCCAGATCAAAAGGAGTGTATCTTCTCCTGGATTGACTTGAAGAATAAAATTCTTCAATCATAGAGTATGATTTTATTTTTAAATCAGATATATCCTGTCCTTCTTTTTTAGTTAGCTAGTGCCTTTTGTAACCTTGTCATAGGGAGTGGACAAAGCTGCTTTATGGGTGGTGCTGATTGTGTCACTGCCCCTCCCTCTCCTCTTCCCTTCACTCATAAAGAGTTAATGGGTGGGGGGGAGGTGGGCCAGGGTATGGGGAATACCCTAATGGTTCCTGCTGTGAAGCACAACACTCCTTCATTTCGTCAGCTGTACTTAACTTCTTTCTTGTCTAATTCTTTATGCTTTTTGGCCAGATTGTTAGTAGCATCCCCCTCCTCCTCTTTCTTCTTTTTTGTTATTCTAAAACCTATGTAATTCCCTAGATCCAATTGATTGTATATATAGGATATTTCTTCAGAAATTGAATCGGAACCCATAGTTTTGTAATGTTCAATTAGTTGCCCTCCCACTAGTTTCCATTTATCTGGCTCTATTTTTCTTCCTTAGAGAACCAAGGAGACATGTATTTTAATGTTTTAAAGAGTTCAATGTTCTGCTTCCAAGTTACATTTCAAACCTTGGTTTTTTATTAGCTTAACTATACATATACATACACATTTCCCTGGGGTGGGGAAGGCTCTTTTCTAAGCATTTGTCCCATTTCAGCTGAAAAACTAGGTTATCCCTTACCAAAGTTTCCTGCTTGTCTATTTTTGCACTCACCCTATTTCTAGGTCATGTGACTTCTCCACTGAATACATGATTGTTACAGTGGAACTGTTGAATGTAAAATCCTTTTGTTCATGTTTGAGCGCCAAAATGCAATGTTCTGGTTAACTTTCTAGAGGTCCTCCAAATGGGCCTTGGTTTCAGCAGAATAATCACCACAAGAATAGTAAGGAATAAAGTCCAAAGTCTTTAATATCTTCTCCATAGTCTGTCTCCTTCACCTGGAGCATCAGCTAGCTTTCTGGGGTACCTTCAGATGGGTCTTGGTCTCAGTGGAGAAATGCAGGAGGCAGGAGAGCCACCAGGATAGTGGGAGATGAAATTTCTCTCTTCCAGTCCTAGTTGGCTCTTATATACCTTATTGTAATTATATAAGAGCCAACTAGGACTAGAAGAGAGACATTTCATTACAGCATACTAATTATGTGTGAACCTAGAGAACCATTACATCACCATGATAAGTACAAAGTATATGTAAACTAGATAACCATTGTATTATCAATTCCTCTGAGTTAATACCTTGTTTCAAGTATACTTCTCCAGACTTCTGGCTCTCTACAATTGGAATTAATTGTTCTTTAAATGTTTGGTAGAATTCACATGCAAATCCATCTGGACCTAGAGATTTTTTCTTAGGGAGTTGATTAATAGCTTCCTTTATTTCTTTTTTCTAAAATAGGACTATTTAAATAATTTATTTCCTCTTTTGTTCACCTGAGCAACCTATGTTTTTGTAGATATTCATCCATTTCATTCAGATTATCAAACTTATTGGCACATAGTTGGGCAAAATAATTCCTAATTATTGCTCTAATTTTCTCTTCATTGGTGGAAAGTTCTTCCTTTTCATTTTTGAGACTAACAATTTGATTTTCTTCTTTCTTTTTTTCTAATTAAATTAACTGAGGTTTATTTATTTTGTTATTTTTTTCATAAAACAACTTATTTTTATTTATTAATTCAATTTTTATTTTCAGTTTTATTAATCTTCCCTTTTATTCTCAGAATTTCAAATTTATTATTTAAGTAAGAATTTTTATTTGTTTTTTTCCAGCAATTTTTGTTGTAAGCCTAATTCATTGATCTTCTCTTTTTCAATTTTATGCAAGTAAACATCTAGAGATATGACATTTCCCTTATAACACATTATGCTGCATCCCACAATTTTTGGTAGGTGGTCTCATTATTATCATCTCTTGGATGCAGTTTTTTATTTTGTTTATGATTTATTATTTCACCCATTCATTCTTTAGGATTAGATTATTTAATTTCCAATTAATTTTGGTCTATTTTATATTGCATGTGATTTTTATTGCATCATGACCTGAAAAAAATGCATTTACTATTTCTGCCTTTCTGCATTTAATTTTAAAGTTTTTTGTCCTAATATGTAGTCAATTTTTGTATAAGATCCATGAATCACCAAGAAAAAAAAATAAACTCCTTTCTGTCTCCATCCGAGTTTCTCCAAAGATTTATAGAATCTAACTTTTCTAACATTCTGTTTACCTCCTTAACTTCTTTCTTATTTACTAGTTCTGATAGAGCAAGGTTGAGGTCCCCCACTAGTATAGTTTTGCTGTCTATTTCTTCTTGCATCTCTCTTAACTTCTTTTGAAATTTGGATGTTATACCATTTGGTGCATCTATGTTTAGTACTGATATTGCTTCATTATCTATGGTACCCTTGAGTAAAATATAGTTTCCTTCTTTATATATTTTAATTAATGTATCTTTGCTTTTATTTGATCTGAGATTAGGATTGTTACTTATGTTTTTTTTTTTTTTTTTTACCTGAAGCATAATAGATTCAGCACCAGCCCTTTAACTTCATATGTATATATCATTCTGCTTTAAATGTGTTTCTTGTAAACAACATATTGTAAGATTCTGACTTTTAATCCAGTCTGCTCTCTGCTTCCATTTTTGGGAGAGTTTATCCCATTCACATTCACAGTTAAAATGACTAATTCTGTATTCCCTGCCATCTTATTTACCCTAAGATATGCTTTTCTCTTTTCTTTCCCCCTTCCCTCATCCCCAGAATTTTGCTTTTGTTGACCACCTCCCTCAAACAGCCCCCCTTTTAAAACCTCTCCTCCTTTTTTATACCATTCCCCTAATATTTCCATTTTCCCTTCTATTAGTTTTTTTCCCTTTCTTTTCCACTTTCCCCTCCTATTTCCCTATGAAATCATACAGTTTTTCTATGAAATTAAATATGTCTGATATTCTCTCTGAGCCAAGTCTGATGAGAATAAGATTCACATAATGCTCACCCCCCCTCCATTCTTTCCCTAAATTACAATAGGTCTTACTCTTTGTGAGATGTAATTGCCTAATTTTATCTCCTTTTTTCCAGTATGATCCCCTTTCCACCTCTAGTTTTTTTTTCATATTATCATAATAAAATCAAATTATAACCACACTCTCTAAGTATACCCTTAAAAGAACTATAGCTCCCAAGAGTTCTTTCCTTCTTACCTTTTTATGCTTCTCTTGAGTTATGTATTTGGAAATCTTAATTTTTGTTTAGTTTTGGTCTTTTGATTAGAAATAGGTGAGTTCACCTATATCATTGAATGTCCATCTTCTTCCCTGAAAGATAATGCTTTTTAGCTTGATAATTTATTCTTACTTTTAATCCAAGTTCCTTTGTCTTTCAGAATATCAGATTATAACTCCTTCAATTCTTTAAAGTAGAAGCTGCAAGGTCCTATGTTATACTAATTGTGGCTCCTCAGTATTTAAATTACTTCTTTCTGAATGCTTGCAATATCTTTTTCTTGGTTTAATACTTCTGAAATTTAGCCATGATATCTCTTGGTGTTTTAATTTTGGGGTCTCATTCAGGATGTCTCTCCTAGATCTATTTTCCAGGTCAGTTGTTTTTCCTAGGAGGTATTTCATATTTTCTTCTATGTTTTTCATTTTTTGTTTTTGTTTGACCAATTCTTGAAGTCTTATTGAGTCATTCACTTCCATTTGTTCAATTCTAATTTCTAATATATAATTTTCTTCAGTTACCTTTTTAAGCTCCTTTTGTATTTGTCCAATTGAATTTCTTTTGTTCATTGCATTTTTTTCCATTTCACAAATTTTGTTTTTCAAAGAATTGGTGTCTTTTTCATATCTATTTTGTGCTTTTTCCATTTCATCAAAATCTATTTGTAGGGAGTTATGAGTTTTTTCCTTTCCTTCTTACAAAGATTTCATTTCCTTTTCTTATTTTTCTTCTAAGTCTCTTTTAATATCTTTTATGCAATCTTCCAAGAAAACCTTGAGAAATGGAGATCAGCTCATATCTCCCTTTCAAGCTTCATCTGCAGTTGATTTGCCTTTAGGAACCTCAAGATTTGAGGTCTGTGCTTCTCTCTCTCCATAAAAGCTGTCTATAGTGAGAGTTCTTTTTGGTTTTTTGTTCATTTTTTAAGGCTTGAGATCAGCTCTTAATGAAAAGAAGTGACAGCTGCTTTCATTTGCCCTGGGAAAGTTCTATTGATTGACTTCCCATGCTGGGTAATCATGATTAGGTCCCACATTCTTCTGGGACTCAGTGATTTACAATTTGCCTTTTGTAACAAATCTGCTAAATCATTTTCTTACAACCAGGATGGAGTAACTCTAAGACTCAGAGCCTCACAAAAGATCCCCAGATACATGGAAGCTGCAATGCTCTGACTCCCCACCCAGCTCTTTGCCCTGGTCTCCCTGTGACTGTCCCCCTGCCCATTTGAAATAGACCTTTTCTGAAGTTCCTCCAAAGTATCTTCTTCTGGAAATGTGTGTACTGCAAATATTTGTGGATTTTTTACTCCAAAAACAGTTTAGAGGCTTAATCTACTTTTGGTTTGAGAGAAAATCAGAGGAAGTCATAGAAAGTCGTGTTTGCTCTCCACCATCTTGTCTCTGTTCCCCCTAGTCTGATTTTATTTTTCTTGTGCAGTAAGATAATTGTATAAAGATGTTTGTATATATTGGATTTAACATATAGTTTTACCATGTTTAACATGTATTGGATTACGTGCCATCTAGGGGAGAGAATGGAGGGAAGGTGGGGGAAATTAGAACACAAGATTTTGCAGGGGTTAAAGTTGAAAAATTATCCATGAATATTCCTTGAAAATTAAAAAGCTTTGATAAAATAAATAAATGAATGAATAAAAATAAACTTTATCCATTTCAAAGAAAGAAGAAAAAGTACTGTCAGTTTTTGCCCTCTTCTGAAACCTAGAAGAAGACACTGAAGGATTGAAAATTTACTGACACTCTCTAACTTCACTGAATAAATGTTGGATTGTATACTATAGAATGATGAAGATCAGTATGAAGTTGTTAGGGGGGAGAAATGTCATTGATTCTGATTTTTTTAGCCATATAGAACCAAAAGCCTAAACAGGATTTGTGGGCCATGGTTTCCTAGAGAAGACCCTTCATACATGGGTTTGTAAGTGATTTAGGATTTATACTCATAGTAGTACTAATGATTCCTCAATAGTTTTTTTTTTTTTAATTTTCAATCATCATCACCAATATCATCATTATCATAGTTTTGATTGCTAGAATTTCCTTAAAACTAATGAAATATTTAATTTATACCATTTCATTTGACCTTCCTAATGACTTTCAAGTAGTGCCATACCCTCTTTATAGTCATAGAAACTGAATCAAATGGGTAGAATTTGCATCAAGCAAAATCGGGTTTCATGTACAAGGAAAAACTTCAAAAAATCACATATCACAAAAAATTCTATTTACCTTGAGATCTTTTCAGAAATGAACAATTGGATGTTTTACAGGCTGAATCCCTCTGTAGAGGAACTATTTCATATGGATTAGCAAGCATATACATTTTAGAGAGATGATCCTAGTTCAGTATAATCACAATAAGCCATTAAAATCACCCCTGTGAGTTGAAAACAAAAGTCTTGATAGTTATCCTAAAAGTACAAGATACAGAAACATTCTCATAAATAGGGCTGAATTCAAATACTTCTCTTGTTCTTATTGGAGACTATTTGAACACAAAGTTACATGGATTTGACAACTCTTAGAAATCTGAAAAGAAAAAAAGAGTTTTGTATTTTCTCTTGTGCTTTCCAGATAGAGTCCAAAGAGAAAATGAGCATTAATGCTCTGTCAGACTCTGGATTGCCAGGAAGGATCTTCAGCCTCACAAAGAAAAGGTAGAGTTCCTTGATATATCCTAGGAGTAAAAATAAGATGATTTAGGAAGGCAGCTCTGAGAGAATAAAAACTAGTGGAGGTTTTAGTTTTATAAAAGAGGCTATTCAAATTTAGAGATATAATTAAAATAATCAAAGCATTTTAGATTGGGAAGGCATCTTCTAGTCCAATCTCCTCAAATTACAAATAAAAAAACAAAAAACAAACAAACAAAAAAAACCCAAAAAAACAAAAACAAACAAAACAAAACAAAACAAAATAAATAAATAAATAAATAAAACTGAGATCAAGATAACCAGGAGTCTCTTGCTCAAGATCATATAACTAATAAGTAGCAAAGATAAGGCTTTCTGACTTTAAATCCACTATACAAATTTAAAAATAAGAAGAAAACAAGAGAATGTAAAGGAGTGTACAAAATATTTTCAATTCTCTCAATCAAAAACTCTAAGAACTCATGATTTATCTTGATAGAGTAGGTCCTACCATATCACAGCCAATTGTCATGTGCTTGTTGCTGACTTTCTATTGTGAAAGTCTTGCTCTTGCCTTTTCATGCTGAAGTCTAGATATGGAGATCAAGAGAAGCTACACAAATAAACTTATCCAACACCAAATATTATTATGTTAAAAAAAAAGTAACTGAAAATATTGTCCTGTATCCCTAGGCCTGCTACATATTTAGCTGTGAGTTATTTGCCCTTAGATTGCAGGCACTAGATGCAGCTAATATACACGTCTTGTTGGTCTACAAAGTTGTTCAGATCTTTCATCTTTGTTCAAAAGGCTAAATAAGTTTTTAACATAAAGTTTTATCCCCGCTCATTTCTTTCCTCCATTTATTTTCCAGGCCTTGAATCACTAGGATTACTTGGATTTAAGGCTGCTTTTTCCTCCTCACTTGCTGCTCCAGTATTAATTATGAATCTGACACAGGAGGAGAGAAACTCTGGAATGTAGTCTGTTAACTACAATGGAGAATGCTGCCCTTCTCTTTTAAACTAATGTCCTTTCAGGAAGTGTCAGTGACTGACAACGACTGTTCCAGAATTTACTCTATTACATAAGAATTCCATCTTGTTGTGCCTAAGCCCTGAATGAGCTGGTGTATAGGAATAATTTTATTGTTCTTGGTTCTGGCAAGAGCAATCACAGGCTTTTGTGGAGTAGTAAAAGTGGACACAAAGATTGTGGGTCCTCCCTAATAAAGTCATCATCTGACAGGGATCAAAGCCTGTACCATCCAATTAAGACAATGGTGGAAGCAGCGGCTGTAAGAACTCAGAATCCTTGAGTGTCTTTGTTCTATGGCTCCTATTGTGTGCAATAAAGAGAATGAGCCATGTGTGTGTTTGGGGGTAGGGTGGGGGCTTGTGAAGAGATCCAAACATTAAGCAGACTTTCCAGATGGTTTTGAATGTCCTCAGCAGTATGTGTTTCAGGGAAATGGTACACCCGAATTACTGAGTGTTATTTACCCATTTTCTCAGCTGTGGGCGGTTGCAGACACTGCCAGTGGTTGGTCCAAAGGGTCCTGGGGCAGACAGATACCATTCTCATCCATCTTGAGTTCAGAAAGACACTTCCTTTCATACATTCTTTTGTGGCAGCAAAATACCCATCATTTTCATTTAGCTAGCAGTAAAAACAAACAAGCAAAAATGAAAATACTTAGATGAAGCCCAGCTGAGGTAAGAGAAAAATTTTTATTCATAAGTCATATCACAGTTCAAAACAAAATAGCATATTTTGGAGCCAAGATCCTCTAGTTTAAATGATGGTAGAAGATCAAAAATAATTAAAAACTTGGTAAATTTTATGTAATTAAATTCTTTTTTTTGTCTTTCTGCTTCTGAGAAGTACAGTGACTAGAACCTTATGCTTGAGGAGGGCTCCTGTGTACATTACATATAGAGATATATGAAGGTAGCTGAAAAACAGCAGAAAAACCTACAGGTCCACTCAAGGTGAAATACTAGCTATGGAATACTATAGTTGCAGCTACATGATGGCAACCATCCAGATGCCTTCAACTATTCAGATGTGTGACATCATGTAAATAAAACATCTGGATGCTTGGCTGAATTTTTCACTTTTCATCTGGATGTTGAGCATCATGCAGATGCTAAAGGAATTTAAGTAAATCTTATCTTCTGGATTCTATTAACAGTTCTTCCTTGAAAAATCATAGGTGAGCATCTGCTTCCAATAAGTCCTTTAAAGGGATTTGATGTAAAATAGTGTCCTCTTTTCTTTTCTCATCTTGTGCACATTTGGCAATGAATGAATGGCAGAGGAAATGCTTTAGATTATTCTAGTTTTCTTTCAAGAAAATATTTTAAGTATTTACATACCATCTTCAAATGCAAGTACTTAGCAAATAGGACCTAAAATAGTCTTTCATCCCAGTTAACAATGACCCTCAGGCTCAGAAATTGCAGACAAGAAAAAAGTAGCGCTAAATTGCAGACAAGAAAAAACTAGGTGGCACAGTGGATAGAGCACCAGCCTTGAATTCAGGAGGACAGGAGTTCAAATCTCATCTCAGACACTTAACACTTCCTAGCTGTGTGACCCTGGCCAAGTCACTTAACCCCAGCTTCAGGAGAAAAAAAAGAAAAGAAAAAGAAAAGGCAAAATTGAAGAGGAGCAATAGTGTGTTTTTTTCCTGCAGACTTAAATGCTTTTAGGTGCCATTCTTTCTATTGTGTGTGGTTGACTACTCAGGACAGTTCGAAAATTTTGCTAATCCTGGATCTCCAATTGGGTCTACATATGCATAGTCATTGCTTTCTTCAAAGGAAACCTCCATCAATGTGAACTTTCCTAAGTAGGTAAACTAGGTGACCATTTATGTGATAAGATCTGCAAGGTACCAGGTAAACTCCCAGCCTCAAAATATCCACTAACAACTGTTTCTCAGTCATGAAACTTAGATCCTGAAAGTATTTTTGATCTTCAGTATATATAGTTATACTTCAAAAATGTATGCTTTCTTTAATCTGGGAACTCATTCTTTCAACACACAGATCACAATCTCTTTTAGCCTGTGTGAGTTACTATGGATGGAAAAATGTATCCCCAGATGGCCAGCCTTCTGGTGTGGAACCTTTTTAAATTTAACAAGACTGACCCTAGAATAATAGCCACACAGCACATTCTCAGGCCCTTACTTAAAGTTTTTCTGGTACCTGAAAGAATCTGTGCTCCACTGTCAGAACCATCAAGAACACCTGGTCATCTCCACCCCATAATGAGGCCTCTAAGAGGAACTTAAGTTTTGAAAGTTTTGAAGATATCCCTAAAAAACAAAAAAAGTAAGACCATAAACTATTATCAGCTGAAAGTGACAATCCTCATTCTTAATTGAGGATTAAAACACTTTCAGAGGTTGGCAAGATACAGGAAGTTAACTAAGCAAATGCTTTGACATGCATAATCTAATTTCATCTTCCCTATGGCTGGCAATAATGACAATAATAATGATGATGATAGTAAATCAGGAACATTCATAAAGCACTTTACAATTATTATTTCATTTTATCTTTCCAACTATTCTGGAAAAAAAAAAAGTGTATTTATCCTCATTTTATAAATGAGGAAACCGAGGCAAAGTTCTGGTGACTCATTTAGGATTACACAGATAAGGACCTTATATAATATAAAATTATGATTATAAAAATATAATTATATGAAGCTTATATAATGGTGAAACATTCGTTTACCTACCATATATTTATAGATATGTTTGATTAAGTTGTGAACGCATATATACATTCATATGTGTATAAATATGCTTTTATATATATATGTATATATATATACATGAGATACATACAAATTTGGTAGAAGGTCATCTTAAATTATAAAGCAAAGATAATTTCAATGAATGACAATGGCAGCTATAGGTACCAGGAATGACCTCCTGCAGAAAGTGGTGCCTTTGCTAATTGCTGAAGAAAGTAATGAATTCCAAGTTGGAAGTTTGAAGGAAAGTATTCTAACATGGGTAATAGAAAGTATAAAAGAAATTGAGAAGGTGTAGAACCTTGTAAAAATTAGCTTTTTAAAAAGGTGTTAGTAATGACAGAGATGATCACTATTTTACCAGTAAAGAAAATGAATCTTAGAAAATTGATCCTGCTTTGTACGAGGAAAAAAAATTTATACAAGGATCTGATTCAAAACACATAGTTGTTTTGACTCTGTATAACTTTTTTTTTCCTACTACATCATCACATCATGACTCTCAAACACTTGGTCTTATTATTGTCATGGGTTATTCAGGAACAACTTTGTGACCCTATATAAGATTTTCTTCACAAAGATCTAGAGTAGTTTGCCATTTTCTTCTCTGGTGGATTAAAACAAATAGAGGTTAAATGACTTGCCCAGGATTATATAGCTACTGAGTATCTCAGGCTGAATTTGAATTTCCTGATGTTAGGCCCAGAGCTCTTATCTACTGAACTACCTAGCTCTCTCTATCTGCTTCAGTCTTATGATATCTTTATTCTTTTAAAAATTCTTGATGACCCCCACCCAGAGCACTTTTTCAGATCAGTTATATCAATTGGAGGTTTCTGTTTGTTTGTTTGTTTGTTTTTGTTTTGTTTTGTTTTGTTTTGTTTTGTTTGCTGTATTAGATAATAAAATACCTTAGTTTTAATTTGAAAATAATGTTGATCTCACAGGCTACCTGAAAGAATCTGGGATCCCCAGACTATAAGAAGCAACATCTTTACACTATAGACTTCTGTAGAAGAGAAAAGAGGGACGTAGATATTTTGGGGGAACAACATCAAAATAGGCTTCTTTTACTTCCAAATTTTTTCAAGTTTTTATAAATTGTAAATCAGAAAGGAAGCTTGATGAACTAGATATGAAATGTGATGATGATCTATTTTGTCTTGTTTTGTTTTTACAGGCCCAGAGATTTTTGAATCCATTAATAAAGATGAACAAAATGGTTTCAAGGAGTACAGTGAGTCATGGTAATGAAAATACATGGCCTAATCAATTGAAGTAATGATAAATAGTCATCAAAATTAATCAATAATAAATAGTAGTTTAGTAGATCTTCTAGATAATGCATAGAGCTGTTTAACCCATCATCCTACTCTCAACATTGGCCATCTCCAATAAAATCATCTTGGCAGATGGGCTAAGATAGATTGAACCAATAAGCTGCAAACCCATAGGTGAATTAGGGAATCAAAATTCACAAGCATGTGAAGACTTTCCCCAAGAGAATGTATGGATAAGAACAATTTGCCCAATGGCTATGAAAGTAGTTGAAAAGTAGATCTTGGTCAGACATCAAAGATGCTAAGGTCATCTACTTTATATTAAGTTACTTCCAGTCATCTTTTTTTGCATTGCCATTGGACCTCAAAAATTCTAAAAGAGAAAGTGAGGCTGATGACTTTGTGAAACTCTGCTTCACTTAAATCTAATTAAAGAGCAAGTTAAGACATCATCTTCTGATGTCATTGGTCCTCTTTGAAAATGAAGGATGGAAAACAAAAACTGAGCTATGTATTCCTTGACTGCTTTATTTCATGTTTTATAATTTTTCAAGTTGTTTTAACTCCTTTTTTGTTCACTGTACGCTAGTACAGGGCATATTGAGAGTGGATTTATGTACTTTCTTTGCTAACTAACTTACAATCCTTAGTTACCCTTAATCATTACTTTTTAAATGTGGATACTTTCTCAGAAGTTTTCAAATTCACTGATTTCTCAGAAATAGCAAAGAAATAAAACTGTTCAAAGAAATAAATTAGCAAAATTAGTTTCATGTGAATGCCACCTATCTAAAACCTACCCATCTTTCAAGACCTAACTCATAGAATCAAAGATTCAAAGGTTTTAAAATTTCTATTTGATGTTTGAAAGTCCTTCAGAGTCTGTCTCCACTTTACTTTTCTAAGCTAATTGGACAGTATGCTCCTTTAAATGATCTATATTTAGTCAACTAGTCTCCTTGTTGATCCCTATACACAACAGACTCTCTCCCAACTTTAAGCCTTTGTATGGTTGGAATGTGGAATATACTTCTCATCTCTGTCTAAAAGAATACTTAGTTTCTTTCAAGGTTTAATTCAAGTGCTAGAAACTCTAGGAATCCCATTCAAATTTCCCTCCCTAGATGGTGGTGTCCTTCCCCTAGAATTTTCTTTGTTTTTACTTTGTATTTTATCTTCTGTATACCTGTTGTTTTCATAAACTCCTTAAAGAAAGAGTTTCATATTTGACTTCAGATTTCCCTGAGGCTCATAAGCATTTTAAGTACCTATTATATTTCAGATACTTTGTTATATGCTGGAGACACAAAGACAGGCAAGGAAAAAAAAAACTCTTACTTTGGAGGAGTTCACAGTCTTATGGGAAAGACAATATACAAAGAGTAAAATACATACATAATCCATATAGAAGAAATTGCAAATAATTTCTTTTTTATTAATTTTATAATTATAACATTTTTGACAGTACATATGTATTGGTAATTTTTTACAGCCTTATCCCTTGTACTCCCTTCTGTTCCGAATTTTTCCCCTCCTTCCCTCCACCCCCTTCCCTAGATGGGAGGCATTCCCATACATATTAAATGTTATAGTATATCCTAGGTACAATATATATGTGCAGAATTGAATTTTGTTGTTGTTGTTGTTGTTGTTGTTGTTGTTGTTGTTGTTGTTGTTGTTGCAAAGGAAGAATTATATTCGGAAGGTAAAAATAACCTGGGGAGAAAAACAAAAAAAAATGCTAACAGTTTACACTCATTTCCCAGTGTTCCTTCTCTGGGTGTAGCTGATTCTGTCCATCATTGACAATTGGAATTGAATTAGCTCTTCTCTATGTTGAAGATATCCACTTCCATCAGAATATATCCTCATATAGTATTGTTGTTGAAGTGTATAATGATCTCCTAGTTCTGCTCGTTTCACTCAGCATCAGTTGATGTAAGTCTCTCCAAGCCTCTCTGTATTCATTCTGTTGGTCATTTCTTACAGAACAATAATATTCCATAACCTTCATATACCATAATTTACCCAACCATTTTCCAATTGATGGACATCCATTCATTTTCCAGTTTCTAGCCACTACAAAAAGGGCTGCCACAAACATTTAGGCACATACAGGTTCCTTTCCCTTCTTTAGTATTTCTTTGGGATATAAGCTTAGTAGTAGCACTGCTGGATCAAAAGGTATGCACAGTTTGATAACTTTTTGGGCATAATTCCAGATTGCTCTCCAGGATGGTTGGATTCTTTCACAACTCCACCAACAATGCATCAGTGTCCCAGTTTTCCCACAGCCCCTCCAACATTCATTATTATTTGTTCCTGTCATCTTAGCCAATCTGATAGGTGTGTAGTGATATCTCAGAGTTGTCTTAATTGAAATTGCATATGATTTCAAAAGTAACGCAATGTCATTAAGAAGGTGGAACTTTGGCTGGGTCTGAAGAAAGTTACAAAGAGAAGGAAAAAAAGTTCCAGACATGGAGTTTTAGACAGTGAGAGAAAATGAATCATCAGAAAATGGAGTGCACTGTATGCAGAATAAGAAAGCTATCACTTGATTATGGAGTATAGGAAGAGAAATAATGTGTGCGTGGACTGAAAAGGTAGATATTAAACCAGGTGATAAAGAGCTTTGAAAGCCAATGAGATGATTCTATTTTTGATCCTGGAGTTAATTAGGAGCTATTAGAATTTCCTGAAGTCAGTAGTAAGGGAAGGTAGCAGGAAAGGTATGTATGTAACATGATCCAAACCTTGCACGGTGACTGATACATAATAGGTGTTTGATAAATACTAGTTCACTCAATGAAGGAAAAGGAACTCAGAAGGCATTTCAGAGGTCTCTCAAAGGGAACTTAGAGTGGCACTTGGTAAGGAACCAGGAAAAACCTCATACAGAAGGTGGCACTTAAATTGAGTCTTGAATAGACAATTCTTAATCAGACACAGTATCTGATTAATCAATAACTGTGTGTCAGGAATAATGTTAAGCACTGCAGACAGAAAGAAGAAAAAACACAAGTATTTACTTTGCAAATATCTTGTTTATACCTTTACATGCTCCTTCAAATCTTGTTTGCAATTTCATGGAGAATCTTTAGCTGAGAGAACCATTTAGCTGCACCTAACTTTTGTTTTCTGTTTTCATTTATTATAAGAATATTATTATTGCTGTAGTTAAGTCTTCTAGTAATATATTATTGATCACATACAGAATTTCAAAGTTGGAATACTAACATTTGTTAATGTTTGTGGATAATCTGGGCAACTAGGTGGTGTGATAGTTAAAATGCTAGGCCTGGAGCCAGAAACTTCCTGAGTTCAAATAAACTTACTAGTTGTGTGGCCCTGGTAAATTCACTTAATCTCTTTGCCTTAACCTGTTTGTTTTGAGGAAATAGAAAACCATTCCAGTGTTTTTGCCAAGAAAATCTCAAATGGGAATCACAAAAAGTTGGACGTGACTGTACAACAACCAAAATAGATAATCTAAAAATGGTCATTTTTCATATCATTAATACCTTTTTTGCCATGCCTCATCTTATTTTTTTTCTGAGCCAATGGCAGTTTATTTTTTTAATAATTATAACTTTTTATTGAGAGCACATATGCCAGGGTAATTTTTGTACAATATTATCCCTTGCACTCACTTTTGTTCCAATTTTTCCCTTCCCTCCCTCCACCCCCTCCCCTAGATGGCAGGCAGTCCCATATATGTTAATATGTTATAGTATATCCTAGATACAATATATATGTCATGCCTCATCGTTAGTGGAGAAATAGATCGAGACTACACAGAACTGAGTTAATTTTTTATTCATGAGTTATTAGAATCAGATATTCCATAATCTATTCAGATTCTGTGTACTTAGTGAAGATAGTTCTCAGACATCAAAACTGTATCTATCACTGAATTCTCATATCTTTTCTAAGTGTTTTAAGCTCTTCTAGCATACCCTTGAAGAATTGAGAATTGCCACTGCGCCAAAATGAATCACTAAAGGATAGTGTAAAATACTGACTTCAATTGGAGGGCCTAGAAATAGCCTTATGTGGCAATTGCTTTATCTCCTTATAGGTGGAGAAAAATGGCAACTAAGATCAATATTGGTATCAAATATAATTTAATTTTTTTTCTATTTCTTTTTTTTTCTTTTTTTTTTAATTTTTATTTTATTTTATAATTATAACATTTTTTTGACAGTACATATGCATGGGTAATTTTTTACAACACTATCCCTTGCACTTACTTCTATTTGGATTTTTTCCCTTCCTGCCCCAACCCCCTCCCCCAGATGGCAAGCAGTCTTATATATGTTAAATATATTACAGTATATTCTAGATACAATATATGTGTGTAGACCCGAATTTTTTGTTGCACAGGAAGAATTGGATTCAGAAGGTAAAAATAACAGTTTACATTCATTTCCCAGTGTTCCTTTTCTGGATGTAGCTGATTTTGTCCATCATTAATCAATTGGAATTGGATTAGCTCTTCTCTATGTTGAAGACATCCACTTCCATCAGCATACATCCTCATACAGTATCTTGTTGAAGTGTATAATGATCTTCTGGTTCTGCTCGTTTCACTCAGCATCAGTTGATGTAAGTCTCTCCAAGCCTCTCTGTATTTCTCCTGTTGGTCATTTCTTATAGAACAATAATATTCCATAACATTCATATACCATAGTTTACCCAACCATTCTCCAATTGATGGACATCTATTCATCTTCCAGCTTCTAGCCACTATGAAAAGGGCTGCCACAAACATTTTGGCACATACAGGACCCTTTCCCTTCTTTAGTAGTTCCTTGGGGTATAAGCCCAGTAGTAGTATGGCTGGGTCAAAGGGTATGCACATTTTGATAACTTTTTGGGCATAATTCCAGATTGCTCTCCAGAATGGTTGGATTCTTTCACAACTCCACCAACAATGCATCAGTGTCCCAGTTTTCCCACAGCCCCTCCAACATTCATCATTATTTGTTCCTGTCATCTTAGCCAATCTGACAGGTGTGTAATGATACCTCAGAGTTGTCTTAATTTGCATTACTCTGATCAATAGTGATTTGGAACACTCTTTCATATGAGTGGAAATAGTTTTAATTTCATCATCTGAAAATTGTCTGTTCATATCCTTTGACCATTTATCAATTGGAGAATGGCTTGATTTCTTATAAATTAAAGTCAATTCTCTGTATATTTTGGAGATGAGGCCTTTATCAGAACCTTTAACTGTAAAAATTTTTCCCCAATTTGTTACTTCCCTTCTAATCTTGTTTGCATTAGTTTTGTTTGTGCAGAAACTTTTTAATTTGGTGTAATCAAAATGTTCTATTTTGTGATCAATAATGGTCTCTAGTTCTCCCTTGGACACAAACTCCTTCCTCCTCCACAAGTCTGAGAGGTAAACCATCCCATGTTCCTCCAATTTATTTATGATTTCGTTCTTTATGCCTAAATCTTGGACCCATTTTGATCTAATCTTAGTATGTGGTGTTAAATGTGGGTCCATGCCTAGTTTCTGCCATACTAATTTCCAGTTTTCCCAGCAGTTTTTGTCAAATAATGAATTCTTATCCCAAAATTTGGGATCTTTGGGTTTGTCAAAGATTAGATTGCTATTTTTATTCACTATCTTGCCCTGTGAACCTAACCTATGCCACTGATCAACTAGTCTATTTCTTAGCCAATACCAAATGGTTTTGGTGACTGTTGCTTTATAATATAGCTTTAAATCAGGTACACTTAGACCACCTTCCTCTGACTTTTTTTTCATTAGTTCCCTTGCAATTCTCGACCTTTTATTCTTCCATATGAATTTTGTTGTTATTTTTTCTAGGTCATTAAAATAGTTTCTTGGGAGTCTGATTGGTATAGCACTAAATAAATAGATTAGTTTGGGGAGTATTGTCATCTTTATTATATTCGCTCGGCCTATCCAAGAACACTGAATGTCTTTCCAATTATTTAAATCTGATTTTATTTTTGTGGCAAGTGTTTTGTAATTTTGCTCATATAATTCCTGACTCACCTTTGGTAGATATATTCCCAAATATTTTATACTATCAACTGTTACTTTGAATGGAATTTCTCTTTGTATCTCTTGCTGTTGGATTGTGTTGGTAATGTATAAAAATCCTGAGGATTTATGTGGATTTATTTTGTATCCTGCGACTTTGCTAAAATTCTGAATTATTTTTAATAGCTTTTTAGCAGAGTCTCTGGGGTTCTCTAAGTATACCATCATGTCATCTGCGAAAAGTGACAATTTGATTTCTTCATTTCCTACTCTAATTTCTTGGATCTCTTTCTCGGCTCTTATTGCCAAGGCTAGAGTTTCTAGTACTATATTGAATAGTAATGGTGATAATGGGCAACCTTGTTTCACTCCTGATCTTACAGGGAAAGGTTCTAGTTTATCACCATTACATATGATGTTTACTGAAGGTTTTAAATATATGCTCCTTATTATTTTAAGGAATAGTCCATTTATTCCTATACTCTCAAGCGTTTTTAGTAGGAATGGATGTTGGATTTTATCAAATGCCTTTTCTGCATCTATTGAGATGATCATATAGTTTTTATTAATTTGATTATTAATATGGTCAATTATACTAATAGTTTTCCTAATATTAAACCAGCCCTGCTTTCCTGGTATAAATCCCACTTGGTCATAGTGTATTATCCTGGGGATGATTTTCTGAAGTCTTTTTGCTAATATCTTATTTAAGATTCTAGCATCAATATTCATTAAGGAAATTGGTCTATAGTTTTCTTTCTCAGTTTTCGATCTACCTGGTTTAGGTATCAGTACCATGTCTGTGTCATTGAAGGAATTTGGTAGGACTCCTTCAATCCCTATTTTTTCAAATAGTTTACATAGCATTGGAGTTAGTTGTTCTTTAAATGTTTGGTAGAATTCACCTGTAAATCCATCTGGTCCTGGGGACTTTTTCTTAGGAAGTTGGTTAATAGCTTGGTCTATTTCTTTTTTTGAGATGGGACTATTTAGACTACTTACTTCTTCCTCTGTTAATCTGGGCAAGCTATATTTTTGAAGGTATTCTTCCATTTCATTTAAGTTATCGAATTTATCAGCATAAAGTTGAGCAAAGTAGCTCCTAACTATTGTTCTAATTTCCTCTTCATTAGTGGTGAGTTCACCCTTTTCATTTTCAAGACTATCAATTTGCTTTTTCTCTTTCCTTTTTTTAATCAGGTTTACTAAGGGTTTGTCTATTTTGTTGGTTTTTCATAAAACCAACTCTTAGTTTTATTAATTAATTCAATAGTTTTTTTACTTTCAATTTTATTAATCTCACCTTTTATTTTTTGAATTTCAAGTTTTGTGTTTGTCTGGGGGTTTTTAATTTGTTCCTTTTCTAGCAATTTTAGTTGTAAGCCCAATTCGTTGGCCCTCTCTCTATTTTATGCAAGTAGGCCTGTAAAGATATAAAACTCCCCCTTATTACTGCTTTGGCTGTATCCCACACATTTTGGTATGATGTCTCATTATTGTCATTTTCTTGGGTGAAGTTATTAATTATGTCTATGATTTGCTGTTTTACCCAATCATTCTTTAGTATAAGATTATTTAGTTTCCAATTATTTTTTGGTCTATTTTCCCCTGGCTTTTTATTAAATGTTATTTTGATTGCATTATGGTCTGAAAAGGATGCATTTACTATTTCTGCCTTACTGCATTTGATTTTGAGGTTTTTATGCCCTAGTATATGATCAATTTTTGTATAGGTTCCATGAACTGCTGAGAAGAAAGTATATTCCTTTCTGTCTCCATTTAGCTTTCACCAAAGATCTATCATATCAAACTTTTCTAGTATTCTATTTACCTCTTTGACTTCTTTCTTATTTATTTTGTGGTTTGATTTATCTAATTCTGAGAGTGCAAGGTTGAAATCTCCCGCTATTATAGTTTTGCTATCTATTTCCTCTTGCAGCTCTCTTAATTTCTCTTTTAAGAATTTAAATGCTGCACCAATTGGTGCATACATGTTTAATATTGATACTGCTTCACTATTGATGCTTCCCTTTAGCAGGATATAATGCCCTTCATTATCTCTTTTAATTAGATCTAATTAAATTTTTGTTTTTGCTTGATCTGAGATGAGGATGGCTACTCCTGCTTTTTTGGTTTTGCCTGAAGCATAATAGATTCTGCTCCACCCTTTTACTTTTAGTTTGAATGTCTCACCCTGTTTCAGGTGTGTTTCCTGTAAACAACATATAGTAGGATTCTGACTTTTAATCCAGTCTGCTAACTGCTTCCTCTTTATGAGGCAGTTTGCCCCATTCACATTTATGGTTAGAAGGACTAATTCTATATTGCTTGCCATCCTATTAACCCCTGCTTATGCTTTTCCCCTTTCCTTCCCTTTTACCCTCCTATCCAGTATTAAACTGGTGAACACCACTTGCTTTTCACAGCCCTCCCTTTTTAGGATCCCTCCCCCATCTTAAAGATCCTCCCCTTATTTTACCCCTTTTCCTCGAAATTTCTGTATTCCCTTCCCCTTAGCTTACTCCTTCCCTTTCACTTTTCAATGAAGTGGAAGAAGTTTCACCATAAATCGAATATGTCTATTGATACACGCTATGTTCATCTCCCTCCTTTCTTTCTCTCAGATATAATAGGTTTCCTTTGCCTCTTCATGAGATGTACTACCACCACTTTACACTTTTTTATGATATAATCTCCTTTCCACCTCTAGTTTCTAAGACAAATTGTACATATGTTCTTTACATATTTTTTTGACAGAAGTATAGTTCTCAAGATTTCTTTTTACCTTTTTAGAAATCTCTTGAGTTCTGTATTTGAAGATCAAACCTTTTATGTAGGTCTGGTTTTTTCATCAAAAATAGATGGAATTCATTTATTTCGTTAAATGTCCATCTTCTTCCCTGGAAAATGATGCTCATTCTTGCTGGGTAAGTTATTCTTGGCTGCCTACCAAGTTCCTTAGCCTTTCGGAATATCATGTTCCAGGCCCTGCGTTCTTTTAATGTGGACGCTGCTAGATCCTGGGTTATCCTTATTGTGGATCCTCCATATCTGAATTGTTTTTTTCTAGCAGCTTCCAATATCTTTTCCTTTGTCTGATGGTTCTTGAACTTGGCCACTATATTTCTTGGCGTGTTGATTTTAGGGTCCCTTTCAGTAGGTGATCGATGAATTTTTTCAATGTCTATTTTACCCTCTGTTTCCAGAATGTCTGGGCAGTTCTCTTTGATAATTTCCTCGAAAATGGTGTCCAAGCTCTTTTTTTCCTCCCATTTTTCAGGGAGTCCGATTATTCTCAAATTGTCTCTCCTGGATCTGTTTTCCAGGTCTGTTGTCTTTCTGGTAAGGTACTTGACAGTCTTTTCAATTGTTTCATTTCTCTGGTTTTGCTTGACTCCCTCTTGATTTCTCCTTGAGTCATTCATTTCTACTTGCTCCAGTCTAATTTTCAATGATGTATTTTCTTCACTCACTTTTTTTATATCTCTTTGTAATTGTCCAATTGAGTTTTTATCTTCTATGGAATTTTTTTCCATTTTTTCCATTTTATTTTTTAGAGAGCTGATTTCTTTTTCCAGCTCACTAATCCTGTTTTCCTTGGAGTTGTTTACCTTTTCCAGCTCACTAATCCTGTTTTCCTTGGAGTTGTTTACCTTTTCCAGCTCACTAATCTTGTTTCTCAATGATTTGATTTCTTTATCCACTCTGTCTTTGAATGCATGGGATGACTTCTCCAGGCTCTCTTGCCAAGCTTCCCTTTCCTTTTCCCATTTCTCTTCCAGCTCTCTTGTGAGAGCCTTTTTGATTTCCTCTGTGAGGTTCTTTTGTATTGAGGAGCAGTTTATATCCCTCCCAGGGGATACATCTGGGGACAGTCTGTTCCTAGTCTCCTCAGCATTTGAAGTCTGCTCCCTCTCCACACAGAAGCTGTCAATGGTTCGAGCCCTTTTGAATTTTTTATTCATTTTGTCAGAGTAGGAATCAAAGAAAACAAACTGACAAGAGAAACAATTGGTCTGTTTTGCGGGGGATGGGGCTGGATGGTATCAATGGGCTTCCTCTACAGACTGGGGGCAGGGCAGCAGAGAGCCACCAACAAAACAGCAATGACTGTACTGAGTCTGTGCTCTGAGGCTCTGAGAACGCGCTGAGTCAGTCCAGGTGGGCGTTGGGGGTGGCCGGGTTCTGAGAGACGCTGGCTTTCTGGGGTTTTAATCTTCACCTCCGGTGTTTATACCCTCTCCACCGCTCCTGGCTTGTTGCCAAGATGGAACATCCACACTGGGGCAAAAGCCCTTTCACAGAAACGGCAGAGATCGTACCCCTCCCCCTCTGGTCTGAGCTGTGTGAGCTGCCTGTCTTGCTCTGGCTGCCTGCCCTCAGTCTGGGCCCAGTCTGATTGGCCCTCTCCCTAGCAAACACAGACCTTTTCTGGCGACTTTCAAGGATGTCTTCTCTTGGTGATAATTTGTGGATTTCTTTCTGGGTCAAGCATTAAGTCAGAGGCTTGTCATGAAGTAAGTTCTGAGAGAAAACGAGGAGCTCAAGCAGCTGTCCACCTCCACGCCGCCATCTTGGCCGGAAGTCCCCTATAATTTAATTTTTAAAATACTACAGAGAAAGATAGCATAAAATTACAATTAAGGTTATTTCATATGACAGAGAAAAGTAGAGAAAAAGTTTACAGAATGTATTCTGTAAGCTCTAACTCTACTGTATTACTACAAAAGCATTCCAAGATAAAGCTGACAGGATAGAAATTAGACTTATAACTTTATTGCTATAAGAGCAGTGAGAAAATTACTTCTGCTTAGTACCTTTTCCTTGAGAGTTCTTAGCTCATCTAGATTGAAGTGCAGCACCCATTCACAAACTTGATTCTACTATCAATCAGCATGAGAGTTTTGATTTGCTTCTTTGTCTATTTGGGCCAGTTTGCCCCCCTCAGACAGCTTGGTACCACCAACACCCCAGTTCCTGAAGGTACATTATATTGGTGACAGACTTAATATGGGTGATCACTTGGCTGAGCAAATTATAGCTCCGAAACTGCTGAGCTCAAGAGATCTAACACCCTTTCCCTACCCAGTATCAGGGATAAGAGGCTTGGATACTGTAAATGGACTCTAGGTCAGAACAATAATTGAATAGGAAGTAAAGAGCAGTCTAGAATGAATTTGGGGAAACTGCATCAATTTTGGTAATGCTAAATCACTCTTCTGAAAAAAAAAATCTTTTCAACAAAAAATGTTCTCCAAACAATCCAGTTCGGTTGCTAGTCTTAGAACACTGTAATCTTGGAAAGAATAAAAGTTATTCCAAATTCAGTTGACACTGCAAATTGCATACAGAGAGACTATGATATATTTTCAACAAAGACCTATTCACAGGAAGTAGTATAAAAGATATCCTTAGGAAGCAACATGATCAAAAAGATATGAACCAGTCAAGAAATGTAAAAAAGATATATTGAAAATCCTTCACAATATCAGGTAAATCCTCTATGAAAATTTTCTCTGAGAATGTAGATAAATGTTACTCAGAGTGAAAAGTCCTAGATGGGCTGCAATCTGCTCTAATGAAGAGCATACACAGAAAAATAGGATTATAGGTTTGTATAGAAATAATAATTTATTTTGAGGAGATGTAAAAGTCATTTCAGCAAATACAATAACCTGGAAATCAAATACAATAACCTGGAAATTGTTAATAGAGTTTTGTTCCCTAGAGTTTCAACAAAGATGGCTTTTGATCATGATGATTTGTACTCTTGGCTTCAACTATTTCTTTACAACAAATGCCTTCTCTGTTTCTTATCCATATAACAGTTATTCCTTACAACTCAGTGATTGCTTATTTTAAAACACTAGGCAGAAAAAAATCTAACCAGGTTAAACTGGAATTAGGAAGTTCTAGATTTTGTCATCCTGCCTTTAAGGACTAACTGTTGAATTTTCTTCTGTTTTCAGTTATAAAACTTCAACCAATATCTCCTCAAAAGAAAAAGCTAACCATTTTAGGCAGTAACAACAGCAGTAACAATAACAGCAACAGCAGCAACTTTAACAATATAACTACATTAAATATTTTGAAAAGCCCCAAAAAGCAGCAACATAATATTTATAAAGATTAGAAATTTATATAAAGAAAGGATACAGTCATTATACTTTTCACATATTTAAAAGGTGCCTACTGATGTGGTGTGGTTTGAGGGATACTAAAAAAGCAACTTTTTTTCACTGCTTGCCTCTCCAGGCAATGTTTGAATCTGTTTGAATTTCTATCATTAGAAAGTTATTGCTTTGGCTCTTAGAGCCTCCTTGAATGTTTAGGAGTCCACCAATACTGCTAATTTGCCATTCAATTTAACATATTTCTTTCACTTACTAGGAAACTCTCAGAGTTGAAACTAGGAATTCTAGTACTTGGGGGAAATTCAAAGAGTTAGCAGAATAGCAAAGATAGATTTTATAAAGGTATATTGGGTAGAGTTCTGCCAGCAGTAGAACGGGTTAATTCCCTCACTCTCCTCTCTCCACAACGTATTTGGGGACCTGAGTTCACAGAACTTCAAGGTATAGAGCCACTGATCTTCAGATCAATGAGACAAAGTACAACAGCTCCTACTGCAAGATGTTAGTGTCTGGGATAAAGCTCCACCTGGATTAAAGAAGTTATATCCATTTAGTACAGAAAGGGTGGACTTCAGTTCTGTTTCCAACTCCTGAAAACTGAGAATATTCATTTGAATAATTTATGTTAATGGATGCTGCCTTAATTGGAGATAATCATCCACAGGACTCTCTAACCCTTCTAGATAACATATGGACATTTTAAACAATAACCATTAGAAGACATTGCTTCCTTGTGTTTGTTAGAAAGGAAGGTTTCTGATGATGGGAATTCTAGGTCAAGTAGAAAATAAAAGCAAGACCACAGTAAGCGAGTGGGGTAGACATTTCAGAAAGATAATATATCACAGAAATATTGTCATATTCTATAGGAGCCCACATATACAACCTATATACATAATTACTCCTATTAAGTCCTAATAATATTTTATTGGAAAAATCATCATTCTCCCTTTGATGACATTAACTTGAAAGATTTTCTGACATCTTAAATTTTATTTTGTTGACATTTTATATCCAAATTCTTTCCTATAAAACTATGTTATCTAACAAAACCATGTATTTATGTAGCATATTTTCAAAATATTTTTCCATTATCTTATTTGAACTTCCTTAAATTCTATCAGAAAATTGTTACGGACATTTTAGTTTTTCACTTTATAAGTAATGTGACTGAAACCAAGAGGGACTATTATTAAAACCATTTAATTTCAGGATTAGAATGTAATATCCTTGGGAGCAGGATTGTTTCATTCTTTTTTACTTATATCTCTAGCACCTAGAACAGTCCATAGTGGGCACTTAACAAATACTTGTTGACTGATTAATTGATCAATTACTAGGTTAATTAAGACTTTAGGAATCATGTAGTCCATCCCAGCTAAGTGTTATCTCTAAAGCAGGGGTGCTCAAACTGTAGCCCGCAGGCCAGATGCAGCCTGCTGAGGACGTTTATGTGGCCAGCCAGATTATGGCAAAATCAGACTGGAAGTGATGTTCTGGCACTGGGCTGAGGCAGCAGAGACTGAGTGTGAGGTGATACTGAGGTGAGGTGAGTTCCCAGGCTGGGGTGTATGGTGTGGGGAAGGGAGAGAGATGCAGAAGACAGAGGACTGATGGCCCATGGCCTTGTAAAGTAACAGAAGCCACCAAGACAGACAAGCACAAGGGATGCACAGTGCATGCTGCGTATGTCAGGACCGCTGAAGGAGGAATATATGGGCTGTGTCTGGTTTTTACTATAGTCCGGCCCTCCAACAGTCTGAGGGACAGTGAAATGGCCCCCTATTTTAAAAGTTTGAGGACCACTGCTTTAAAGTATGTCCAAGTAGTTATTCTAGCTTCAACTTAAAAAACAAAACAAAACAAAACAAAGCAAAACAAAAACAACAAAACAATGACCACAGTAGGAAAGTGCACAATAGTTACCTCCTGTGTTTACTATGAAGCCACTCATACACTGTAGACTGCATTTTTAGTTATTATGTATTTGTAGATTGTTAACTTATGTAACCTGGTAAAATTCACAGCTATTTATCCTCTATAGGAACTATTGTCTAGCCCCATTGTCCTTGCATTCTTTTTATGGAATTACTTTTTTCCTTATCCATGTACCAAACCTTACATTTAAACTAGTTACATTTCATCATTTTTTAAATCCAGGCCATAGTTTTATCTAGTCAAGATTGTATAATCCTGATGTCGTTATTCAAAACACTAACTATATCCTTCCTTACTTCCTGCCATATTCAAATTTGACAAACATGTTACTTAACAGTTTATACCTTCATTTAAGTCAATGATAATATTGAAAAGAATAGGGACAAGACTTAGAGACAGAACATTGGAGGCATGCCACCAAGAAAATTCCTCTAAGCTATATAGTAATAGTGAGAAATAGTAGGAAATATCTCAAATCTAGCTATGAACAATAGTGCAGCATACCTGAAGTATTTCCTATATTTCTGATGGATTTCCCAACACCACTGACATTTACAATGAAAAGTCTTAGAGTCTGAACACGTTTCCAAATTAGCCTAACTTTATCATCCAACCAACATTGCCATATTTTTCACCCCACCTTCCCCCAAAAAATAGCCTTAGAGAATATTGCAAATACTAGCTGAAATCCAGGTATACTGAGCTTATAGAATGTCCCGGTATATCTATCATTATACCTACTCAAACACTCCAATGGATCTGACATCTAATTAATTTGGATATTCCCTCCATCAATATATATCACAATGCCTGTACATTTCACATAACACTTATCCATGTTTGCCACAAGGGATGTACCACATTGTTAGAGGCTTTCTTAACTTCTTTATAACATTGGAAGGATAAGAAAGAAGCATCTAAGATTCATCCAATATATATGCCTCACTACTGTTACATAGCCAGTCCATCTTTAATAATATAGCTCCTCTTGATCACATACTTTATAATGATTTTTCTTGATAAAACCTAATTTATTGTGTGATTTGCCCCGACCACACCCATTATATGCCTTTATATTGCCTTTTGAGTAATTTCCAAAGGGACAATGTTCCATCATGACCTACAACCATTTAATGATGGCAGAATATTGGTATTAAAAAGATGAGGGGTTTTTTTTTTTTTGGTTTTTGTTTTTTTTTTTTCTGGGATAAGATTGTTAAAGGAGATTTGAAATTTCCTGAAAGCAATTAAGCCAGTTGTTCTCCTTTTAAAATTCTAGATTTAATTTATTATTTATTTGTATAATCTGTCAAAGCTAGACAAACAGACAGATAGGTAGATAGATATAAATAGAAAGGAAAGAAAGATGTGGTGTTCAAAATATTAGTATAATTTTAAAGTATTAAAGATGAAAACTTCACTAAGATCTTAGAATCACATGTGGACATATATATATATATATATATATATATATATATATATATATATATATCCACATACAAGCATACACACACATTCTTTGGTAGGTAAATTCTACAGATTGGCATATCATAATTTGGACAATATCATCATCCACTTTATATCCCACAAAAGTGGATGGATGGTTGGCACAAACTCTTTTGAGCATTTTGATCCTACTAATGTTCCAGGGCTTGATGTCAATAACATGGAGTCATTTACAAATCAAAACAACTGGAAAATTTCATTATCCACAGAAAATCTCTTTTCAACTAGAATAAAATGCTGAATCTTCTCCATCACAACAGTATCAAACAACTTTGTTAAACTTAAACCTCCCTGTTTGATATCTTGACTGATGTGAATAAGTAGAAGTTAATAAAAAATGTTTTCATTGGTAGCCTGAGTATCAGGATTGTCTTTGAGATGATATATATTTTCCCCCAGAATCCACCAACAGTCACATTGTGGAACTGAGATATTATACAATTGAGATTTCTGGGGGGAAAATCTGCTAGAAAATGTGGAAGCCAGCAGAGAACGAGAGGTCACAGTTTATTCCTCCATCTTGATGCTGTGTGGATTTTCCAACATCATACTCATGGATTTGAATCTTTGTCTCTATAATCTTTCTTACAAGAGTATTCTAATGTGTACTACAACCATTCCTGTTGAGGCTATTATTTCAGTTGACAACTCACCTGGAGTGACACTGTGACTAATGAATGTAATAATGACTGAACCAGATTTGGTGAGATGAATCCACCATCACCCCTTAGAGACAATATTCCTCTCCTATGATGCTGAATCAGAGAATGAGTAAACTACTTGCCACAAGGAGTAGGTTAGAATAAATAGTCTCTGTTGCAGTTGGCAGTGTCCAGAACTGTCAGTGTATCTTTAGAGACTATTCTCCCTCTGATGCTCTATTCCTTGCTCTGCTACAAATTTCTCATTGTTAGATAAATAAATTAGTGGGCACTAAATCCTTGCGGTGTATTTAATACTAGCTACACCAATATAGATTTCAGAGAATGGGAGAGGCTGGGGAGAAAAAGATGAGCAGATATCGAGCCTCATAGTGAGACATAGGGAAACAGCCCAGTGATGATTGCTCCTCTGGGAAATCACAAACCCTTTTGGTCACTCCGTGATTGTATTCATTAGCCAACTTGAAGTTGATTTATAGGAAAGGATGTAAACAGAGAGAGTTTAATAACCTGAATAAAAAAATCCCTTAGACTAGTGGAAGATCAGCCCCTTGGGGCAGATGTGAGCCTGCCTAAGATAAAGTGGGGTGAGGGGGATGGAATTGCTTTCCATGGAGTCTGCTTGAATTCTCTGGTTGATTCCTAGGTTAGTGAATGTTGTTGTGCCCTTATATCTACCTTATTTTGCAGCAGCTGAGACCACAGGTGATATTTGCATGATGGAAAACTCCCTTCAGTCTCTTCACTCACACTTATTACTGGTATTTACCTTACATGTGTAGCCTTATAATTGCATTTGGAAGGTACTTCTCTGGGAATTATTATTAATCTCTCCCAGAGAGACCATTCTATCCAAAATTCAGATGTGGAAAACCAGAAACAACCCTAACTCCTAAATCACCCTTAATTCATATTATGTGTGAGAAGCAAGCCCTTATTCATACTAAATTTGTTTTGTATCTTTTAAGGAAACTTGAATGATTTGGTGTATGAATGGGTTACACCAGCTGTAACCTTCAAGGTGGAATTTTAATCTACTCAATCAAATGGTAGATATATCCAACAAACAGTAAGCACAGAGAAATCCTATATTATCGATGTCTTTCATCAAAATGCAGGATGGTGAAGATGTAATTTACTATAGATCACTTGCAAAAATGCACCCTCTTTCTTACAATTCTCAAAGATATCTTTAATGAAAAAAAGAAAATTGTCCCATAAAATCTGGATAGATGCAAAATAGACACCTGGGATTACTAATTGTTGATGATCTAATACTTTTTTTTTGGTATTAATATAATGTGTTTTTTTCATACTGCTTATATACTCTCTTCATTTACATATCTTAGAAATAAATCACTTAACACCCTAATGCAATTTCATTGCCTCCAGCATGTATCTATTTGTGTGCACTTGATTTAATCTAGATGATTTTTATCATCTTTGTTTTCTTTAGTATCTTCCCCCCTCACAGTTGAGACTCTAACATTAGCATCTAACTGGAGCGGGTCTATGGTTCTCAATAGAGGAAAAAAATGTTCTAAAAATCTTTGCAGATCTTTTCCAATTTTATTTCCTTTCTTATCCTGTTTTCATCCTCAAATTGCTTTGATAAATTTTTGCTTAGTTAAGTCTTTAACCAAACTAACTTTAACTTGATTCTCTGCTCTGGTTTTTTAAATATTGCTTATAGAAATAGACTAGTTGATCAATGGCATAGGTTAGTTTCACAGGGCAAGATAGTGAATAAAAATAGCAATCTAGTGTTTGACAAACCCAAAGATGCCAAATTTTGGGATAAGAATGCATTATTTGACAAAAACTGCTGGGAAAACTGGAAATTAGTATGGCAGAAACTAGGCATGGACCCACATTTAACACCACATACTAAGATTAGATCGAAATGGGTCCAAGATTTAGGCATAAAGAACGAAATCATAAATAAATTGGAGAAACATGGGATGGTTTACCTCTCAGACTTGTGGAGGAGGAAGGAGTTTGTGTCCAAGGGAGAACTAGAGACCATAATTGATCACAAAATAGAACATTTTGATTACACCAAATTAAAAAGTTTCTGCACAAACAAAACTAATGCAAACAAGATTAGAAGGGAAGTAACAAATTGGGGAAACATTTTTACAGTTAAAGGTTCTGATAAAGGCCTCATCTCCAAAATATACAGAGAATTGACTTTAATTTATAAGAAATCAAGCCATTCTCCAATTGATAAATGGTCAAAGGATATGAACAGACAATTTTCAGATGATGAAATTAAAACTATTTCCACTCATATGAAAGAGTGTTCCAAATCACTATTGATCAGAGAAATGCAAATTAAGACAACTCTGAGATATCATTACACCCCTGTCAGATTGGCTAAGATGACAGGAACAAATAACGATGAATGTTGAAGGGGCTGTGGGAAAACTGGGACACTGATGCATTGTTGGTGGAGTTGTGAAAGAATCCAACCATTCTGGAGAGCAATCTGGAATTATGCCCAAAAAGTTATCAAAATGTGCATACCCTTTGACCCAGCCATACTACTACTGGGCTTATATCCCAAGGAAATACTAAAGAAGGGAAAGGGTCCTGTATGTGCCAAAATGTTTGTGGCAGCCCTTTTCATAGTGGCTAGAAGCTGGAAGTTGAATGGATGCTCATCAATTGGAGAATGGTTGGGTAAATTATGGTATATGAATGTTATGGAATATTATTGTTCTGTAAGAAATGACCAACAGGAGAAATACAGAGAGGCTTGGAGAGACTTACATCAACTGATGCTAAGTGAAACGAGCAGAACCAGAAGATCATTATACACTTCAACAATGATACTGTACGAGGATGTATGCTGATGGAAGTGGATTTCTTCAACATAGAGAGGAGCTAATCCAATTCCAATTGATTAATGATGGACAAAATCAGCTACATCCAGAAAAGGAACACTGGGAAATGAATGTAAACTCTTATTTTTACCTTCTGAATCCAATTCTTCCTGTGCAACAAGAAATTCGGGTCTACACACATATATTGTATCTAGAATATACTGTAATATATTTAACATGTATAAGACTGCCTGCCATCTGGGGGAGGGGGTTGGAAGGGAAAAAATCTGAATAGAAGTAAGTGCAAGGGATAATGTTGTAAAAAATTACCCATGCATATGTACTGTCAAAAAAAAGTTATAATTCTAAAATAAAATAAAAATTAAATTAAAAATAAATAAATAAATATTGCTTATAATTATTCATTATCCTTATCCATATTATTTTCTAAATGAATTTATCTAAAGGGTGTTGTCCTTGACTGCTGTATCTCTTCACTTGCAAGTCAGATTTGAAGTAACTTATTGTCACAGTTGATAAAGCATTAAAGTTAGGTTCATAAAGAACCTTGTCCAAATCCTGCCTTAGTTACTTTTTTAATGACTATGAAAAAGTATTTTCCAAAAAGTCATTACATCTCAGTTTCTTCATTTGTAAAATGAGGATAATATTAGCATCTACTGAACAAGGTTATTACAATAGTCAAATGAACTATCTATAAAGTATTTTGAAAATCTTAAATAAGTATAATGATAAATGCTATTATTATTCCAGCTTTCTTTCCTTTTCCCCTCTATATAATTCTCTGCATAGACATGGTATATGGTAGTTTGAGGTCTATATTTCTTTCTAGGCTCTACTACATACTCCTGGATGATCATGAGACTCTCTTTCCTTTATTTTTTCATTAGAATCTAAACTTCTGTAAGAAAAGATTTTTTTCCACCTTTCTTAGTTCTTTTACTGCTTAGCATATAGTAGTAAGCAATTAATAAATGCTTCATTAATTGATCAGTTGATTTTAACTGTTTATTAGAGCAATTATTTTATATTGGTTGAATGCATAAAATCATATGCATCTTCTTCATGAATACAATTTTGCATCACAAAAGCAATATTTTGGGTAAGACAATCAAAGTTAAGTGCCCAGTGTTACATAACTAGTGATTATCAAGAGTCTGAGACTGGATTTAAACTCAGGTGCTTGTAATGGTAGGGCCAGTGCTCTATCCATTGTGCCACCTGGCTGCTCTGAAAATAGCATTTTAATGGGTAAATATCAGATGGTTTTATCATCTAGTACATTTTTAAATTCTGATCTTTGCTGTAATAAATTAGCGGTCTCATTATATGAAGGCAGCTGATTCAGAAATGGCTCCTAATGGGATCATATATTGTCTCAAGTCAACTAGTAATAAAATGTAAAGTTTTTTTTTGTTACATTTGTGGTGTTTTTTACGTTCCAGAATTTACCAATTCTTTTCTCAAAAACAATATTCATGATTCATAGACTTTAGGCTTCAGGGTAGTGTGCAAGTCTTAGTCTTCCCCCTTTCTGATGTGTTTTCTAATATATACTTTATTATTTTTATCTATTCCCACTTATGAATTGATGACACTGAATATAATAGGGCAGCTTGGTGGTGCAGTGGATAGAGTGCTGGGCCTGGAATCAGGGAGTCTTTTCTTCTGTCTCTTCCTTTTCAAATCAGGGAAGCCTCAGACATTTATTAGCTATGTGACCTGGGCAAGTCACTTAACTTTGTTTGCCTCAGTTTTCTCATATGTAAAATGATCTGGAGAAAGAAATGACAAACCACTCTAGTATCTTCAAAGAAAACTCTAAAAAAGAGTCAGGCACAACTAAAAAATGACAAAACAACACTTCTCTAGTCTCTTTTTTCTTAGAAGGGAACAGAGAAATAAAGTCAGACTTGAAAAGTGCAGATTTCTTATTGCAATTCATTATTATAAGCCCACCCAAACTAAACAGTGGTTCTATATCTTCACTGAGCCTCCACCATATGTATGGGGGAAAAACTTTTTTCTCTTTTTTTTTCTTTTTTTTAATTATAGTTTTTTATGTACAGAACATGCATGGGTAATTTTTCAACATTGACCCTTGCAAAAACTTCTGTTTCAACTTTTCCCCTCCTTCCCTCCAACCCCTCCCCTAGATGGCAGGTAGTCCCATACATGTTAAATGTAAAAATTGTTTTCTTGTTCTTCATGTTCTTCACTAATATCAATCTATTCTGAAATTTAATATTGCTAGCATTTTTATTATAAAGCCTATTCTTGCTTCTATCTTATATATAATATATATATATATATGTAGTTTTAAAAATTATCTTAGTTTAATGTATTTTTAGTTTTCATCACTATTCATCACTCAATGTGACATGTCTGAAACAAAACTCATTATATTTTCTCAAAAAAGTTTCCCTTTTTCCTAATTTACCTATTACCACCTAGAATACCATCAGCAAATTAGCCATGCCAACAACCCAACCTACTGTCAGAATATGCTGTTCAGATAAATTCACTGTTGTTTGTAGTTTCACAACTTCTTTTATGCGAATCTTTCCATTCCCACAATCATTAGGCTGGTTAGGTCCCTCATCACCTTACACAAAGAATATTGAATTAATATTTCACTTGGACTCCCTGCTTCAAGTATCTCCTTACTATAATCCATATTCTATTTAACTGCCAAAATGATTTTCCTACAGAGAAACTCTGATCATGTTACCTCCTTACTAAATATTCTATTGCTATTCTAAAACTATCATAGTGGTTTTGTTTTTTCCCCTCCACCTTTATCCAGTTAAGTGGCATCCACTTTATTTTCAGCTATTTATTACTTAAAGGAGTGTTGCTATAGATATTTTTGTATTGAACCTTTGTTTCTACCTTTGATTTATTTGGAGTATGTATATTCCAATAATGGGATTCTTGGATAATTAGCTATTGATATCTTAATCACTTTCTTTTTGCATAGTGCCAAATAGAATGTACAGAAGAGCTATACTAATTAATAGCAATTCATAGCTCATTCTACCACCAATATCTCATTATGCCTGTGTTCCTATAGTCCCTCCAATGTTTTACTCTTTATATTTGTACTCTTGACCAATTGGCAGGATGTGAGACTACAATGAGGTTGTTTCATCCTCATTTGACATATTATTAATCATTTGAGCTATGTTTTTTTAAAGGCATTCTTCATTTGAACTTTTTCCTTTTTTTTACTACTTTATTGGGGAATGGCCATTGTTATATATTTTAATAATTCCTTAAATAACTTAAATATAAAACTTTCATTTGAGCCAAATGTTTTCTTATGTTATAGTTCCTTTTTCTAATTGTGTTTATTAATTTTGTTCATATGTATCACATATGTATCACATCAAAGGACTCAGATCATATTACTAAGTTTGCTCCTAAAGGTTTTGACTCCTATCCAATTGTTTCTTGCATTTTCCTCTCATATATTTTTTATATAAATAGTTCATGTATAAGGCTTATCCATATGTGAGTGACAGTGTTACTTCCTGCAAAAGTACTCAATATAGGTTTAGCATGGGAACACAATAGAAGAAAGAACAGCACCAGCCCTGGAGTCAGGAGGAATTAATTTCAAATTTGGCTTTAGGGTCTTACTATAGTTGTATGACCCTAGGCAAGTCACTTAACACCAATTGCCTTCAAAAATCAGAAAGTACTCAGTGTACATTATAGGAATTTAGTAAGAGGCAACTTTTTTACTTGCTTCACTATACAAACTGTATTAAGGTGCAAAGAACTCACAAATTCACCTGAACAAATTTAGAAAACAATTTTTAAAATAGACTTGTGACTGCATTTATAAAGTGTCTCAATAAGGGAACTTTCTGTATAGATGAAGATCAGCACCTGTCTATAATTCTTCAAGACTCAGGTCAAATACTCCCTACTCAAAAAATTATTTTAGCTGTGATTCTATGATTACCTTGATATCAAATACTTTATTGCTTTCTTATGTATGTGTATGTACACATGTTTTTGTATAAGTATGTATGAGGAACCACTTTGCTTTTGTCTTCGAACCTACCACACCACAGTGCATCTATGGTTCCTACAAAAATTGACCAACTTATGGTCATCTCCTCCTATAATAATGCTGCAAGGGAAATTTTCTGCCTTTTATTAGCTGATATCTGACTCTCAAACTCATGAATTATCCACAATATAACACCAACCTTGCAAAAATTAATTTCTCTGGAATTCTAGTTGTTTTCATGTTCAGTACAGTAATACAACTACAACTAATACTACTGCTACTATTGCTGAAACTACTATTACTGCTACTATTGCTGCTACTAATATTACTATTACTATCACCACCACCATTACAATAACTACCAACAATCACAGTTGCTATTGCTTCTGTTGTTTTTGAAATATAGAATGTATCCAAGAACTGAAAGATGCAATACAGGAACCCTAGTTGTAGGCTTCTTTGAAAAGTACATATCTTCTTTTGTGACAATTTGTAGTGGTAAGTCACAAATGAAGCTAGGGATAAGAGACAGAAAAGGAGCTATTATTTTCCCTTTGCTGCATTTTACCCTGATATGTAAAAAGGATAAAAATGAAAAAAAGTGGAACTGTCTCATAGGATAGGGAGAGGTGGAAAAAGGGATAAATTTTTTTTCTTCAGAATAGTCTATTCTTCCAGGCCATGGTCAACTAATCAGCAGAAAGCAAGTCCAACCACAGGATACTAATCAGAAAACTGCACTATGTCTTCCTAGCAAGAGGTTATAGTTTATATGTCACAAATCTATCTTCATAAATAATGTTCCTTTCTAATTAAGCTCCATATTTGGAGCAATTTCATCAATTTGACTGGATAAGAGAAGTATATACCTTTGTTTTAAATTTTATATCATTGAAATTGTATTTTTATGATTATATCCTTTTTTTTGGGGGGGAAGTAACTGATTTCCCAAGATCACACAGCTGATATATGTAAAATATCTAGGAAACCAAGATTATGTATAGAAGTCAGAAAATTGCCTTAGCTCTCCCCAGTTTTCCTTGGAAAAATTTGAAATCAGTTCTCTGAACATATTCTGGAGTGACAGAACCTATAAAGAAATAGTATGAAACAATATTCCAGCTCAAGATAGCTTGGAAGGACTTCAGAAAAGGTTGGTGTCACTTGAGGGAAGTTGAATGAATGGCAAGCACAACCCAGCACAGATAATGTTCAGACAAACCAGTAGGAAGGCCTTAGTCATAGCACAGAGCAGCATTTGAAATTCCTCAGTCAACAAAATCAATAGCCATCAAACTAGTGATGGAGCTTCCAGACACAACAAAGAAAAGAAATTGTCAGCCCTGGAAATTAGGTGACAACACACATGACTGAGTGGAACTGTCCCCAGCAGTATGAGCAAGTCACCAAATACCAGAGGCCTTAGTGCTCAAAGCCAAAACTACAAAACTCAAAGTTGCTCAAGAAGTTTGGGACAACTCCCATATGCTCCAAGAGCAGAGAAGTCTACTTTAAAAGCCATGAAATAGGCAAAAAATGAGCAATAAACAAAAAGAAAAAAAAAGGAAAGGAAAGAGAAAGGAAAGGAAAGGGAAGGGGAAGGGGAAAGGGAAGGGGAAGGGGAAGGAAAGAAACTTGAACATAAAAAGTTACTATCTTGACAGGGAAAATCAAACTATCAACTCAGAAGAGGATAAAATATCTACGTGCAAAACCTTAATGCAAGATATGAATTGATCTCAAGCCCAAAGAACCTTCTTGGAAGAGATCAAAAAGAATTTGAAAAGTCAAATAAGAGAAACAGAAAAAAAAATTGGGAAAAGAAATGAGAGGTATATAAGAGAGTCAACAGCTTAAAAAAGGAACGACAAAAGTTGACTGAAGAAAGCAATTCCTTAAAAAATACAATTGGCCAAATGAAAAAAAAATCCACTGAAGAAAGCAATGTCTTCAAAATATAATTAGCCAAATGGAAAAGGATGTATAAAAGCTAACAGAAAATATTAGAATTGAGTAAATGGAAGTTAATGATTCTGTGAGACATCAAGAATCAGTCAAAGAAAAAAAAAATGACAAAATAGAAGATAATATAAAATACTTCCCTGGAAAACCAACCCAACTGGAAAATAGATCTAGGATAGATAATTTAAGAATTATCAAACTACCTGAACACCATGATCAAAAAAAAAGAAGAATCTTTCAAGAAATGTCCTAGAATCAACGAGTAAAACAATCACTGAAAGAATTCATGTCACCTCCTGAAAGTGGCCCAACAAGGAAAATGCCAAGAAATATTGTAGATAAGTTCCAGAATTATGAGGTCAAGAAAAAAAGACCATAATCTGCCATAAAGAAATAAGTCAAATATGGAGGAGCCATAGTCAGAATTGGCCTGGATTTAGCAGTTTCTATTTTTTTAAACAACAGCTTTTCATTTTGAAAATACATGCAAAAGTAGTTTTCAACATTCACCATTGCAAAACCTTGTGTTTCAAGTTTTTCTCCCTCTCTTCCCCACACACCCTCTCCTAGACAGCAATTAATCCAATATATGTTAAACATGTCCAATCCTTCTATACGTATTTTCATATTTATCATTCTGCACAAGAAAAATTGGATCAAAATGGAAAAATATGAGAAACAAAGTAAACAAACAACAAAAGAAGGTGAAAATACTATATTGTGATCCACATTCAATCCACATAATCTTCCTGGATGCAGATGGCTATCTCCATCACAATTCTCTTGGAATCAATCTGAATCACCTGTTGAAAAAAGCCACATCCATCCCAGTTGATTACTACATAAAGTTGTTGTTGTTATGTAAAATGTTCTCTTGGTTGTACCCATTTCACTTAGCTTGACTTCATGTAAGCCTCTCCAGGCCTTTCTGAAATCATCCTAGCAACTTCAATATTAAAGGACTGGAAGATCTAGAATGATATTATGAAGGGGAAAATAACTTCAATTTTAACCAAAAATCAGCTACCCAGTAAAACTGAGCATAATCTTTCAGGGAAAGATATGAACATTAAATGAAATAGGGAGCTTTCAATCATTTCTGATGAAAAGACCAGAACTAAGCAGAAAATTTATTTTTAAGTACAAGATCTAAGAGCAGCATAAAAAAGGTAAATAGGAAAGAAAAAATATTATTTAACATTTAAACTGTTTATATCCTTATATGGTAAAATAATACTTATAACTCTTGAAAATTACATCTTTATTAGGGCAGTTAAAGGGGATATACACAGCCTAGACATGTTTGTATAAGTTGACTTTTATGTGATAATTTTTAAAAAGGCGGGGAGATTTGTATTAAGATAAAAGAAGAAAAAGAATTGTATTAAGAGAAAAAGGAAGATAAATGGGGTGAATTAGATCACATGAAGAGGCATAAAAGACCTGTTACAGTGGAGGGAAAGAAGGGAGGGGGATGAGCATTGTGTGAAGCTTAATCCTACTAAATTAGGTTCAAAAAGGGAATAACATGCATACTCTATTGGGTAAAGAAATTTCCCTATCCTCTAGGGAAGTAGGAAAAGAAAGTGACAAACAAATGGAGTAGCAGAAAAAAATGGGGAAAGGTTAACAAAAGGAATGAGAGGTGATAGAAGGGAAGAAAGAATAAGGGAGGGCATGGTCAGAAACAAAACATTGGTGAAGAGGGACAGGATAAAAAAAGAAGAAAAGAAAAAAGTATAAGCAGGGAAGAAAATAATTGGTAATCATAGCTGGGAATGTAAATGGAATAAACCCTCCCACAAAAAGTAAAAGGATAGCAGAGTAGATTAAAAACCACAACCCTACATTATACTGTTTACAAGAAACACATTTAAAGTACACTGATACATAGAGAATAAAGTTTAAAAATTAGAGCAGAATATGTAATACTTCAGCTGAAGTTTAAAAAAATATTCTGTGCTAACAATCTTGACCTCAGACAAAGCAAAATCAAAAGATAGAGAGACAAGGAAGAAAACTATCTCTTGCTAAAAAAGGTACCATAGATAATGAAGTAATATAAATGCATCAAAAGGTATAGCATACAAATTCTTAGAGGAGAAGTTAAGTCAGCTGTAGGAAGAAATAGCTAGCAAAACTACACTAGTGGGGAATCTTAACCTCCCCCTCCCAAAATTAGATAAACTTAACCACAAAACAAGAAAGAAGTTAAGTAGTTTAATAGAATTGTAGAAAAGTTAAATATGCTAGACCTCTGAAGAAAAATGAATGGGGATAATAAGTAATACACCTTTCTCTCAGTGGTCCATAGTACCTACACAAAAACTAGTCATATATTGAGGTATAAAAACTTCACAGTCAAATGTAGAAAGCAGAAATATCAGTCCATCCTTTTCAGATCATGATGCAATAAAATTGCGTGAATTAAAGGCCATGGAAAAATAAATTAAAATTTAATTGGAAACAAAATAATCCTTAAAAAGGGGTGGTTCAAACAACAAATAATAAAAAAACAATCCATAATTTCAATCCAAAAGAATGCTAATAGTGAGACAATATAGCAAAACTTATGGGATGCAGCTAAAGCAGTTCTTAGGCAAGAATAAATATCTCTGAATACTTATATGAATAAGATAAAGAAAGAGGAAATCAATAACTTGAACATGTAACTAAAAAAGCTAGAAAAAAGAACAAATTAAAGACTTACAATTAAATACCAAATTAAAAATTATGAAAATCAAAGAAGAGATTAATAAAATTGAAAGCAATACAACTATTGAATTAATAAGAAAAACTAACAGCTTGTTTTATGAGAAAAAAATAAGATAGGTAAACTTTTAACTAAGTTGATTAAAATAAAAGAAATAAGAAATCCAAATTACCAGTATTAAAATGAAAGGGATAAAATTATCACCAATGAAAAGGAAATTAAAATAATGAATAGAAGCTATTTTACCCAACTATATACCAATAAATCTGACAATCTCAATGGAACAGATGAATATGTGTGTCTGTATCCCAAATTAACAGAAAAGAAAATAAAAATTTTGCATAATTCTATTTTAAAATAAAAATGAACAAGTCATCAATGAATTCCCTAAGAAAAAAATCTCCAGAGTCAGATGGATTCACAAGTGAATGCTACCAAACATTTAAAGAACAATTGTTTCTAATACTATATAAATTATTTTTTAAAAATGTGCAAAGAAGGAGTCCTACCAGATTCTTTTTATGACATAAATATAATGTTGATATCTAAATCAGGAAAGGCCAAAACAGAGAAAGAAAATTATAGACCAATCTCTGTAAGGAATATTAATGCAAATATTTTAAATAAAATATTAGCAAAGAGATTACAGCAGTTTATCACTAGGATAATATGTTAAAACCAGGGAGAAGAACTCACTATTTGACAAAAAAATTTCTAAAAAAATCCTGGGAAATACTATGGAAGAAACTAAGCATATATCAACATCTCACACTGTACACCAAGATAAGGTCAAAAATAAATGCATTATTTAGACATAAAGGGTAATATTACAAGTAAATTAGGAAAGCAAGGAATATTTTACATGTCAGAGCTTTTAGAAGGAAAGAATTTATGAATAAACAGGAGAGAAGAGAAACATTATGAAATGCAAGATGAATACTTTTGATTATATTAAATTAAAAAGGTTTGCGCAGACAAAGCCAATGCAACCAAGATTAGAAAAGAAGCAGAATACTGAAAATAATTTTTCCAGGCAGTGTTTTTGATAAGGTCTCATTTCTAAAATATATAGAGAATGTTGTCAATTTTATAATAATACAAGTCATTACCTAATAGACAGTTTTAGGGAAAAAAATTAAGTCCATCTATAGTCTATAAAAAATGTTCTAAGTGAATCTTGATTAGAGAAATGCAGATTAAAAAAAAATCTAAGGTACCACCTCACACCTATCAGATTAGCTGATATGACAGAAAAAGATAATGATAAACTTTGGAGGGGATGTGGGATATAACCAATACAATTAATGCATTGCTAGTAGTGTTGTGAATTAATCCAGCCATTCTGGAGAACAGTTTGAATCTATGCCCAAAAGATTAAAAACTGTATCTATCCTTTGACCTCTAAATAACCCTACTAGCTCTGTATCCCAATGAGATCATTTACAAATGAAAAAAAAAATGTACAAAAATGTATAAAGCATTTCTTTGTTGTGGCAAAATAATTGAAAATTGAGGAGATGCTCACTAATTTGGGAATGGCTGAACAAATTATGGTATATGAATGTAATGGAATATTATTGTTCTGTAAAAAATGATGAGCTTACTGATTTCAGAGAAAGCTGGAAAGACATGAATTGATACTAAATGAAGTGAGCAGAGTCGAGAGAACACTTTACACAGTAACACAACATTGTGTGGATAATCAAAGTTGATAGACTTTGCTCTTCTCAGCAACATAATGATCTAAGACAATTCTAAAAGACTCATGATGGAAAATGCTATACAAATCCAGAAAAAGAATGATGAAATCTTAATGCAGATTAAAGTATGCTATTTTTATTTTTGTTTTTTTTTTCTTTCTCTTGGTTATTTTCTTTTGTTTTTATTCATCTTTTACACAACATCACTAATATGGAAATATATCTAATATGATTGTACATGTATAACCCATATCAGTTTGACTTCCAGCTTGGTGAGAAATGAGGGGAAAAAAGAAGAGCAAAAATGGAAGTCTAAATCTTATAAAAATAATTGTTGTGTCTGAAGTCATTTGAACTCATACCATCCTAATTCTAGGACTGGGTTTCTATCTACTATGCCACCTAACTAAGCCTGAATATTTCTTTTTTGAAATGAACACTGGAAATATATTCTCAATGCAGTCCCTTAGTCTTTTCAGACAGCTCTCATCTCCATCAGAAACATTTCTATTTGTCTACAGAATTTCAATCTTTACAACTTTCCTCACTCTTGGACTGACTTTCTCTATAAAACATTAATCCATTTATTCTTTTGCTGAAATTTTGAGAATAGTTTCTCAGATCTAAAATGTATATCAACATTTGTTTAATTTTATTCCTTTTCTATCCTGATTTCTAAGATGAATTTTCACTTACCCCGAGATATCTGTCATTTCTACTTCCACAACTATTGCCATTAATCTATGAGCTTTATGAGAACGTGGACTCTTCTTTCAATTTCTTTGTATATGTGTAGGATCCACATGCTACTGTCATGATAATTAGAGTTCCATGTTCCCCTCTTTATTTTATAACACCATACTTCTCCTTTTTCCTTCCCTGTCCTCATCCTTAAACTGCACATCTAACACCTGTGAATTTGGGGTTTTATTGGTGACCTTTCAACTTATCTAGTCCTAGTCTAAGGCCTTTCCACTCATCTCCCTTCCATGCCACCATTCTCTATCCTCACATCCCTTCTCTTATTCTAAACACACCACACACACACACACACACACACACACACACACACACAATTTGTATATGTGCTGAGAGAGAAAAGAGAGAGAGAGAGAGAGAGAGAGAGAGAGAGAGAGAGAGAGAGAGAGAGAGAGAGGAAAATCTTTTCTTATTACAATGGAAATGTTTTGAGTGCATATTATTTCTTTTACTTTTATTTGTATTACTAGTGCTGAGCACAATGCCTGGCATATAATAAGTACTTACCTTCATAATATCATATCATATCATATCCATTCAGTACCAAAGAAATTTTCCTAAAGTGTACTTTCAACTAAGTCATCTCCCAAACTCATTAAAATTTACTTATCATATCCAGAATTGAATACAAAATCCTCTATTTAGCATTCAAAAATTTTCAAAAGTTAACATGCCTCCACATTTCCAGTTTTCTTATACCTGGTTCTCTTCCACTTACTTTGATCCAGTGACACTGGCCTCCCTTTTGTTCCGCAAACAAAACACTTGACTGTGTCTTGTTCATCCAAGATACTTCACTCTGAGCATTTTTTTTTCTGACCATCTTACATGATGGAATTCTCTCCTTCCTCATCTCCATCTCTTGACTTCTGCAGCTTCCTTTAAGTTTCAACTAAAATCCCATCTTCTACAAAAAGCCTTTCCCAATCCCTTTTAATTCGGATCCCTTTCCCCATCTTCCTATTTTCTACTTATCATATATACATATATATATATATATATATATATATATATATATATATTTGTATGTGTGTCTATATACATTATATATATACATATGCACATATGTACATTTGTACCCTACCCATTAAACAGTGAATTCCTTGAGAATAAAACTATCTTTTACCTTCCTCTGCATCCTGGTATAAGCACAATATTTAGCACATTGTGGGCACTTAATATATTATTACTGAATGACTGACATATAGCTTACCAAAAGCATAGCATTTCTCCTTTGGCAAGGATAAGATATACAAAAGACATTCCCCCTTGCTATTTGTTTCATCATTTGCAGAATTTAATTATCATTAAGACAAGTAAAAATTTATCAGTTGCCTTCCTGTTGGTATAGAGAGGGCTTCACCAGATGTAAGGATTATTGAAGTTTCCCATCTATACTTTTTTCATATCTTGACATAAGATTTGAGATGTTTCCCAAACTCATTGTCCAATTATTTCTTTTATGGTATATAGATGATCTGTGGCATGCTTCACCATCAAAACTGCTTCTTTATCTTCCTGCATTGATCCCGACTCAAATGCTTTCTACCATCTTACTCCCTTAAATTATTAATAACACGTTGTTCTGTTCTGAAAGAACAAAAATCAAAGTCCCTGATAGATAAACATAGCTTAATGTGTTTCTGTGTGTCTGTATGTGTGCATTCCTCTCTTTTACTCTAAGCTTCTGAGGATACCCTTCCTGTCCTTCCCTTACCCCTAATTACTTTGACTTTTGACTATGTAGAATTATCTCTTCTCTCTTTCTTAATTGATTCACAACACTTAGTGTTAGCCATAGACAAACATTGCACATCTTGCTACCTCACTGCATGTCTATCCATCTTCATGCTCTTAAAGACAAAAATTCAGTGTTTCTTTCAAATTTAGCCTTAAAACTACTTAGCTTGGTGGTGTTACTGAGAGAAAATAGTGCTTCAAAAATGTTATGAATCAAGTTGAATTGGCTGGATCATTATCAAGGGATTTATGATTAAAATCATGAGATTTCACCATCTCCTACATATTCTAAAACCAGTTTCCTCAACCAGACCCAAGGAAGAAAAGTATATATCAGTTATATTAGATAGATAGATAGATAGATAGATAGATTATATATAGAGAGAGATTTTATATATAGATATATATATATATCAGTTATATATATATATATATATATACATTATATACATATTTATATAATATATCAGTTTCATTCCATTTCAGTTTCTTCCAAAATTTTGGTGGTCAAAGCAAAATAAATTCACCAAAAAATTTCCTGTGCCAAAGACAAGGTAGTATTAGAAGATAGCCAGTTGAACTCACTCAGGAAGTACAAATCTTGCCTTAGATACATGTTTATTGACTTTGAGCAAGTCACTTCACTTTCCTTCATGGGTAATCCTATAAATTGTTGAGCAGAAGACTATCTACATTGATAGAGGGAGTTTCTTCATTGGAATTCCTCTTTTTAATGAAATCATGGGTATTTTTGTAAAGTTTCATTTAAACAATTATGTGTACAAGCTCCATTCTCTACTTAAAATATAAGTTACATGAGTACCAGCCCTGAAGTCAGGAGGACCTGAGACCTCAGACACTTAACAAGTCCTAGCTGTGTGACTTGAAGTTACTTGAAGAGATAGCCTTTTTCATTCATATCACCAGGGTTTGTCACAAAGTAATTGTTTAATAACCTTTTCCTTCGATTGAATTGTGTCGGCAGTAGTGACAACATGTCCTGTGTTCCTATAACAAATTATTGTTGAGAATATTTTAGATAGGAGGGTGGGGGCGGGGTAGGTGGAATCAAGATGGCTGAGAGGACACACATTTCTTTTTGACCTTCTCCAAAAACCCTCAACTAATTAGCAAATTCAGCCTCTGAATTAGTTCTGGACTGGCAGAATCCATGAATGCTGGGAGTGCAGCAAATTATCAGCAGAAGATAATTTTGAAGATCGCCAGAAAAAGATCTGTTTTAGTCAGGCACATAGGGAGATGGCCAGGCACAGGCAGGCAGACAGAGCAGGCCAGTGCATGCTGACAGACCTAAGTGGGGGGAGGGGAGGGGAGAGGAGGGTGTGCAGCCTCTTTGGGGTGGTACACTGAGGAGAATCTACAAGGAGGAATCTACAGTAGTGTTGGCCACTCTGCCCTGCTTGCAAGCCAATAGATCAGCATAAAAGTTATAAAACATCCAACATAAATACAAAACACAAATAGTGAACTCTGAAATACTGGAGTCTCATGGGATCTGGCCACGCCCACCAAACACTGGGAATGAGTCAGCCCGGACCCAGCACAACCACAACTGCTTCTAGAATAAGCTTGGAAAACCTCCCTTGCCCTAAAAGCAGATCCCAATTAAAAAAAAAAGCTATTAGTAAAAAGACAAAGAAAACTCTACTCATAGATAGTTTCTATAATGAAAGAGTAGAACAGATTTCAGATCCTGAGGAGATTAAAAGATGCAGCCCCATAAGGTGGTATAACCTGGTCCCCTTCACACAAAGCTCTCCAAGAAGAAATTTTAAAAGATCTCAAAAGAGAACTAGAAGAAAAATGAGGAAAGGAAAGGAAAACTTTGCAAGAGGGTTTGGAAATGGCATATAACTCATTAAAAGATACCTTTGAGAAAATGGAAAAAGAAAGCAACTTCCTAAAAAACAGAATTTGTGAATTGGAAAGGTAAATAACTCCCAGGAAAACAGAATTTGTGAAATGGAAAAAGAAAATAACATCTAAAAAACAAAATTTGTGAAATGGAAAAAAAATTCCATAGAACAAAACAGCTCATTTAAAAACTCAACTGGATAAAAACAAAAAGAAGTTTAAAAAGTAAATGAAGAAAATAATTCACTAAAAATAAGAACTGAACAAATGGAAATGAATGACTTGACAAGACATCAAGAATCAGTCAAGCAGAACCAAAACAATGAAAATTTTTTTTTAAAATGTAAAATACTTACTTGGGAAAACAACTAACCTGGAAAATAGATCTAATAGAGACAATCTAAGGATTATTGGACTTCCTAAAAACCATGATGAAAAAAAGAGCCTTGACACTATTTTTCAGGAAATCATCAAAAAACCTGCCCTGATGACATAGAATCAGAAGGTAAAGTAGCCATTGAAATAATTTACCATACATCTCCTGAAAGAGACCCCAAAATTAAAACCCCAAGTGTTAGGTTCTTACTAAGTGCTAATGAGATAATGAGATATTAGGTTCTTACTAAGTGCTAATATCTTGGCTAAATTTCAGAACTATCAGACAAAGGGAAAAAAATATTACAAGTTTCAGAAAGAAACAATTCAAATACCTAGGAGCCACAATAAGGATTACTCAGGAGCCACCTTATAGGATCAAAGGGCCTATAATCTGATATTCCAAAAGGTAAAGGAAATTGAAATGCAGCCAAAAATAAACTACCCCTCTAAACTGAGTATTTTATTCCAGGGAATAAGATGGGCATTCAATGAAACAGGTGAATTTCACTTATTTCTGATGAAAAAACAGAGCAAAAGAAAATTTGACCTCCAAATATAGGACTCAAGAGAAGCATAAAAAGATAAAAAGAACTCTTGAGAACTGTATTTCTGTTATGGGCATACATAGAGAGTGAATGTATAATATGATTTTATTGTTCTAATATAAAAAGGAACTAGAATGGGAAAGGGGATTGTACCAGAAAAAGGGAAAAGTGGAGGTAAAAAGAGAGAAATCACAAGCACCATACAAAGAGGCAAAGGAAATCTACTATATTTAAGGAAAAGAAGGAAGTAACATTGTGTGAATTTTACTCACATCAGATTTGACTCAAAGAGAAAATATTAGATATATTTGGTTTACAGAGAAATTTCTCTCACCTTATTGAAAAGTGGGAGGGGAATGGAGAAAAGAGAAGGGGTAGGCTAAATAGAAGGGAATACAGAAAATGTGGGGGAGAGGACTACATACAGAGAGAGGACTATGGGAAATGAGTGTGGATCACAAAATAACATTTTTCAGTCTTTCTGTTATTGTTTGCTTGCATTTTTGTTTTCCTTCTCAGGTTTTTTTTTTCTTTCTAGATCTGATTTTTCTTGTGTAGCAAAATAACTGTATAAATATGTATGTATATATATATATATATATATATATATATATATATATATATATATATATATATATATATACAGTATTTAATACATATTAAATATGTTAAAATATATGTTAAATTCAATATATGTATATATATATATATATATATATATATATATATACATATATTGAATTTAACATATATTTTAACATATTTAATATGTATTGGACTACCTGGCATCTATGGGAGGGCATGGGGGGAAGGAGGAGAAAATTTGGAACAGAAAATTTTGCAAGGGTCAATGTTGAAAAATTACCCATGCATATGTTTTGTAAATAAAAAGGTATAATAATATAAATAAAAATAATTTAGATCTTTAAGAATTGAAGGATAGCATACATGCTTATCAATGAACTCATTGGCTCTTTATATTCCATTAAAGTAGAACATAAGTTCCTTGAACCCAAAATCCATATTATTTTGATCTTTTTTTTGCTCCTTATCACATACCACAATGTCTTGAACATATCAGTCACTTAATAACTGTTTATTGAATTAATTAGATTGAAAAGAAACTTCAATTTTCAGAAAACTATAACTTTATTCTCTTTAGTGTAGCAAAATTTGCTTATATCTCATAATAAAAAGCAACAAACTCTATAGCAGAGCAGTTACCTACTTGAATAGCTGCTTTTGTGTATTCAGGCCTCTGTGGTCCAGAAACCTCATTTTGTTCATCTATTCTATAATGACAAGTTATCAGGCTATAATTAATTTGTACTTGTTTTTAGGCTAATGGCTTTGCCTAATTATTAGGCTATAAGGCAACTAACCAGAAGATGCTACATCCTGAGGATACTTAAAGCTATTTTGATATTAAAAGGCTTAGCTTTACACAACTTTATCTTTCATATAAAATAATGCATTTTAAATTGTCTTTTTCTTAGTATCCTGATAACAGAAACCAAACAGTTTCTTCTTCCTTTAAAACAAAGGAATGTTTCCAGCAGAGAAAAGGAAATGAGGCCACAGATCTAAATTGAGACAGGAGAGATCTAGAAAGCTATTTAGAGGACACTGAGGAGATATTAAGTGTGACTGAGGTGAGAGCAGTGAGAAATGCATTTTCCATACATATCTATATATTTGGAAATTATACAATCATAGATTTGGAGCTGGAAGATTCTTTAGGGGCTATCATTCCTCTCTTTTTTTTTTTAAGATTAAGAAACTGAGGCTCAAGGATTAAAGGAGTTATACAAATGGTACACAGTTATAGTAAATGATAAGGTAGGAATGTAAAACTAAACCCTTAGACTCCAAATATGATTCAAGTCCCCCCCCATATAATATTTGCATTTAATTGGAAATGGAGTAAAAGAATATTATTTACAGAATTGTTGAATGATGGTCCCAGTTCTAGTACATGCAAAAGAAAGGAATGTATTCAGGGGATTCTAGTAAACATTTTCTATTTTTCAAGATTGTTCACTCCTTAGAATTTATTTAATGTTTTCCTTATGAATATAAATATGTGTTTCTGTATATAGTTACAGAGTTAATACAGACTATGTTTTGGAAACTGAATTTCCCTTTAAATGTATCATACGATTCACCACTGATGACAGCAACTTAAGCAACATCATGATCAAAAGATATCAAAACAAAAACAGACATACAACAGACATTTTCTCATAGCCACTCTTTCTAGGAAAGCAGCTTAAAGGGGAGAATCTGACATTCCATTAAACATAAACATACGCAACTAAAATTTTGTAGGTAAGGAATGGGCAGTAAATGATTGTATCATGTTTTGTTGCTTTTATTTTGAGTCTCTCTTATTCTAAATAACCTTCAGTACTAAAACTCACACATGTGGAGACCTCTGTCATTAAGTTCCATTTGTGAATGATAGAGTGGTAGAAAAATAAGTGGTTCATATATTCCAGTTTTTCAAGGATTTGTGGCGATGAATCATCTCTTCAATTTCTTGAGTAGTAACTATTCTGTTTCTTAGCCCAAAAGAATAAGTTTAATTTTTATTTTTGGTGAAGTAGTTGGAGTTAAGTGATTTGCTTAGGGTCACACAGCTAGTAAGTGTTGTCTGAAGAAAGATTTAAACTCAGGTCCTCCTGACTTCAGGGCCAGTTCTCTCTCTATGCACTGCACCATCAAGCAGCCCCAAAAGAGTAGCTTTGGCTGAAAGAGACATCAATCATACCATAGGCAATTGGTGATGGGATACTATGAAGCCAGGCAGCTTTTTAATTGACATTCAATTATATGCTCATAATTAGGGATTAAGCTCTGGAAGGGATTTTAAGATTATATAGTTCAATATTTCCTTTTATAGAAGAGGACACTGGAGGTTCAGAGAGAAGTGTCTTGTATAAGATATCCCCATTTTTTAACTTAGACCCCAAAGACCTCATCTCTTCTTCTCTTCCATATATTTTGTCTTCTCCCATTAGAGTGTAAACTTCATGAGAGTAGGGACTTGTTTTATTTTTTTTTTTTATTTATGTCACTGATGTTTAGCACAATAGATGCAAATAGTAAGAATTTAAGGAATTGTTTTCTTTTAGTAAGTCACTCATTCAGTGAAGCAACAAAAAAAGCTTTTTAAGGAGGAGGGTTCCTGATACCATGAAGCATCAATATAAAGCTCTCACTCTTTAAAAAAAACAGTGATTGTTGCAGATTCAGAGATTTTCTTGGTCATCAGGTAACTTCTAATCCTGTAACTAGAGAAGCTCTGCAGAGGCCAAGGGACAAGGTGGGGAAAAGTTGTTAGTAGCTGTCCTGCTTTTCTAAGCAAGATGCTGCTAAAGATAATATAATTTTAGACATCCGAAATGAAGAAAGGAGGGTTACTAAGTGTTTATAAATATATGCCATGCCATATTCTTTGTGCTAGGGTATTCTTGAGTTTGTGATAAGAGGGAAGATGAGGCCCAAGGGAATCTCCAGGCCTCTGAAAAGATAATGGTCACAGTATTGGCACCTTCTTGAGGTTTTTAACTTCAAAATGTCTCTGCACCTCTTTTTTGGTGCAGTGCCCATCACTGAACCAGCCAGAAGGCAATGTGTGGTATCTACATGTCCCTCTCCCAGGGGTCTTGTGTCCTGTGCAGCATCTTGGGACTCTCTTGTGGCAAAAGAAGCTATTGCCAATTTTCCATCAAAAGCTGAGTTTATAATGAGGCCATTTATTTTCTATCTTCTAAGACAGTCAGTGGTCAATGAGAATTTATGAAGCACCAACAATGTGCCACCCTCAGGTCATGTTTAATAGAAACAAACATAGCAACAACTGGAGGCAAGATTATACTAGTGATATTTTAGAATAAAGATGGAAGAAGGGTGCACGGTCTTCACTCTGAGAGAACTCCACTTTCACTCCCATCTAAGAGTGCTACTTGGCCCTTCTAAAGAAGATTATTAAAGTTACATATCTACACATATAGTAAAAATAAATATCTTATGTTATAATCATAAACATCTTATGTATAACCAGAAAAATCTTTCTTACACATGATTTTGTTAGTTCACTCCTTTGTTTTAAAAGATAAGGCAATTCCCTGTTGCCTCTTGATTAAAATTCCAGTTCCTCTGCTTGGCATTTAAAGACCCTTCTACCTATCCTTTTCTATGTATGCACAGCTACAGATAGATTAATGTACCCCATGGATCTATACTTTCATGCCTTTGTGCTTTTGTTCACTTTCTTCCCTTTGTGTATGATATCCTTACTATTCCTCTTGACTATCTAGATTCTCTCTTTTCAAAACCAACTCAAATGCTACCTCTGACAGGGTACTTTCCAAGATTTCCCAGTTAATAATGTTACTTTCCAAACTCCATCTAGCACTTTGCTCTATTCCTTTCCCAAGAATTTACATAAGAGTATAGGTTATATTTATTTATGTATCTTATTTATTTTACTGTAAGTTAATGATGTCAGGAGCTTAGCTAAATTTTGCATCTCCTCAAGTGCTTGGTATGCTTCTCTACACACAGAAGGTACTTACTAAATGTCATTGTCATTGTTGTTCTATATAACCTGAGTCCCCAGTGTCACAGAGTGAGATATATAGGTTGAATTATTTGAATTCAATTCTATAATCATGGTACATATTGTGGATACAGGAGGAAAACTGGGTTCTAATAGAAATGTGGATTGAGAACATGAATGCAGCAGCATATCTATGCTGTCTATCCATGCAGGAAACTAATTATGTATACCAAACAAACTAATAATATAGCATATGTCCATCCAGGAAATGTCCCTTTACTAGCTGTCTGAAATCAATTATTTCTGTGACAGATTTGAGCAAATATGCCTTTAGTGTCTCAATTCCTTAGGTTAAATGGTTCTAGAACTTCAAAATATCCTTCTGAACATATATTTATAAAGATACTGTAACGGTTGAATGCTGCTTTCTATCATGCAATAATACTATTCTGATCTTTTAGGCTTTGGAGGAAAATAATATTAAAATGCTGTGTATTTCTTTCTAGGATTTTCTTTCTAGTCTGCTAGAGATGGGAACCAGATCTTCATAGTAAATAAAATCTAGGAAATGTGACTAGATCTGAAGTTCTATAAGATTTCTACCAATATAAAGCTTTTAAAAACTACCTAAATGAGTCGGCTGAATCTCTGTGAAGGAAAATGGAAAATGGATCTATTTCATAGAGGAACCAGAGGTCAGTCAACACCGAGGGAATATACAAGAAAGTACATATAAAGTCACGAGTTCCATCTGAGATTCTGGTCCCTTAATTCAGAAATTTATTCCTAACCTATAATGAAGCATTGTTGGAAGTACAGTATTTGGTCATTCAGCCTTTTGAAAATGTTTTTGGCTAAATTACACCATAGCATCAGCCTATTAGATTAGGTAAATTCTCTGTGCTTAATAGGCACTTTCAAAGGCACAGTGATTCAAACTTTCTTTAGACGCTTTTATGCACTTTAATGAGTTGCTCCTAGCCAGCCTTGAGCACATTCATCATTAAAAGAGAATTCAAACAAATGAATCTTTTCCAATCCAAACAATTATATATTTTTTTTAAAAAATCTATTCAGTTATTGTATGCAGTGTAGGTTTATCAATTACCTATCCAAGCTGTCTATTATCTATTTTGAGAGTATAATTTGTTTCCCACATAGTGTATGTGTTAACAGCATGATGCGTTTTACATTTGTAATTAATTTTGAGCTGACAAAGGAGGGTAAGAAAAACTCTTCCATAAATAAAAGTAATGATTACAAGTATTTGAACAAAAGGGCCCAGCAATTCCTAGCAACTTAAAAAAAAAAAAAAAAAAGAAAGCCCAGAAAACCCTACTTTCTTTTAAATCAAAAGTATTAAAAATCTTTTGTTCCCTCATTATTACACTCTAGAACTCTGGAAAGCCTAATGTCAAAAAAGTGTGGGGGGGGCGATAAATGCAAGCAGGCATAACACTTCAGAGCTCTGAATAAGAAATTAGTCACTTCTCAATAAACTCATGTGTACCGGTTTCATTGTACGTGGCTAATTGGCTAGTTCCCACTAAATTTTATCTGAAAATATTTTTTAAGAATATACAGTAGCTTTCTACCCATTATTAAGCCAAATATTTTGCTAGGCACAGCACTTTTGAAGTGATAGAAGGTTGTAAATTAAATTATACTAAATGATTTTATATTTATTTGGCATTAAACCTTATTTTCTTTACTGTCAATCCTGCCAGCATGATATCATGTGGTTGAAGAGGGATGCTAATGCTATTTATATTACGCTGCACTGTCCTCTAATTGACCTTGTTTGTGCGACGGAACGGCTGCTTTTCTCAAGCTGTCGGCCCTTTATTGCTGCATTTTGACCATGCACTAGTGGTTCTTTGTGCTGCTGCTGAGTTCAGGAATCAATACTGCATTCCCCACAGCCAATAAAGGAAGCTGACAGCATGAATTAACAGAGTGTGGCCAGTTGCATGGAGGGCCATTGTCTTTAAGGAAAATCCGGACACGATTACCAGCCTCCGTCACTGAGTGGAGACTTTAATGCAAAATGTGAGGATGCTGTAATTTAATTTTGGCCAGCTGCTCTGACATGCACCCCTTTGCCACCGCTTCATGGAGGCCAAGCTATTAATGACTATAGACCAAAACACATAGAGAGACAAAGGCAAATACAGCAGTGCTAGGGCAGCAGTGTCATCTGATTTGTTCATAGTTTTCTAATACTATTTATTGAATCGGCAGATACTTCTTTTTTGTAGGTTCTCTTTAGTAGTGATGCATGGAATATAAAAAGAAGCTAAAGGGAACATTCTGCTTGTTATGACTTCTCTGCCTAAATGGTACATCATACAGACCAGAGGAAAAAAATCAAGACAGAGATCTTATTGTTCTCAGTAAAACCATATGTGCCCCTAGAAATATCCTCAAGAAAAATGTAATCTTGGGGACAGTAATTATTTTTATGCAAATCCTAAAAGGCCTAGCATATACTAGATATAATATATACATGTCTAAAATAAAGCACATTCTTTTTGACTTAATATAGTGACATAAAGAACTTCATGTAGTGAAATGAACACTGGATTTCTATATAGAATACCTGGGTTTGAAATTTGATTCTGCCACTAAGTATATGACCTCAGTTTCCTCATCTGTACAATGGAATCAGATTTGCTGATCTCGAATGTCCTATACTTAATGAATAAGTTTTATAACAGCAATTATACATGAACTTTCACAAATATTTAGAGACTAATAACAAAGTTGGCACTATTTCCATGACTAAAAGGTTCAAGTGATTTGCCATTGCATGTGGGATGAAAAGAAATGTTTGTCCTAAAGAATATTGATATGGAAAATGTCGGTTCTGTTTGATGGGCAATGTTAGTTGTTGGAATTAATTCAAGCACAGTTATTCAAGGGATAGTCTATTAGACACAAGCCATTTAACTTGAGCTTTTAACTGATTTTTTTCTAGCTGACTCTTAGGGAATTATCAAGAAAGTACAGTACCAGTTGACAGCAATTCTCTCTATGAATTGGAATAAAGCTTCAGTTTGGGAAGTCCTTATGTTTATAGTACAAAAGTTTGAAATATATTTCTTAAGGCATGTGTTATTAAAACTAAGGATATCATCAGATTTGGTTATTATAACAGATTTTCCTGCACATGTTGACTAGGATCTCTTGCATCCATAGGAAAAGATATTCTGTTAAAAAAATTTATTAAATGTTTGTTATATGCCAGACATTGTGCTAAGTGCTACAGATACAAAGGAAAGCAATAACAATAATAACAATAAATACCTGCCATCAGCTTGTAATATCTTAATGGTAAGAAAAACATGTAAATAACTATTTATATATAAGACATGTATGTGTAAATAGAAGGTACTCACAGAGAAGATACTTTGAAGATAACCAGGAGAGGAACAAATGGGGGAAAAAGTAATTCTATAGAAAATGAGAATTGAGCTGAGTCTTAAAGGAAGGAAGCTTAGAGATAAAGACAAGGAGAGAGAGAGAGAGAGAGAGAGAGAGAGAGAGAGAGAGAGAGAGAGAGAGAGAGAGAGAGAGAGAGAGAGAGAGAGAGCATTCCAGGCATGGGGACAAATATAAAGGCACAGAGTGTTGAGGTAGAGTATTTAGGGAGGAAGAATAACAATTGGATCCTTGTAGCTAATCATTGAGCATATGGAGAGGAACAAAGTATAAAAAGATGGTAAAAATAGGAAAACAGTTGACTGTGAATTATGTTCAATGACAACAAGACCAGAGCATATTAAATATGTTTTCTGCTTGGAGAAAAGAGATAATTCAGTACATGCATGTATCCACGGAATACACGATGGTATCTGTATGATGAGGACAATGCAGTAGGAACTTTGGTCATCAGTCCTTTCCCAGAGTAGCCTGCTGCATACTGTAGAGTATGCATAGATGCTTGG